>NC_037679.1:71504786-71804786 GCF_003255815.1 Theropithecus gelada | reverse complement strand
TCAGATCCCAAGATATATATTTAGGAGATAATCCTAGGAAATGCTGGAGGATATAGAGCAAAGGTTTCTTAAGCTCAGCACTACTGGCATTTGAAGATGACAATTTTTTGTTTTAGGGGAATGCCCTGTGTATTGTAGGATATTTAGCAGCTTTCTTCTACCTGCCAGATCCCAGTAGCACCCCTCCATTTGTGACAACCAAAAATGACATTGCCAAATGACCCCTGGGTGGTGAGAACCACTGGATGGAGCATTACAAATTTATCACCATCTCCAAGATGAAGCCTTACCAACATTAAGGTGAATCATAAATTCTGTGAGAAGAAAGAAACCAAAGATCTTCAGAAGATTCTTATTTCAAGGACAACAAATACATGGCACAGATGTGCATATCATCTGGCTTGTATCCATGGCAAACATCACCAATCAATTCCTGCTCTCTTTCCTTCTAAGTCTGAAGAGGCTGCTACCTTCCTCTATGTAGGGCTACAGGCAGCCATTACCAATGGATTGAAGTTGGAATGAGAGAGTCACATGTACTACCATACTGTTGCTCTCTTTGCCACCCCTACATTGAATTACAGTGTTAGAGAAGAGTCCCCACCTTCTTTCTGCCCCAACATGCAGTACATATAATCTACTCCCCTCAGCAATGCACAATGGCAATAGTTTCAACTGAAGGATAGGGCCCACACTCCCCTATGGAAGAGTCAGAATCCTCCTGGGGAGAAAGAGTGCATCTGCATGTGCAATGAAACACTCCCGCCACAAGTAATTTTGACAGCTCTGATTTGCATCCCACCCCCACCCCAACCCCCATCTGGGAATCATTGTTATAGACGTTAGACATAATTCCTTGGGAAGAAAATTTTTCTTTCCTTCTCTACATTTTTCCTTTAAGAAAATATGAGATTGTTACTTATTCATGGAGCCCTTGATTTATTCCATTTGCTTTCATAATCCAAATACGGATTTAAATATGTTTTTAACTTAATGCAACCTGAGTCATAGTGGTTTGGTTTCAATAGGTCAACATATACTGCTGGCTAATTGAAGGCAGATCTTTCTCAAGCCCTGGGCTAGAATAAATTTATTTCCCAAGTCTTTCCTTCCTTGGGAAAGCTAAGAACTGCACCAGCCAGCACAGTTAGTAGGAAAAATAAATTCCCCCTTCCCCTTACCTGTGTGGATAGCAGAGGGGAAAGGGTTCAATTTGATAGTGAGAATCTAAGCTGGTGCTGAATTGTGTAGAACGAATGTTGCCTGGAGAAGAGAAGAAAAGCCATGCTTCAAAGCAGGGTCAAAATGCTTTCTAAATTGATAGCAGTACTACATGCCTATTCAAGTGACTATCAGCAACAACACAATGACAAGAGCTAGCAAGGACATGGAGCAACTAGAACCCTCATCCATTGCTGGGGGAAATACAAATGGTACACCCACCATGGAAAACAGTTTGGCAATTTGTGGTAAAGTTAAACATATGTTTCTCATGCATACCCGCAATCCTATTCATTGGTATTACTCCCCAAAAATGAAAACCTATATTAACACAAAATCAGTACACAAATGTTTATAACTTTTTATTTACAGTTGCCCCAAACTGGAAACAACCAAAGTGTTCCTCCACCAGAGAATGAATAAACAGACCACAATGGAATACTATTGATCAATAAAAAAGAATGAGCTACTAATATACACAACAACATTGATGTATCTCAAATACATCATGCTAAATGAAAGAAACCAGATTCAAAGGGATATATATTACATATATATTTTACATAACACAGAAAATAGATATAATGAAAACTAATGGCAAAAACTGCAATTACTTTTGCACCAACCTAATATATATTACAATATTTCATGTGTATGGCATTCTGGAAAAGGAAGAACTATAAGAATGAAGAACAGATCGATGGTTGCCAGAGGCTGAGGGTGAGAGAATGGGCAGCATGAGAGAATTTGGGATGGGGGTGGTGGTTCTGTATCTTGATTGAGGTAGTGGTTATGTCAGTATGCATTTGTCAAAACTCGTAGAACTGTGTACTGTAAAGAGTGAATTTTACTATCTATAAATTTAGAAATTAAAACTAAACAAATTAAGATTAGCCCTTCAATTGATTATACCATCCACAAATCCAAAATATCTTAAAATGCTTCGGTGAGCCTCATCTGGAAAATGGGGCTACGTTATAGGCCGTCATAAGGGTTAAATGGGACGAAGAACACAAGTGTAGTAAGTCCACAGTGATTGATGTTTACTATTATTCATTTAATCAACTCTTATTCCAGGCAAAGCTCCAAGAATTAGAGTTACTTGCTTGTCTTGTCCACTAGGCTATAGATTTCTGCAGGACAGGGAATATGCCCAATGTGTACCTGTGCTCACCAGAGTGTCCAGTGTCATGCTTAGCACAGGAAAAAATAATAAATTTTCATCAAATAGAACTGTTATGGGCAGAGACCGCTAATTGTCCCCCAACATCTTTCCTCCCCTATTCAATAATAATCCAAAGTTTTAGCTGGAAACATGGCTGCCTAGCCAGAGACTACCTTTCCCAGCCTCCACTGCAGCTAGGTGTGGGCATGTGACTTGGTGTGGCCAATGAGACACAGGTGAAAGTGAGGGGTGCCCTTCCAACTTGTGCCTTTAACAGAATGTTTGTGTTGCTGGCTAGAAAGCCAGAACTAGAGCCAATGCCTTCAACCCAGAGACAGAAGCAATACGTGAAGACAGCAGAGGCATCCATCCTCCTGTATCTAGAGACTACTACATGAGAGAGAAAGAAATGAATTTATATCTTTCTGAATGCCACTGTTAAAGCAGGCAAACCAGTACACTAACTCATACAAATGGATGCTCACTGCACATACTGTTCTGCTCCTTCATTCAGTCGTTCAATAATATTTAGTGAGTACCCCATTGTCAGAGGCATTCAAACCAGAGTGACTCCATCTTGTGTAGAACATGGGTGACATAAGGCTGAGACCTACTGGGCTGCATTCCCAGGAGGTTAGGCATTCTAAGTCACAAGATGAGATAGGAGGTCGGCACAAGATATAGGTCATAAAGACCTTGCTGATAAAACTGCATGCAGTAAAGAAGCCGGCCAAAACCTACCAAAACCAAGATGGCAACAAAAGTAACCTCTGGTCATCCTCACTGTTCATTATACACTAATTATAATGCATTAGCATGCTAAGAGACACTCCCACCAGTGCCATAGCAGTTCACAAATGCCGTGGCAATATCAGGAAATTATCCTACATGGTCTGAAAATGGGAGGAACCCTCAGTTCTGGGAATTGCCCACCCCTTTCCTGAAAAACTCATGAATAATCCACCCCTTGTTTAGCACATAACCAAGAAATAACCATAAAAATGGAGAACCAGCAACCCTCAGGGCTGTTCTTTTATTCCATTACTTTCTTAGTAAACTTGCTTTCACTTGATTGTATGGGCTTACTCTGAATTCTTTCTTGGGAGAGATCCAAGAACCCTCTCTTGGGGTCCAGATTGGGACCCCTTTCCAGTAACACCATGACAGCTGCTCTGGAATGCCAAGGGGTGTATGACTGGTCCCTGCTCGCTGTGAGCGCACCATGTAGTTGGGAAGAGAAAAATCTACAGCCAAGAAAAGTTTAATCGTTACATACAAATTAAAGTCTTGACATAATGCAAATAATGTCCTAACACTTTCATTGATTCAACTATTATTTGGTTACCTTCTAAATGCTAGACACTGGTGTAGGTGCTAGGAATATCATAAGGAAGAAAACAGAGTCCCAGTTCTTACGGTGCTTACATTTGAGTGGAGAGGGGTAGAGGAAAAGGCAATACATAAATAAGCAAACAAATCAATAAGAAGTTGTCAAGCAACAGTAAGTACCTTGAGGAAAATAGAACAATGTGATAGGACAGAGAGAGGGTCTGGGGGTTACAGGGAGTGGTTTTAGGGAGTGCTCATCAAGGAAGTGGCATTTCAGTAGAGAGTTAATGATGAGAAGGAGCTAGGCAAGTGAACACCTGGAGAAAGGTGTAGGTAGAGGGAAGAGCTGGTTCAAAGTTACTAAGGCAGGTTTTGGTGGGTTGGGCCGGCTTCTTTACCGCATGCAGTTTTATCAGCAAGGTCTTTATGACCTGTATCTTGTGTTGACCTCCTATCTCATATGCTTGAAATTCCGACAGAAGATCCATGTGGTAAAAGCATATGGAGATTTGGAAAAACTGTGTTAATATGAATATTCATTACATTGTTCAGCACAAGTATACATATGTAACAAACCTGCACGTTATGCACATGTACCCTAGAACTTAAAGTATAATTTAAAAAAAAGAAAAAAAAATATTCATTACATAGTACAAACACTAAGAATTGTGAGTAAGGGGAAATCGGTGTGGATTAGATATATCAGAGAAGGCTCCCTGGAAGAGGTGGAACTTAAATTGGATGGAGATGCAGGAAAAGGACTTGGATCAGCAGAGAAGAAAAGGGAAGTAATTTTAGAAAAAGAGAAAGAAACGTGAGCAAAGTATAGAAGCAAAAATAGACCTGCTATACTTTAAATGAATATGTGGATGGTTGATATGCAGCATGCATTCCATTACTAGCCTTTCCTTATGGCAGACATTGCTAATCAACTGTAGCACTTTTCCTGCAGAGCCTGAGTGTGGCCTTAAACCCTCAACAATCACTCCATTGATTCCAACCAATCCAAGTGCCCTATGAGAAAAAACCTATGAATCTACCCTGAATTAATTTAAAGCTCCTTTTACTGCCCAGGAAAGATGGAAAGAGAAAATCCTGTACTTGAAAATAACATAATTGGGCTTTTATACTTTCTCACAAGCAACTCAATCAAATGCCTCTTATTCAGCAGTATGCAAATATAGCTCTCCCTTCAGTCCTGCACAACCCAGAGACCTAGACCCAAAACGCAAACAAGGCTTTGCCCCTTCTGTTCTCGCATAGGCATACTAATGCTGATGACTGTGCAAGCTGATTCTGTTTGATTAGAGCGAACCCTGGCTCCTGCATGCACCCTGAGTCCTTCACAGTAACCTGTACGTCTTCTGACATCTTCCTGTGTGTATCAGCTCCTCGTCTCATGAATCACATCCTAAACCATTTTCTTTGACATTTAAAGCCCTGCCTCAAGATGCACTGCTGTGACTATATGATCCAACTTCCAGATACAGGCACCTTCCTAAAGGATGGCTGTTCCCAGGGGTCTGCAATACCTAGGAGGCTGCTCGTGTCCTGTCCAGCCTTCTGAATCCCATGGGATAGACACACTGGGACAGAATCTTAATGACATTTTCTGAGCACTTACTAGAGACCAGAACCTGTGCCAAACACTTCATGTACCAACCACCCATAGGCCTCATGTTATCCCATGAAGGGAGACCCTCTTATTACACCCATTTTACAGATGGGGAAACTGAGGCACACCGTGAGATTAGGCAACTTGGCGATGGTCACCTAATAAATGCTAGAATCTGAGCCCATGTCTCAGCCCCTGAAGCCAGCTGCCTTGTCTCATGAATTCAATTCTCTCATTTCTCATCCAAGCCTCCTTCCCCTCCTGTAACAATAGCTAATTCGAAACAAAGAACAAAACTGATTTTAGCTCACACCTAACTTACACTGTCCCTTGAGTCCTTTCAAACTAGGTGCCTCTCCCCCTTTAATTTATTCACGGAACAAATATTTATTGAACATCCACCATATGCCAGACACTGCCAGCTGGTGGGACTCTTTTCTGACTTTGTACCAAGAAATTATCTTACTCTGGCAAAAGCATGAGTCTCAAAACAGCAACACAGCTCCATTGTTTATTGTTAGGCTGCTTTTTTTTCCCTGCAAATCTTGTGTAATCTCTCTCAATACAAATATTTTCCAAAAATATGGACTGAAACAAGCTTGGCTTGATGGTTGGGGAAAAGATTGTAAAAAAGAAATGTGCTCTCTTTTCTATGCACTGTTGATTTTACTACAAATCCTTTCAGCTACTTGGTTTTTGAAAATAACATTGAACTAGAGGGACACAGATCAACATGAATGAGTCTCGACCATGATATTGAGTGAAAAAAGCTAGTTGCAGAGGGATAAGTATACTTTATCATTTAAATAAAGGAATGTTCAAGACAATACAATAGGCTATACACAGTAGGTTATATACACACACACACACACACACACAAAATATATATACACAAATACATGCCAGGCGTGGTGGCTCATGCCTATAATCCCAGCACTTTGAGAGGCCAAGGCATGAGGATCCCTTGAGCTCAGGAGTTCGAGACCAGCCTGGGCAACATGGTGAAACCCTTTCTCTACAAAAAAGTAAGGAGAAAGAAGAAAGAAGAAGAAGAAAAAGTGAGCTGGGTGTGGTGGTACACAGTCCCAGCTACTCAGGAGGCTGAGATGGGAGGATCACATGAGCCCAGGAGTTTGAGGCTGCAGTGAGCCATGATCACACCACTGCACTCCAGTCAGGGCAACGGAGCGAGACTTTGTCTCAAAAACAAAACAAAACAAAAAGCAAAAAAAAATACACACACACACACACACACAAGTAGGAGACTGATAAGCATCAAATTCAGAATGCAGGCTACCTCTGGTGGGGGCATGAGGGACATGCGATTCGGGCAGGGCTGTGATTGCTTCAGTAGCATCTTAGTTCTTAAACTGGATGGTGAGTACATGGGTGTTCATTATGTTATTCTTTATACCTTTTTGTATGTCTGAATATTTTGTATATTTAAAATAACAATTTAAAAATAGATATCTGGATAATTTATGTGGTTTCTATTAGATTGAAACATAAGAAATTGCCAACATTTGACCATTTTTTTGACCTACAAAGGGACAGTTTCCTATGTTCATAACAGAGTCTAGATCTACAACACATCAATTCATCCAAATCAACCTTTCTAATAAATCTTAGTTATGAATAATTAAGAACAGAAAATGTTGATCTGGGTGGATTGTGTGCGTGCATGCCTGCGTGTGTGCATGCGTGTGTGTGTGTGTGTGTGTGTGTGTGTGTGTGTGTTTTCTTTAACTTCAATTAAATACAGCATTCAGAGGACAGACCAAAATTAACCTAAGAACTAAAATGTACACAGGCAGGGCATGGTGGCTCACGACTGCAATCCCAGCAGTTTGGGATGCTGAGGCGGGCAGATCACCTGAGGTCAGGAGTTCGAGACCAGCCTGGCCAACATGGAAAAACCCCATCTCTACTAAAAATACAAAATTAGCCAGGTGTGGAGGTGCATGCCTGTAATCCCAGCTATTCAGGAGGCTGAGGTAGGAGAATTGGTTGAATCCAGGAGGCAGAGGTTGCGGTGAGCTGAAATCGCGCCATTGCACTCCAGCCTGGGCAATAAGAGCAAAACTCTGTCTTTAAAAAAAAAAAAAAATGTACAGAGAACGAGGAAAGAGAGATTGCAGCAAAAAGTGGACAGATACAGCATTCTCCCCAGCAAGCAGTATGGATTATCACTCCTACCTGCACTGGATAATAGAGTCCGCCCAATGAGATGCCCAGAAAAGCAGTCATTTATCATTGGTTAACAACCTGAAGTCCAGTGAGGCAAATTCATGGCCATTGCAACCACATGGAAAGGAAAGCTTTAATTGAAGTATAAAACAGGCCACTCATTTCTGAAGTGCTTGAGTAAATTTCATTATCTTATACCCCCAAAAAAAACTTCTATGCCAAGTAATGCAACACACTGCAAGAACAGAGGAAGAATGAGAAAATTATATTGCATTGCTATCATTTCAACTTCTTCTCAATACTTTTCAACTGAAAGTTGTCCCCAAAGAGATGTGCTCCTTTTTTTTCTTCTCAAGGCTTTAAGGAAGAAACAAATAAACTTAGCAGAAAGGAGGAAGGAGGCCCAGGATTGCAGCACAAATGATCAAAGTGAACAAACTATGCTTATACAGGGCAATTTGGGTATGCATAAGAAACACTCTGGGAGCTTATTAGAAATGCAAATTCCTGCCACTGCCCCGGTTCTGACCCAATAGGTCCAGGAATGAGCCTAAGAACTGTAAGTATTTAACAAGCACCTTGAGTGATTCAGATGTGGGGTGTGCACAGACCTCATCAAGAAAGAAATGTTGTGGTAGGAGGATCTGGCTACTTTAAAATTAATCTGAATTCTCCCAAACGCTGTTCTTGATCAAAGAAAGAATAGTTGTTGCTGCCTGCTTGGAGTTCTTCTGAACTTGAGAAAACATTCTAAGCTAATGTATTGCATCTCTGAAGTGCCTACAGAATTGTTTCATTCACTTATTCATTCAACAAATATTTATTAAGCACCTACTATGTGCTAGGTGCTGTGTTACATAAGAGACTCATGTTCAAGATAAAAGGAAGGGAGAAAGGCAAAAAGAAAGGGTAATAAAAAATACACAGAAACAGAAAAGAAAGGGAAGGGAAAGATTTTTAAGAAACATTTTTGAATCATCAGGCAGCCCACTGTGGAGACATAATATGTAATTTATAATGACTTCTTTACATATTTTCCTGCTGACTGTACCTGGATTCGCTTTGTTTTCTCTTCTGCATCTTAAGCTCCAGGCAAAACTATCTCATTTGTTATGTACAAGTGGAGACTATGCACACTAGGGAAGCTCTTGCTTTTAGCCTCTGGGACCTTAAGGACATGTCACAACACTACAAATATGATTGGGCCTGAAAGGGAACTAGCAGAGGCCAGAGTGCTGTGGCCTGGGATCATGGAATGGCTGCCTGGGGACTTTATGGGGTACAAGGAGCAGCTTCCTGACTTCTCTCCTCCTGCAAGCTTTAAACCGCCCCTCCTACCCTCCTTGGCTTAATCTGAGCCAAACATTCCAACCTAAGAAAATCAACAGTCCCAGTTTGCCCAGGAAGAACGGGATTCTGGGATGTGGGACTTTCAATGCTAAAACCATGGTCAAGAAAGGCAACCAGCCATGAACACAGGGCCTGGGGAAGCTACGAAAGGAGGAGGCTCTGGCTTTGGGCTGGTTTGTGGCCTTGGGCAAACAACTAAACATGTCTGAGTCTCAGTTTCCTCCTCTGTAAAGTGGGGGATAATCAGCCTCCCACTGTGTTATTGTGAGGAGTAAATGAACCTTCCTGCTTGCTGTGTTGTCTACTGGGAAGATTCTCTACTATCCCTGGTTGTTTGGTTGGAATGACCCACCTGCAACCTACAAGCTTGGTTTAAACAGCATTTTTTCAGATGTCCCAGATCCCACATTCAAATCACCAGTATATAGCACAGTGCCTGGCACATAGTAGGTGCTTAATAAACATTTGTGGAATAAACAAACAATGCATAGTGTGCACAGCACCTGACACAAGAGTAATTCATTATTTATTTATTTATTCATTTTTTGGAGACAGGGCTTCACTCTGTCACCTAGGCTGGAGTGAGTGGTGTGAGCATGGCTCACCTCAACCTTGAACTCCCAGGCTCAAGTGATCCTCACACCTCAGCCTCCTGAGTAGCTGGAACTACAGACACATATCACTAACCCTGGCTAATTTTTTATTTTTTTATAGAGACAGGGTCTCACTTTGTTACCCAGTCTGTTCTCAAACTCCTGGCCTCAAGCAATCCTCCCACATTGGCCTTTCAAAATTCTGGGATGAAAGGCGTGAGCCACTTCTCCCAGCCAAGAGTAAATATTTTTTAATAGCTATTTTTATTATTAAAAGTATTTACTGGAACTAAGAGTGGTCATGTACCTAAACAGCTCACTTTTTAAACACCTACTATGGTAGATGTTCTAGTAGGTCTGTTCTTAAAAATCAAAATAAAATCACTTGTCACCTTTGCCATACACACCCATCAAAGGGAGATGCATTTTAAGAGAGTAAGAGTTTTAGGGTTTTGGTGGCTGTATTGCCATAAAATTAAAGAATTTTTTTGACAGAAACCTTATATAATAGTTGTTTATTTCACTTCTCTGTGTCCTGTATGCCTGAACTCCAATAAATGAGAGTAAAAATCAAATCAGTGATAGAGTTTTTATTTATTTTCCTATCTATAGCATTCTTTATAGGATCCAGATCTGGCAGGGAAAGAAAACAAAGAACAAAGGAAAAGAGAATTTGCCTGTGGGGCTTTCCAGCCATCCCTTTCTCCTGGTACCTTTAGGTACTTATATTTTCGCAGGAGGCTCCGATCCCTTGGGCTGCTGGATAATTCACTGAGGTCATGGAGATCAGACACATAGACATTCATCCACCAACAAACGCTTTCAGGCACGAACCAAGCTGCCTCCTGGGCACAGAGGTGGTGACTCTGCTCATCACTACAGAGGCACTGATGTCACTCGGTGTCCCTCTGGAGGAGCAAATGGACCCACAACCCCACTGCTTTGCTCCCCACCACCTCCTCCCACATGCTGGTCCTAACACTGTGCTGAGCACATGGTGGACTCTCCACAAACACTTGCTGCTTGATCCCTTGTACTCCCCCATTTTGGCATCTCATTAATGACCAGCCACTGCCTCTGAAGCCAATTCCAGGGCTGGCCCCATCTCTCTTCCCAACAGGCTTGGAGATGCAGCCATCTACCTGGACAGCCCAGAGAGGTTATGTGCCCCATTTCCTTTCCTGGTCCTGGAAGACTGCACTGTTAACACCATCTCCACAGGGTTAATGAGAATTACATGCGAGACTTAAGACAAAGTCTAAAGTCTATTGTTCCTATAGATGTTAGGAGCTCAAGACTTTCTGTTTGAGATGTTTTCAGAACAGTTGAAGCCAACTAGTCTGAAGACCCCACCAAGGAACCAAGTCACCATGAGAATGCGGTTTCTTCAGCTTCCCATCCCATGACTTCAGCCTGTACTCTTTGACCAATCAACATCTTGACCCGCTACCCATCCAAACTCCTTAAAATTCTAGACCCAAATTCTTCATGGAGTTGGTTTGGAGCTTTCCTCCTATCTCCTCATTTGGCAGCCTTACAACTAAGACTTTCCCTGCTGCAACCCAGCATCTTGGCATATTGCCTTGCTGCACATCAGGCAATGGGCCTGGCACAATTACACCTTGACTGTCCCTAAAGAGAAAAGTAAATGAAGTTAGGATTAGCTATACTTCTTGAGAAATATAAAATATCTCCCTGCTCTGCAAATGTCCCCAAAGGCCTAGTCACATTCTGGGATGGCAAATACCCAATGATGTAAACAAAGTGAATATCACAATTGCTACATAAATGCCAATTACATGGCAGGCACAGAGATAGGCAATATACTTGTATCTACATATTCTCATTTATCCTGACAATCCCTCTATCTGTGGTTAAGACCATAGGTTTTGAAGTCAGACAGATCTGGGTTTAAATCCCAACCCTGCAGCTTATTGGGTGATCTTGAAGAAGTGAGGCAATCTTCCTAGGCCCCAGTTTCCTCACCTGTAAAGTGAGGGTAAAACTACCTAACTAAAGGGGTTGGTGTGAGAAGTCAATGGCAGAATGTATCTAAACCAATTATCATAGTCAATGTTTAGGTAATGATGTTGGTAGTGATGGTCGAGGAGGAGAAGGGACAGGAGGAAGATAAAGCTGTTTGAAGAGACTAATTAACTTACCTAGGGCCACACAGCTAATGAATGACAAATATGGGATTCAAGCCAGGTAAGCTCATTTTCAAAATATATTTTTTAGCATCAAAAGACTCTCTTCAAGCATCTCACAACTCTGAGCATTTGCATCTTACCTCCTATATGGCCCCATTCTAAGAAAGCTCAAAGAAACCCTCCGTGTGGCAAGAAGCACTGTGTAAAAACCCCTGCCCTCTCCACCGCCCCTTGGGTACAAAGCCCTTGCAGAGTATAAGCGATGTAGGTCATGGCCTGTTGGGATCCTCTGGCTTCCCTGGAGAAGCCAGCTGTTGCAGCTTCCCCAAATCAAGGGACTTGTCGACTACATGCTTGTCCTCCATAAATTGTGTGCTCACTAGAAGGTCTCTACATCTGTGCAGGAGTAAGCTTAAGTCTGTTTCTGCTCAAATGTCAGTATGAGAGGACATCTTCTAGACTCCAAACCCTATCTCTCTATATAAAATTGAGCATTTCAAAGTTATTATTTGGGGTCATTCAGTTCTCCCATCCCTGGCTTAAGAAAAAAAAACAGATTTCTTTTCTGTTACTTGCAAACAAGAATCTTGAGTGAGACACTCTGTCAGGACCACTCATCCACCATCTTCACCTAGCTAAACCTCTATGCGTTATTCAAAGCTCTGTGTAAAAACCGCTTCCTAAAGCCATTCTCATTTGTTGAAGTGCCTGACTTTGGACAGGGTTTCTCCAGAAGCAGAGCAGGAGAATGAAATGTAAGTTCAAGCAGTTTGTTTGGAAAGTGATCCCAGTAAGCATCAGTAGGGGAGAGAGAAAAGGAGAAGGGAAGAGAAGGAAGACATCGAAGAGTGCATCCCTGAACCCATCCTTTGTGGGCAACTGGGACTTCGTTGCACTGAGGAATTCTGGGGCATGGTAAAAACATGTCTCAGGGCTATCCCACCTGAAGGGTGGGAAAGCTGGGGTATTTACACTCCTCTCATCTGTCATTGGTTGAGGGCCCTTCTGGGGACATTGACTCCATAGAAATTTTGCCTGAATCAAATGTGACAATCAAGATAAAGTTCTTTACAGTTAGTTGCATGCCGTCAGCACATAATAAAATGGTTACTGCCAAGGGGATATGGGAGAGGCACCAAAAGTGTCTGCTCTAGTCTCCATGGTATTATTTGTCATTTTATCCTATACTTTTCTTTCATAGCACTATGCAACTGTCAGGAAATTCATAAATTTATTTGTTTGGGTCTGTTTCTCCCAACAAACTAGAAGCTCCATGAAATCAGGAACCACATCCATCATATTCCCAGCACCTAATAGAGTCTCAAGTCATAGTCATTGAATAATTGAACAAGAGAACAGATGGGTGGATGAATGGAGGGGTGGATGGATGGATGCACACAGTCACCTCTTTAAATTCTAACATGCTGTTGATACACTTAGATTTTAAAACAGCAGTTAAGGAAGAAATATTACCTCTCAAAATATAAGCCTGAGATGTAAGACCCAATCTGAATTTCAATTTTAAAAAATGTGAAAAGAAAGTGCATCTTCAAATCAAGTTGTCTAAGCCTCTTCTTTATCCATGAGCACACATAATTTTTTAAAGGATCTTAATTTCCTCGTGCATGAAATTGTATTCTACTTTTTTCCATACAATTTTCCATGGGTCTAAATCACCTTCATAATTATCACTGCAGTGGACACAAACAAAACTTTATTAAATTAAGAATAGTGTTTATTGTACCTTTGAACTATAAACATCCTTGCACAAATTATTTTTCCTTCTTTTGAATTCCTTTAGAATACCTTTTAAGGAGTAGAGTTACTCTCTCTGGGTAGGTGGCAGGAATTTCTAGTTGTCTGTTTCCCAATATGTTCTCCTCTTTGTTCCATAAAAATGAATTTATAGCTGGACACAAGGCAGTCTGTGATAAAGACTACATTTCCCAGACTCCCTTGCAGCTAAGTATGACTAGGTGACTGATTCCAGCCAATGGGATGCTAGCACAAGGGACACATGCAACCTCTAAGTCATGGCCTTAAAGAGAAGGAGCAGATCCCTATCTTTTCCTTTTTCTCCCTTTTAACTGGCTGGCATATGGACATGGTGGTGAGCCACGTTGGACCCTGAGATCAAGAAGAACTCCCATGGTAAGATAACAGAAATGAAAAGATAGTTTCACCAAATAGAGCCTCCATACCAGATTGAACTTTTATTTGAGACAGAAACAAACTACCTAATTTAAAGTGCTGTTACTTTGGGTCCCTATTGCATTCAATTCTACCAGTCTCATTTTTATGGTTCTTAATCTCCAGATTGTTAGCATGATCCATTTAAAAGATATAATTATTGCAAAATTTGTGCAACTATCTATTGAATATAACGAGTAGGTTATTAAATCTCCACTATGCCCAAGCTCCCCAGGAATCCATTAGTAGTATACTCTCCCAAAGTCAGAATATTAAAGAGTTTCATAGCCAAATAAATTTTTGAAATGTTGGTCAAAACAAAGCATAATAACAGGATGTGTACCGGGTCTCTTCCTGCTGGTCCAGGATCGCAGGAGGTGAGCATCCCACACCAGCAAGACTGGAAGGCACCTTGGGGTAGGATCTCCGGGAAGAAAGGGATGATGGTAGCCCCATTGCTTTCCCAGTTTCTTAGATATATGGGTCCAGGGAGAAGTGGAACCCCACCCTCAAGGAAGCCACTCACACCACCTACTTAGAGACCACACTATCAGCTGTGGTCATCAGCACACAACTGAACCTTTGAGCAAAGGAACACCTTCCCTCTGTCTCTCCATCACCCAACACCATCGAGCTGGGCCTTGAAAAGATGGGAGTGCCGAGCATGGTGGCTCATGCCTGTAATCCCAGCATTTTGGGAGGCTGAGGTGGGTGGATCACCTGAAGTCAGGAGTTCAAGATCAGCCTGCCCAACATGGTGAAACCCCATCTCTACTAAAAATACAAAAATTAGCCAGGTGTGGTGGTTCATGCCTGTAGTCCCAGCTACTTGGGAGGTTGAGGCACAAGAATTGCTTGAACCCGGGAGGTGGAGGTTGCAGTGAGCTGAGATCATGCCACTGCACTCCAGCCTGGGCAACAGAGTGAAACTCAGTCTCAAAAAAAAAAGAAGAAGAAGAGAAAAGACGGGAGGAAGCAAACACATTCAAAAGCTAGCAGAAAGCAAGAAATAACTAAGATCAGAGCAGAACTGAAGGAGATAGAGACACAAAAAACCCTCCAAAAAAATCAATGAATCCAGGAGTTAGTTTTTTGAAAAGATCAACAAAATTGATAGACCACTAGCAAGACTAATAAAGAAGAAAAGAGAGAAGAATCAAATAGATGCAATAAAAAATGATAAAGGGGATATCACCACCGACCCCACAGAAATACAAACTACCATCAGAGAATACTATAAACACCTCTATGCAAATAAACTAGAAAATCTAGAAGAAATGGATAATTTCCTGGACACTTACAGTCTCCCAAGACTAAACCAGGAAGAAGTTGAATCCCTGAATAGACCAATAGCAGGCTCTGAAATTGAGGCAATAATTCATAGCCTACCAACCAAAAAAAGTCCAGGACCAGATGGATTCACAGCTGAATTCTACCACAGGTACAAGGAGGAGCTGGTACCATTCCTTCTGAAACTACTCCAATCAATAGAAAAAGAGGGAATCCTCCCTAACTCATTTTATGAGGCTAATATCATCCTGATACCAAAGCCTGGCAGAGACACAACAAAAAAAATAGAATTTTAGACCAATATCCCTGATGAACATCGATGCAAAAATCCTCAATAAAATACTGGCAAACCGAATCCAGCAGCACATCAAAAAGCTTATCCACCATGATCAAGTGGGCTTCATCCCTGGGATGCAAGGCTGGTTCAACATATGAAATCAATAAACGTAATCCAGCATATAAACAGAACCAAAGACAAAAACCACATGATTATCTCAATAGACGCAGAAAAGGCCTTTGACAAAATTCAACAGCCCCCATGCTAAAAACTCTCAATAAATTCAGTATTGGTGGAACGTATCTCAAAATAATAAGAGCTATTTATGACAAACCCACAGCCAATATCATACTGAATGGGCAAAAACTGGAAGCATTCCCTTTGAAAACTGGCACAAGACAGGGATGCCCTCTCTCACCACTCCTATTCAACATAGTGTTGGAAGTTCTGGCTGGGGCAATCAGGCAAGAGAAAGAAAGAAAGGGTATTCAGCTAGGAAAAGAAGAAGTCAAATTGTCCCTGTTTGCAGATGACATGATTGTATATTTAGAAAACCCCATCACCTCAGCCCAAAATCTCTTTAAGCTGATAAGCAACTTCAGCAGAGTCTCAGGATACAAAATCAATGTGCAAAAATCACAAGCATTCTTATACACCAGTAACAGACAAACAGAGAGCCAAATCATGAATGAACTTCCATTCACAATTGCTTCAAAGAGAATAAAATACCTAGGAATCCAACTTACAAGTGATGTAAAGGACCTCTTCAAGGAGAACTACAAACCACTGCTCAGTGAAATAAGAGGACACAAACAAATGGAAGAACATACCATGCTCATGGATAAGAAGAACCAATATCGTGAAAATGGCCATACTGCCCAAGGTAATTTATAGATTTAATGCCATCCCTATCAAGCTACCAATGAGTTTCTTCACAGAATTGGAAAAACTGCTTTAAAGTTCATATGGAACCAAAAAAGAGCCCGCATTGCCAAGACAATCCTAAGTCAAAAGAACAAAGCTGGAGGCAACACACTACCTGACTTCAAACTACACTACAAGGCTACAGTAACCAAAACAGCATGGTACTGGTACCAAAACAGAGATATAGACCAATGGAACAGAACAGAGTCCTCAGAAATAATACCACACATCTACAGCCATCTGATCTTTGACAAACCTGAGAAAAACAAGAAATGGGGAAAGGATTCCCTATTTAATAAATGGTGCTGGGAGAATTGGCTAGCCATAAGTAGAAAGCTGAAACTGGATCCTTTCCTTACTCCTTATATGAAAATTAATTCAAGATGGATTAGAGACTTAAATGTTAGACCTAATACCATAAAAACCCTAGAAGAAAACTTAGGTAATACCATTCAGGACATAGGCATGGGCAAGGACTTCATGTCTAAAACGCCAAAAGCAATGGCAACAAAAGCCAAAATTGACAAATGGGATCTAATTAAACTAAAGAGCTTCTGCACAGCAAAAGAAACTACCATCAGAGTGAACAGACAATCTACAGAATGGGAGAAAATTTTTGCAATCTACTCATCTGACAAAGGGCTAATATCCAGAACCTACAAAGAACTCAAACAAATTTACAAGAAAAAAACAAACAACCCCATCAAAAAGTGGGCAAGGGATATGAACAGACATTTCTCAAAAGAAGACATGCATACAGCCAACAGACACATGAAAAAATGCTCATCATCACTGGCCATCAGAGAAATGCAAATCAAAACCACAATGAGATACCATCTCACACCAGTTAGAATGGCAATCATTAAAAAGTCAGGAAACAACAGGTGCTGGAGAGGATGTGGAGAAATAGGAACGCTTTCACACTGTTGGTGGGATTGTAAACTAGTTCAACCATTATGGAAAACAGTATGGCGATTCCTCAAGGATCTAGAACTAGAAGTACTATATGATCCAGCCATCCCATTACTGGGTATATACACAAAGGATTATAAATCATGCTGCTATAAAGACACATGAACATGTATGTTCATTGCAGCACTATTAACAATAGCAAAGACTTGGAATCAATCCAAATGTCCATCAGTGACAGACTGGATTAAGAAAATGTGGCACATATACACCATGGAATACTATGCAGCCATAAAAAAGGATGAGTTTGTGTCCTTTGTAGGGACATGGATGCAGCTGGAAACCATCATTCTCAGCAAACTATCGCAAGAACAGAAAACCAAACACCGCATGTTCTCACTCATAGGTGGGAACTGAACAATGAGATCACTTGGACTCGGGAAGGGGAACATCACACACTGGGGCCTATTATGGGAGGGGGAAGGGATTGCATTGGGAGTTATACCTGATGTAAAGGACGAGTTGATGGGTGCTGACAAGTTGATGAGTGCAGCACACCAAGATGGCACAAGTATACATATGTAACAAACCTGCACGTTATGCACATGTACCCTAGAACTTAAAGTATAAAAATAAATAAATACATAAATACATAAATAAATAAAATTAAAAAAAAAATACAGGAGGAAATGGAGTGAAGAGAGGGTGTCTCACTGCAGACTGTATGCCTTAACCTTCGACTCCAAACAGTTGAAGCTGTAGCTCAAGTCTGATCTGGGAGGAGAAGAAGATGAGATTTAAATTCAATTTGAGATTGTAAACATAATAGGTTCATTGCCCAAAGCACATGGCAAGTCAATATGCCAAGACACCAGGTTGCAGCAGAGAAGGAGGTTTAGTAGTAGGGCAGCTGAATGAGGACACAGGAGGAAACCTCAAATCATTCTCCCCAAGGAATTTGGGGCTAGGGTTTTTAAAGGTTTTGGGGTGGGCAGAGATGTGGAGATCATGGATTGGTCCAAGAATGCAGGGTGAAGTCATGGGACAGGGAGATAAAGAAACTGTATTCCCATGCTGATTCAGCTCCTCTGTGGCAGTTTCTAAGCTGATTGGTGTCAGCATTTCCACTGGAATTCAGGATCTGCTTAAGCAATTCTTAAATAAAAGCCTTATCTAGTGCTATGTTACTCTCCGTTACAAGGAAGTGAGTCAAAGTGCAGCCTGATTAATACTTAATTATGAGTATATTTCTGTCCAAAATTTGTGTTAACTTCATGAGAATGGCTTTAGTACTGCAGTTTTATACTAGAATGGACTTTTAGTAACTTAAATTAGCCCAAAAGTTGGAGAATCTGACTAAGGATGGGAAAGACTATTTTACAATGCTCAGCTGGAAGAATGGTGGGGAATAAATAAAATCTTTTCATTATTGCATCCTGTGTATCATTTATCTATAGCCACAATAATGCTGCATAACAAACCCACAAATAATAAGTTTATTTTTCACACATCTGGTTCCACTGGGAGTTGGCTGATCCAGGTCGGACTCAACTCCACCTGTCTCTCATCTTTCTTGGACCAACAACTACCCCAAGCACGTCCTGAAGGCAATGGCAAAGGTGCAAAAGAACATGTGGAAACACACAAGTCCTCTTGAAAACAGGCTCAGAACTGGCACATCCTTGCTTCCTCATCATTCTGTTGGCTAGAGCAAGTCACGTGGCCCAGGCTAGCGTCAGAATGGACAAGTCCTGCAAAACTAGATGGGAAAGGGAATGGTACAGGGAAAGAGGTAGAATTAAGGCAGTGATTCAGTCTACCACACCGTACTAAGCCATCACTGTTGAATTAACCTAATACGAAAGTTTGACCAGTTTCTTTATTATCAGTTTGACATGTCAGGTCCTTCAATGTGCTAAGAAGAACTCCGAATCTCCAGTGATGGCATGTGTCACGCTTGACCGGTAGAACGTTTTTTGGGGGCTCCTTGCAAAGAGTTTAGCAAAGGCTCCTATAAGTGGGGCCCAGACCCTTGGTCCAGCTCTTCCCTCTTCTCTTCAGTCACTCTTCTTTACTCCTCAGTTACAGCCATTCCTTTAGTCTAGTCTATGGCTGCACAGCACAGGGGAAAGAGCGTGAAGGCTGGAGACCTGTTCCCTAGCACCCATGTGGGCTTGGGCAAGCCGCTTAATCTCCCTGAGCATCAATGTCTTCATCTACAAGGCAGGCCATTGTACCTGCCTCAGTTTCCCTAGTGATGATCAAACTAGACCATCCAGGCAAAAGTGCTTTGTGAATAACTCCTGAGCTCCTGGGCAGATCTCTCATCCCAGCTCCTAATACTGGACTCTGACCGTAGTTAACTCAAAGAGAATTTGTTGCAAGTCTCAACATCTGGCTATTTTCTTCAGCCTTGACATAGGACCAGAAGGGGAAGTTTGGGCCAAGAAGTGGGGAGTGGGAAGAGGCGATGATGTTAGTTTCCTGGAATATTCTAAAACCTAAGAGAGTCTTCGTGTAGTTTCTGTCTATAAAGTGGAAAGGGAAACAAATACAAAATAACCCTGAAACTGAGCCAACTCATCTGCATCTGATGGCAACTTTTGTCCTCCAAACTTTTCCAGGCATACAGGCAGCTTAGTTGTTATACAGGCGGTGACTGTGCTTGCTAAAACCATCTAGTACTTATCCCAAGTGGAATCCCCTAACTCCTTCTGCTTTGCTCTTAATCCCAAAAATGGAGGTGATGGGGAAGGAAAGCTTATTTCTGATTAATAGCATACAGTACATTTTGCAGCTAATGAAGTCATAGCTCAAATTATTTGAAATCATAATTGCAGGAATGTGGGCCCTGCTGTAAGTTTCTGGTTGGACACTGTCAACATAGAAAATGTGAAGATTGGTGCCTGCATCTTGGTTTTCCTTGCTTCTGACACACCACATCTCTTCTTTGTTGTGTTTCATTACTGTCTCTTTGTCTCAAGGCCTTGAACCACAGACCAGTTAGTGCTTGGAATTGGAATAGACATTAGAACTCACAGAGCTAAACCATAACATCTTACCCTCTCTATCACTCCCCAATATAAGACTGAAATAACCCACTCTGTTTTTGGCAAACGTCATCCCACGCTCTGCGGAAATACCTCCAGCCACACAGAACTCACTAAATCTCAAGGCAGTGCCTTCTGTCATAGGATAGCTTCAGACTTGACCTTAGGTGAAACCATCACCCACCTTCTCATAGCTACCTTAGCCCTGATTCTGTTCACTGAGACCCCAGAAACCTTATTCCCTGTCTCTTATGGTTGTCCTGTGGATATAAGATAATAAGCGTAACATCTTCTCTCTGAGAAATTTTAGCCATCAGGTTTGAACTTTTTCAACTTCCCACGTTGTACCAGAGTCACACCCCCATCCATCATTACACCTTTTCCTTATATCTAAAGAGTACAGTGACCTGTTTTTCTGTTCAAAACTCACCTTTTTACCTATACTCTCGACTCCATCTCTTCCTGCCCTCTCTGGCTTTGATGGTTGAAATAAACTTGAGAATCAATTTTTAAAAGAGAGAAAGGAAAGTTTGTATCCAAGTGTATATAGCTTGAGAGACTGAATGAATGATGAAGTCATCGACTACAATAGGGAGAAAGAAGAATAGGTCTGGGAGGAAGATCATGAGTTCAGGGTGCGGCCATGCTGAGTTTGAGGTATCTGGGGACACCCAAGTGGAGAAGTCTAGCAGGCAGATAGACTTAAGATCCTGAAGTTTGGGAGAGACGGCTGTGCTGGGGATGGAGATGAAGGGATCATCAGCCTAAAGAAGATGGTTGGAGCATGAGAATGGATAAGATTGTCTGAAGAGGTATAAAGAGTAACAACGTCAGAGAATATCTTTGGGATGTTATTTTGGAGAACCTCAATTTTTAAGAGGTAGGCGAAGGATGAGACAAAGATTTGAAACGCCAAGGAATTCAAGAGAATTTCCTGAAACAAAATCCAAAGAAGCAAGTGTAGAGAAAAGGGGTGATCAATCATGTCAAATGCAACAGTAAAGTCCAGCAAAAGGGCATGTGGAAAATGTCCAACAAACTTGGCAATTAGCAGACCAGGTGTAGACTCAGAGAATGCAATTCCCATAGAGGGTTAGGGGCAGAAACCAACAGCAGTGGATGACAGAAGGTTGAAGGGAGTGGAAGTGAAGGTTGCAAAAATAGATTTCCCCATTTTTGAGAAGCTTACATGAGAATTGGAGGAGTTTCTGACTTAGGAGCGAAGATACAGTGGGTGGCTGTATGGCTAGTAAAGATGGTCTGACAAAAACTCTCCTCTCTCACCAATCTATAATATCTTAAAAATCATTATATTAAGAATTCACTTTGGGAATCAGAGGCGGGTGGATCACTTGAGGCCAGGAGTTCGAGAACAGCCTGACCAACATGGTGAAACCCTATCTCTCCTAAAAACACGAAATTAGCTGGGAGTGGTTGCACATGCCTATAATCCCAGCTACTTGGGAGGCTGAGGCAGGAGAATCACTTGAACCCGAGAGGCAGAGGTTGCAGGGAGCCAAGATCGTACCATTGCACTCCAGCCTAGGCAACAAGAGTGAAAGTCTGTCTCAAAAGAAAAAAAAAAAGAATTCATTAAAGATCTATTCCTTTAAGTCAGTGACTTGTTCTCCTTGGAAATGTAAAAAAAAAAAAAAAAAAAAAAAAAAAAAAAACTCAGCAGGGCTAACAGTCATTCAACAAACATTTATTGAACTCTTCTTCTGTGCCAGGCATATTGCTAGGCATTAACGGTCATGAAATGGATAAGATATGAAAGTAAAAATAATTGTTAAATTAATTTCTGGCATTCTTAAGGAAAAAGCCAGAAACCCCACCAGCTCCTAGAAGTGTATGTAGACTTTCTTTCATGCATGTTTGACTTTTTATTTTTTACTTTTATATCAACCTTATCGAGGTATAATTTGCATACAATAAAACGAACAGATTTTAAGTGTACAGTTTGATGAGTTTTGACAAGTGAAACCACCACCCTAATCAAGAAAGAGAACATGTTTCCATCATCCCCACAAGTTCTTTACTGTTTCTTTGTCATCAAACCCACCCCCAGGCAACCACTTGTCTGCTTTCTATCACTGCAGATCAGTTTTGCTTTTTCTACAGTTTCATATAAATGGAATTGTACTCTTTTCTGTCTGGCTACTTTTGCTCAACATAATGTTTTTGAGATTTGCCCATGTGGTCATGTGCATCATTGGTTTATTTCTTGTTATTACTCAGTAGCATTCCTGTGGATGAATATCTCCCAATTTATGTATCCATTCATCTGTTGACAGACGTCTGTGGTTGTCTCCAGGTTTGAGGAATTATGAATAAAGCTTCTCTAGACATTTCCAAAGAGATCTGGTCATGTGTTCCTTTGTCTTAGATAAATAATTTAGTTGTGTGACTGCTGGGTCATATAGTAACTATACTTTTTACCTTTAAAGACACTATTCAGGCTGGGCGCAGTGGCTCATGCCTGTAACCCCAGCACTTTGGGAGACCAAGACAGGAGGATTGCTAGAGCCTAGGAGTTTGACACCAGCCTGGGCAACATGGTGAAACTCCATCTCTAGAAGAAATACAAAAATTAGCCAGGTGTGGTGACACATGCCCATAGTCCCAGCTACCTGGTTGGCTGAGGTAGGAGGATCACTTGAGCCCAGGAGGTCAAGGTTGCAGTGAGCTATAATCATACCACTGCATCCTGGGCAACAGAGCAAGACGAAGTCGAAGATGGAGGAGGAGGAGGAGGAGGAGGAGGAGGAGGAGAGGAAGAGGAGAAGAGGAAGAGGAAGAGGAAGAAGAAGAAGAAGAAGAAGAAGAAGAAGAAGAAGAAGAAGAAGAAGAAGAAGAAGAAGAAGAAGAAGAAGAAGAAGAAGAAGAGGAGGAGGAGGAGGGGGAGGAGGAGGAGGAAGAGGAGGAGGAGAGTGAAGGGGAAGGGGAAGGAGAAGGAGGAGAAGAAGGAGAAGGAGAAGAAGACTATCCTACCATTTTCTGCAGTGGCTACACCATCCCCTACAGTAATGTATGAGAATTCCAGTGGCTTCATATCCTTACCAACATTGGATATTAATTATCTGTTTTCAAAAGTCATCCCAGTGGGAATATATGTCCCATATCAGCTATGTGTTTTACAAATATAGTCTTTCAGTCTGTGGCTTGTCATCATTTTCTTAACAGTGTCTTTCAAAGTATAGAAGTTCTACATTTTTATGAAGTCAAATTTATCATTATTTTATGGTTTATTTTTTTTTTGTCTTAGCTAAGAAATCTTTGTCTAACTCGAGGTCACAAAGATTTTTCTCCTTTTTTTTATTGGTAGTTATAGAGCTTTAGATTTTACATATAGGTCTCTGATCCATTTTGAGCTAATACTTGTATATGGTGTGTATTAATACATGGGTTGAAGTTCATTTATTTCCACATGGATATCCAATTGTCCTAGCACAATTTGTTGAAAAGACTACTATTTCTTCATTGGACTGTCTTGGCACCTTTGTTAAAAATTGACCAAATGTGTGGGTCTATTTCTCAACTATCTTATTTCATTTAACTATCTTTCTCTCCTTTTGCCAATGACATTTTATATTGACTACTGTAGCTCTTTAATGAGTCTTGAAATCAAGTGGTATGAATCCTCCAACTTTTTTTTTTCAAAACTATTTTGGCTATTCTGGGTCCTTCTCACTTCCATATAACTTTTAGAATTTGTTTGTCAATTTCTTTAAAAAAAAAAAAAAGTCTGTTTTTGAAATGGAGTTTCGCTCTTGTCACCCAGGCTGGAGTGCAGGGCCATGATCTCAGTTCACTGCAACCTCTGCCTCCTGGATTCAAGCGATTCTCATCCCTTAGCCTCCTGAGTAGCCAGGATTACAGGCATATGCCACCACGCCTGGCTAATTTTTGGATTTTTAGTAGAGACAGGGTTTCACCAATATGGCCAGGCTGGTCGCCAACTACTGACCTCGAGTGATCTGCCCGCCTCAGCCTCCCAAAGTGATGGGATTCAGGCGTGAGTCATCGTGCCTGGCCCTGTTTGGATTTTGAGTGAAGATTAAGCCTATAAATCAATTTGGGAAGACTTGACATCTTGATAATATTGAGTCTTCCCACCCATAATATGGAATATCTCTGCATTTATTTAGATTTTCCTTCATTTCTCTCAGCAATGGTTTAGTTTTCAGTGTAAAGATCTTTACAGCATTTTACATCTGTTTCTAAGCTTTTTGTGTTCTTGGTACTATCATAGATAGTGTTGTTTTAAAATTTCATTTTGCAATACTTATTCCTAGTATATAGTAGTAAAATTAAATTTTTTATATTACCATTGCATCCTGCAACCTTGCTAAATTCTCTTATGAATCCTAGTCATTTTTCTAATCGATTCCTTAGGAATTTCTACATACATGATCATGTTGCCTGATAATACAGTTTTATTTCTTCCTTTCTGAACTGTGTGCCTTTTTCTTTGCCTTGTTGCCATGGCTAGGACCTCAAATTCTGACCAGAAGTGGCAAAAGGGAATAATCTTGCTTGCTCCCATATTAGAGGAAAAGCTTTCGGTAGTCAGTTATTAAGTATGATATTACTTATAGATTTTTCGTAGGTGCCCTCATGTATGCTTTTTAAAAATCTTAAATAGTATCATTGTTACTATTAATATTATAAAGAATAAGCATGTTTACTGTAAAAAAAAAAATAAACAAGACCAAAGGGTATGACATAAAATGCTGAAGCCTTCTGATCCAGTCCTACCAATCTCCTAGGAAAGTATTTAGATACTGAAAGAGGTAGAGTAGGAGAGAGACACAGTGGAGAGCAAAAAGAGAACAGATTTTGTTTTGAAGGAAAAAATTGCCTCACTATTTAAAATGAAAAATAACCTGAGTTATCTAGAGCTGCACATCTTTTTGATGGGGGAATCCTCTTCTCCTGGAGTCCTATCTGAGCCCTTCATTCTGAGTTGTCTCTCTTCTCTGTATTCGCATCAAAAGGAATACTGTTCTTGGAGTCAGAAGAGTTGGAATGAGAAGGCCACACAACCTAGCAATGAAGAGTCTGAGCTTCAGAGTCAGGCCCACCAGAGGTCCCATCTTCACCAAAATTCTTACTAATGTATGGCCTCCCTGAACCTCCACTTGTACATCTGTTAAAAGGAATGATAATAGTTCAGGTCTCCTGGGAAACAGTATAGAGATTTCTTGAAGAACTAAAAGCAGATCTTGAAGAACTAACCAGCAATCTCACTACTGAGTATCTACCCAAAGGAAAAGAAGTCATTATGTGAAAAACACACATACACTCACGTTTACAGCAGCACAATTTGCAATTGCAAAGATATGGAACCAACCTAAGTGTCCATCAACCAACAAGTGGATAAAGAAAATGTGGCCTATATACACCATGGAATATTACTCGGCCATAAAAAGGAACAAAATAATGTCTTGTGCTGCAACTTGGATGGAGCTGGAGGCCATTATTCTAAGTCAGGTAACTCAGGAATGGAAAACCAAATATAGTATGTTCTCACTTATAAGTGGGAGCTAAACTATGAGGATGCAAAGTCATAAGAATGGTATCATGAACTTTGGGGCCTCGGGGAGAAGTCTGGGAGGGAGTGAGGGATAAAAGACTACATATTGGGTTCAGTATACACTGCTCAGATGATGGGTGCACCAAAATCTTAGAAATCACCACTAAAGAACTTATCCATGTAACCAAAAACCACCTGTACCCTCAAAACTACTGAAATAAAAATAATAATAAATGATAATTAATAGCAAAAAACAAAAACAAAAAAAACTACTCCAGGTCTCCTGGGATAGAGATGTAATACGTGAGAAGTACTACCTGGATGCAATATGTTAGCACTTTCCATGTGCACAACAAATCTCCTATGAATGTGGGCAACTACTGGCCATCTTTGGGTCAATCTCTTAACCTCTTAATCTCCTGGACTCCATATAATGGGGATACCCCTACCTGCCTCCCAAGATTATGTGGAAATAAAATGATGGCATAAATATCAAAGACACAGCCAAGCAAGCAACAAAGTCAGGCTGGTACCCAGAGGTAGGAATCAGGCTTGGCTTAAGATCCATTTGTTCCTTTCACTCAAAATCGATTTCCCAGTGAGCTATAGCACTTCCTCCTTTATTGATCAACCTCTGAGACTGGCCTATATTATTTTAGATAGGCAATACTCCCAATCTTTTAAAAAATATTTTTTTAAATGTGTTTACTCTGAATAAACAAATTTCTTTTTTTCCTCCTTCAAAACTGTTAACTTTTCCAAATGAAGTTCCAAAATGAAAGCATGTTTGGTGAGCCACCCCATCCTGTGGATTTTGGTTAGGATATACACCAGAAGCAATACCAGTTATCTTAAGTCTATACATCCCTAATCCTTGTCTATGGATTAGGGTTGCCAAAATTTAGAAAATAAAAACACAGAAAGCCCAGTTAAATTTGAATTTCAGGCCGGGCGCGGTGGCTCAAGCCTGTAATCCCAGCACTTTGGGAGGCCGAGACGGGCGGATCACGAGGTCAGGAGATCGAGACCATCCTGGTGAACACAGTGAAACCCCCTCTCTACTAAAACTACAAAAAACAAGCCGGGCGAGGTGGCAGGCGCCTGTAGTCCCAGCTACTCGGGAGGCTGAGGCAGGAGAATGGCGGGAACCCGGGAGGCGGAGCTTGCAGTGAGCTGAGATCCGGCCACTGCACTCCAGCCTGGGCGACAGAGCAAGACTCCGTCTCAAAAAAAAAAAAAAAAAAAAAAAAAATTTGAATTTCAAGTAAACAATGAATAATTGTGTATGTAAGTATATCCCATACAGTATTTGGGACATACTTATGCTAAAAATTATTCATTGCTTATCTGAAATTCAAATGCAACTAGGATTCCTGTATTTTATGTAAAAACTCTGTATAGATTTCCTTCCCTAAATGCTGTATATAAAATTTCCAGCAAACAGATAGAAGGGATGAGAACTCAGCAGAAGTGAACAGCATAGATGGAGTGACTTCAGAATTTCACAATGGTGCTAGGTATTTTAGAGACTTTTCCTCACTTAATTGTCACTCACACACTTAACTAGAGCCCTGTAGGTTGGCATTATCTCCTGTTTTACCAGTGTTTACCAGTGAGGCCATCGATGATGAGAAAGATCAAGTAGC
The DNA here is from genome assembly GCF_003255815.1 of Theropithecus gelada. NCBI lineage: Eukaryota > Metazoa > Chordata > Mammalia > Primates > Cercopithecidae > Theropithecus > Theropithecus gelada. The sequence goes on along the minus strand of NC_037679.1, from coordinate 71,777,354 downwards.
TTTTTTTTTTTTTTTTTTTTTTTTTTTTTGAGACGGAGTTTTGCTCTATCGCCCAGGCTGGAGTGCAATGGCCAGATCTCAGCTCACTACAAGCTCTGCCTCCCGGGTTCACGCCATTCTCCTGCCTCAGCCTCCCAAGTAGCTGGGACTACAGGCGCCCGCCACCTTGCCCGGCTAGTTTTTTTTTTTTTGTACTTTTTAGTAGAGACGGGGTTTCACCATATTAACCAGGATGGTCTCGATCTCCTGACCTCGTGATCCGCCCGTCTCGGCCTCCCACAGTGCTGGGATTACAGGCTTGAGCCACCGCGCCCGGCCAAGTAGCTTGTCTGAAATCTAAAGTAATTATCTAACAGAGATTCATGGAAGAAGAGGCTATTTCAAGTAAACAGCATCTCCTCTCTCTCTCTCTCTCTCTCTCTCTCTCTCTCTGTGTGTGTGTGTGTATGTGTGTTTGTGTGTCTTTGTCTCTCTCTGTCTCTCTCTCTCTCTCTCTGTCTCTCTCTCTCTCTCTCTTTCCCTCTCTCTCTTTCCCCGCCCCCATCTGGTCCTTTCTTATGCTGCTGCTGCTGCATGATCATCTCAGCTTGGTGGCCAGCCAGTGGTAAGAGTATCACTTGGAAGAAATAAGAGGTCCCACTTGGGCCTTAAGACTAAGTCACTTGCCCCAGAGACCTGTACAGGTATGCGGCACTTGCCGGCTAATCACTAAGAAGACCTCTGCTTTCCCATTTGTCACTGCCCATCATGAGCCTAAAACCTCAGCTAAGAGGTGGAGTGGCTGGGCCACGCGGGATTCAGACACTCCCTGCATCCTCCCACCAAATTCCACCAAATTCTCAAAACAATGCCCAGCAATAATGGGTCAGGTTGGAGATGAGAGTTGGGGCGGTGTTGCGAAGGAAGATGACAGAGAGCCATGGAAGAGCACCGCAGGCAAAGGAGGGCCACTTAGGTATGAACCAGGCAGCAGCAGCACTGAGAGGGCTGAGCTGCTAACAAAATCTTATTGACCGGCTGATGAAACACTTTCAGCTTCAAGAGGAGTTTTCCTATAAGAGTGTGCAGAGCAAATTAGATACCAGTTAGAAAGCCATTGCAGGGCTCCTGGACTTCAATCAGCAAATATTTATAGGGCAAATCCTAACTGCTGAACATTAGTGCAAGGCACCATCCTAGGTGCCAGGGGTACAATGGAGAACAAGAGGGAATAGGCTTTGCTCTCCTGGAGCTTATGTTCTAACAAGAGACAGATAAATGGCAAATAAACAAGTCAATAAGTAGGGACAATGATTTTAGGTGGCAGTAAGCATTTTGAAAAAAATAAACCTAGATAATGGGATGGCAAGGAGCAGGGGGCATCCCTAGAAAAGGTAATCAGGGAAGGAAAGTTTGGCTTGGGTCAAGATCCAGAAGCTCAGAAGGAGCCAGCCATGCAAAGATCCAGAGGGAGAGCATTCGAGACAGAAAACACAGTAAACAAAAGGGCCTTGAAAAGAGAACAGATGGGCCATGTGGCAGGAGCAAAGACAGTGAAGAGGAGAGGGCAAGCAGTTGAAATCAGACAGGTGGGAAAAAACAAATCATGTAGGCCTTGTAGACCAAGAAAGGCAGACTTATCCCAAGTGCAAGGTTGAGATGTTAGATGAAGAGGTAAGCAATGGCATCAGAAAGAAAGGTTCCAAAGATTACTCCAAAAATGGAGAAGTTGAGCTTTATGACAGGTGGGATGAGCAGGACCCAAGAGAAGTCTGAGTCAAAGGTGACCCCATGTCACCAGCCAGAGTGACAGCTGTGTCATGCACAAACTCTCTGCTTCTGATGTCAAAACCAATATAAGCCAAAGTAAATAGCATCCAATGGGTCACAGTACATCTGTAGACAGTACAAACCAATAAATTGCTGAAGGAAATGTCAATGACAGATTCAAAAGCTGATCCCTGAACAGTATGGTGTCAACATTTATTTTAAAAATCTGAGCAAGAGTCAAAAACCACGCTGCTCTATTTTTTCTGAATGAGCTAAGGGAAGTCTTGCATTAGACTCATGAATAGAAACCCAACAGAATGGCACCAAGACCTTTCTGGGTCTTGTCATTTCCAAACTTTTTGTATTCATTTGTGTTTTCCTATGTGCTCTCTGCTAGTCAACCCAAATGATTCTCGTCAGCATCAGGGGCAAGAGGAGGCATGGCAAGACCTGCATGGTGTTCATGCTCAGGATATCAATGTGTCTTCATGCTCCACAAGATGCACTCAATCACCAAAGGCTATGGCTAATGATAGCACAGTAGCCCAGACTGAAGAAATGGGGCAAAAGAAAAACTATGGCAAAGAGGATGTAGCTAAAAGGACAAATTCAAGGATGACCTGGGAACATCACTGACCTTCCCATTCCCTCCCAATGCAGATTCATCCAGCATTTTCTCTACCCATTCAGTGGACACTACTGTGGTATAGAAAGTGGCTTTGAAATCAGACAAATTGGCATTCGCCCCCAGGCTCTGTCACTTTCTCAGTGCATGATCTTAAGCGAGTCTCTTAATCTTGCACTGTCCAATATGGTAGCCACTGGTCACAAGTGACTGTTGAGCACCTGAAATTTGGCTGGTCAGAACTGACTCACATTCAATTTCTTTTATTCTAATTGACACATAATAATTGTATGTATTTATGGGATGTATAGTGCTGATTTGACACATATAATATATAGTGATCAGCTCAAGGTCATTAGCATATTCATTATTTCAAAGATTTATCTTTTGTGTTGGGAATATTCAATATCCTCCTTTTAGCCATTTGAAACTCTATATTATTATCAACTATAATCATCCTTGTAGTGTTATAGAACACTAGAAATTATTCCTTCTATCTGGCTGCAATTTTATATTCTTTAACAAATCTCTCCCTATCTCCATCTTTCCCCTACCCTTCCCAGCCTCTAATAGCCACTGTTGTACTTTTCACTTCTTTTTAAGATTCTACATATGAATGAGAATGTGTGGTGTTTAATTTTCTGTTCCTGGCTTATTTCACTTAACATAGTACCCTCCAATTCCATCCGTTTCACTTTAAATAACAGAATTTCATTTCTTTTTATGGCTGAGTAGTATTCCACTGTGTATATATAACACATTTTTAAAAAATCCAATCATCTGTCACATTCTATTTCTATTGGACAGTGTACCTTGCCCTCACTGAACCTCAATTTCTCATCTGTAAAATGGAATGATGGTGTCCAGCAATTAAAATCATTTTGAGAACTCAACGACATATTGCACTTAAAGTGGGATATCTGGAACTCAGGAGGCAGACAAAAATTAAATCTGTCCTATCACTACTTTTAGCTCCCAGGCCTTATCTCATTGAATGAGATATTCTCAAAATAGCTGTTTAAGGCAAGTAGAGTTATTCTCATTTTACAGATGCTAAGGCTAAGGGAAGGTAAATAATTTGGCTAAAGGTACATAGTGTCCAATTGAGACAGGATTCATAAGAAATTAAAGATGTTAGAAAATAATAGAGCTGTAAAGAATAATGGCACTAAGGGATGCAGTGTTCACCAAAAGGGTACTGTACTTCTGGACACAGAAAAATGTTCATAATATTTTTAAGTAAAAATAAAAGCAAGTTATTGCACCATATGCTCAGTAGGATCTCATTTTATAGGTGTGCACATGTAAATGCGGTAAATGGCCTTATTCCTCCCCCACTTCTCCTTTCAGTCCTCCCCCAAGAGATCTCTGGGCTTTTTTTTACACTGAAAGATGGTCATGATATTTCAGTGGAGAGGGGGGAGCAAGGGATACAATGTGAACTACATGAGCCCATTTTGTCAGAATGTATAGATTTATATAGGGTAAGTACAATTACCCTCTCCTTTCCCGCCCCTTCAAGTATCCCCTCATGCTTATGGAATGAAGACTATCATGAGGCATTGTTGAGTGAAAAAGACAACGATTGTGCAGTAAGCCTAAAGTGATCCCATCTTGTAAAAAGAAATATTTGCATACATACAGCAAGTGGAAATCCATTTGCTCTTCTCTCTTCCCTTCCTTAACCCCACTCCTCCCCAAGAGGCAGGAACGCTGATCTCGTTGGGTCCAATTCCAATGGACATTGATTGTCTGTGTTTACCAGTGAGTGGGGAAGCTATGTTCTAACAAGCGTGTTCTTCTTACATCATGCTCTTTCATTGGTGGATTCTCATCTCTTCAGTCACCTGTCCCATGTGGTCAGAGGGATATAAGACTCCAGGATTCAGACTGGACTTGGGGAAGGACAAAGATCCCTTAATACATCTTGGTAATAAGCCTTGTGCCCCAGCTTACCAAAAAGAGCCACACTGGGGTTTCAGCACAAGCCCAGCTAACTGTAACATGGCACTTTCTTCCCCCATTGTTTCGTGTCCGCTTCTTTCCATGGAGAACCTTGGGAGAAAAGGGGTGGTTGAGCCCCTTGGTTTACCAAGGTAACCAGATAGCACCTAAAGTTTCCCAAAGCTCACAATGGCCACTAACATGCACAGAAGAAAATTGGAAGGATATATTTCAAATGGATTTTTTAAATGATTGCTTCTTGGAAGTAAGATTATGATGTTTTACATTTTATTTTTATGCTTAACCATATTTTCCAACTTTTCTACAAACAGTATTTGTTACTTAAATGGAAAGAAAAACAATAAGAAGAACGATCGTTTATAACATTAAACGTGACAATCCCTGTGTTGTTAGTACTTCTTACATTTTTGGAAGAAAACTAAAATATTCTAAAGGAAAATATTCCCTCCTCACTTTTCAGAAAAGCATTCGTCTCCTCTTTTACAAAGTGCATGGAACCCACGATTTCAGATCTGGGCTTCTCCATAGTGTAATATTCACAGAGCATAACCTTATCCCCAAAAAACCCAACTTTTGAGCTTAAGGTTTTATTACCTTATTTGCTTTTACAGATCTGTTGTCGAGATGTTTATTTTCAGCAATACAAGTGATCAGTTCTCTCCCTCTTCTCCCTACTCCTGCCCTCTTCCTGTCCCGCAGTGCCTTTGAATGGCCCAGGGGAAAAAATCCGCCTTCAGCAGAGGTGGACAGACCTCCCTGTTGTATTGTCTGCACCTGTGTTCAAGCATCGCTTGTTTTCTTATCTGTGTCCTGACTTATTTCAAATTGCAGAAAATCATTGAAGAATTGTCTGACTCAAATTAATGCAAGTTTCCAGCTTACAATTAGAAATAATCCAATATCAAATGTCCCTATGAAAAGCCCAAACTCCAAATCAGAGCTTACAAATCAGCAGCCTGGGTTGGGGAATTTGGCCCACAAATGTTTTATTTAGCTTTGAATATATACGGTCTGCACAGTGCTTTAAATTGCAATTCATTACCCATACAGTACTTATAAATAGGGAGATTTTACTCCACAATTTGGATTCTCAGTTTCCCTTGAAAAATCTGAAGATACGGCAGTTCTCTGGGCACATGGAGCCACTTGGGAACCTCAAGTTGCAGCTAAGTAATAGGGCATGGGCTCTCCTGTTCACCATAGTCCTCACCACTCCCTATTGTCTCCCAATTCAACGGTCAAGTTTTGATTGCCATTTACCTTCTTACACATGGATCACTTCAGTCATTTAGATTACCTATCAGGCCTCTGTAGACATCTGAGTTTGCAACTTCTCATCTGAGTCAAATAAAGCAAATTCAGACACATTGTTTATTTGCTCTCACAAAATTATTTATATTACTCAAATTGCATGAGAAAAATAAAAGTATGTGGAGTGGATGATAGCAAATCAGTCACAGTGTTAAAAGATCTAAATTTTAGTCTTCCTTAGTAAGTGTGCAACCACTTACTAGCAGGGAGGACTTGAATAAGATACATCCCCTCTCTGGGACTCAGCTCCTCCACTTATAAATTTTTATTTAACAAACACGTATTGAGCAGTTCTTGTATTCAAGGCATTCCACTAAGAAAAGATGGAGAGATGGGTTTTTTATAGGAATTGTGCTGATTTTAAAGAATGGCTGGAAATTCTTTGACATCCCTCCTAATGAAAGGTAGAGTTTCTTCATTGATCAAATGCGAATTATAAAACCTACCTCAGTGAAGGACTGATCAAATGAGTCCATACAGATAAAATCCTGTACATAGCACCAACCCTCTACTAAGTAAAAGCTTGTTCCCATTGGTTCTTTTCCAGATTCATTTTTTTACGCAGAGGATATCCTTATAGACCTGTGGGCTTTAGCAGGTATGTGTGTTCACCAGCCTTATTATACAGATATGGACACTAAAGAACAAGAACATGATGGAATATTCTTTGAAAAATGGATGATCATTAAAAACTACAATCCTTGAGGTTCACAGCTATGATTTAGATTCCAAACCACTTCTGATCCTCCCAATCTCTGGGAGTTCCTCTAAATCAGTGACTGCTAGCTCTCACTCCTAGATCACAGCATCTCTAATGAAAACCTTCTCCCCAAAAGAATGCATACTTGCCTTTATACACAACATTTTGACATAATCCTGGGGTACAAAATACTTGGAAATACTATTCCTCTAAAATTCCATGGACTAATGGTGCATAGACCTCAATTCAAAAATGTCCTATCTATAAGTGGAAGTGTCTGTCCTTCAGTTCTAGAAAGGATTTTGTGTTCTTTCAACAACACGTTAAGGTCATAATATTTTCAATGTAAATGATTTCAGGGTATAACTATACATTTACATCCTGCTAAATATTTTATATAAAGGTGATCAGAAATGACACTGAATAAGACTTTGGGGAATGCTAAACTATTTTGTGAGCTGTCCTTTTGGGCCTTGGGGGTAGACCACAGCATGATTGTTGAAGCTGGAATGTTTATATAAAGGGAGTAGATATTCCTACTCTGAATTATCCTAAAAAGTTTTGGATGGGCAAAGAAATGGGGTGGACCAGGGAAAGGAGGAACTTCTTGCTAACTCTGGTCTAAGGGACGTTGGCCCAGATACCAATGCATGAAAGAGTATGAGGTCACCTAGTGTCACTCAGAGGTGAAGAGGTTGGCTTCAAGCAAAGAACAACCCCACACGTTTCTTTCAGAAGCAATGGCATCAACAATCTGGCAGCAGGAGCAGGGAAGGGATACAGGTCATCAGGTTTGGGTGGAGGATGGAAAATCAATTACACATGCTCATTCCTTTCCCCGTTTCAGTGATAGCACATATGGCAGGCAGTACTTGCTGGCTGGTCCAACAGTCATCCCAAATCTCCTTCTCCCTGACCACCTAAGTCAGATTCTCATGTTCCCAGCCTCCTTTGCAGCAGGGATAACCATGTGATTCAGATCTGGCCAATAAGGGCCTTTGGGAAAGTCTTTGACTTCCAGACTGGCCAGTACAGCCCCTTTCCTCCTTCCTCCTTTGAAGTGGACATGCATCCCAGAGTTGTGGGGATCATCTTGGCAACACTAAGGGACAAACAAGAAGGTAAATATAGGCATGCTGAAGAGGCTAGAGAAGAGATAAAAAGAGCCTGGGTCCTTGATATACCCCACTGAAAAGCTGAACCAGTACCAGCAACTGCCTGTCTAGATTTCTTAAAAAGCAACTGCAGATTTTTTAAATAGTAAACCCTATTTGCTTCAACCACTGTTAGGTTTTTCTTTTACTTGCAGTCAAATGCTTTTTAAAAATGGGGTCTCACTCTGTCATTCTGGATGGAGTGGTGCAGTGGTGTAATTGTAGTTCGCTGCACCCCCGAACTCCTGGGCTCAAGCCATCCTCCCACTTCAGCCTCCCTAGTAGCTGGGACTACATGTGCATGCCACCATGCCTAGTTAATTTTTTACTTTTTATTTTGGCAGAGACAGTGTCACGAACTTCTGGGCTCGTGCCATCCTCCCACTTCAGCCTCCCTAGTAGCTGGGACTACATGTGTGTGCCACCATGCCTAGTTAATTTTTTACTTTTTATTTTGGCAGAGACGGTGTCACGAACTTCTGGGCTCAAGCAATCCTCCCACATCAGCCTCCCAAAGCACTAGGATTACAGGCGTGAGCCACTGCACCCAGCCATTCCTTTATAATTCAGTCAGAAAACTGAAAAGTTATAGAACCATGGCATACCAGTGATCTATTGCTGCATAGTAAATCCCCGAAACTTAGTGACTTAAAACAACCACCATTAATTTAGCCCTTGATTCTGTAGAAGCCACTGAATGATCTCAGTTGGGCCCTGTCATACATCTGCAGTAGGCTGGGGAATTGGCTGGCGGTTGGCTGGTCCTGGATGGCCTCACTTGCATATCTGGAAGTTGACTGAATGTCAGGTGGCAGGGAAGACTGTGCCATGTGCCTCTCATCCTCCAGCAGGCTAGCCCAGGCTAATTCACATGGTGGCACCCTTCCAAGAGCAATAAGAGAGGTGAAGCCCTGATGCACGAGCACTTTTCAAGCCCCCACATGCATCTTATGTGATAATGTCCCATTGGCCAAAGCAAACCACACGGATGACCCTGACTGAATAAATAAATGAATAAATAGACTTCAGTCTTGGCTGCGGTGTAAGGCATTGCAAGGGAATGGGTGCAGGGGCGGGGGATCATTTGGATCATTTTTTACAATCTGCCACACATGTGATAGAGAAGGGGGAAAAATCCATTACCTGAGCAGATTTCAACCAAGTTCTGGAAGATGAAAGTAGAAGGAAGAAATTGGTACAGCAATCGGAAAAGGGCAGTTTACAGTCATCACAGAGGGAATGAATTAGGAAATATAAGAGCTAGGTGTTCCCATAAAACCCCAGAACAACTCAAATCCATGAGAGCAGAGATATTAAGGAATAAGACATAGTTCTGGAGAAAGAGGGAGTCATTGGAAGTCTGATTTCCCTACCCACACACTCTTCCACCTCTGCTCTCAGAACATGAACAAGAGATTGGTGGTTTCTTCCCTGGAGAAAATAACGGCCTTTGAGAAACTCCTCCATGCTCTGCATTTGGAGGCAGCTGACTCCCCATTCAAATACCCAACGCAAAATCTGCCAGTTGATCACAGCTCAGATTCCAAACTCTTATTCTAAGTATGGAGAGGTAACCAGAAATCATCAGACATTTGAAGAAATCCTCCAGCATGAAAGAAAGAGAGGTCCAAGATAAGCCACTGTGGCTGCTGGCATAGACAAGATAAGCCACTGTGGCTGCTGGTATGGACAACTGTGTCCCAGAGAACAACCATGCCTTGAGGGTCTGCAGCTGGTCCAAAGGCTAGGAAAAACTGATGGACATGTTCTAGATGTGTCCTGGGAAACACCCAGGACTAGAGGACCCTTTCAAAGGTCACTGATTTCTGGCAATGAATCAGGTAGTGACTCCTTGAATAATAACATGTGCAGAAAAAGTATGATTTCATCATCATTGCAGGTCTGTGAGGCTGGAGGCAGGATCTCCCATCTGTCACCTTCCTTTCTTCCCAGCAGTGAGAAAATAGGACAGCAGCAACAGCAGCCACGGTGGCTGAGACTTACTAAGTACAATTATCCCTCCCACTGCTATGGTTGAATATAGGTTTCCCCCCCCAAATTTACATGTTGCAATGTATTAGTATTAAAAGGTGGGGTCTTCAGGGATAATTAGGTCATGAGGGCAGAGCTCTCATGAATGTGATTAGTGCCCTTATAAAAGAGGTTTTTTTGAGCCAGGTGCAATGGTTCATGCCTGTAATCCCAGCACTTGGGGAGGCTGAGGCAGGAAGATCCCCTGAGCCCAGGAGTTTGAGACCAGCCTGGGCAACATAGTGAGAGCCCATTTCTACAAAAAATTAAAGAGTTAACCAGGCATGGCAGCGTGCACCTGTAGTCCCAACTACTGAAGGTAGTGAGCGAGGCTGAGGCTAGAAGATTGCATGAGCCTGGGCCGTGATCATGCCACTTCACTACAGCCTGGGTGACAGAGCAGAAAGAAAGAAAAGGGGTTTGAGGGGGCCTGTTTGTCCCTTCCACCAGGTGAGAACGTAGAGAAGAAACCATCTATGAAGAAGCAAACCCTTACCAGACATTGAATCTGCTGGCACCTTGATCTTAGATTTTCCAGCCTACAGACCTGTGAGCAATAAATTTCTACTATTTGTAAATTACCCAGTCTAAAATATTTTTGTTGTAGCAGCCTGAATGGACTGAGACACCACTAGAAAAAAAAAAAAATGAACACAGCAATAGAAAGTAGAAAAAGAACTAACCAATTTAAGGATAGATACTCAGCCTCCCTAATAGTCAAATGAATTTATATTTAAATTAATGTTTCATCACATTAGCAAGAGATTGATCTTTTGCAGAATTAATGAGAATAATTAAAAATAGATATTCTCAGCCAGGCGCAGTGCCTCATGCCTGTAATTCCAGTACCTTGGGACGCCGAGATGGGTGGATCACTTGAGATCAGGAATGTGAGACCAGCCTGGTCAACATGGCAAAACCCTGTCTCTACTAAAAAAAAAAAAAAATTGGCTCTGCGTGGGAGCATATGCCTATAATCTCAGCTACTCAGGAGGCTGAGACAGGAGAATCACTTGAATCCGGGAGGCAGAGGTTGCAGTGAGCTGAGATTGCACCACTGTACTCCAGCATGGGTGATAGAGTGAGACCCTTTTTTTCTGTGTCTCAGAAAAACAAAAACAAAACAATAAAAATAGATATTCTCATATGTTTTTGGCAGGATTCTAAATTGGTACGATGTTTTAGGAGCACAATTTGGAATGTCTATCAAAATGTTAACACATACACCTTTGACACAATTCTACTCTTAGGAATCAGTCTAATTGAAATATCTATTCAACTATGATCATATCAATACCTATATATATGGATAGATATAGATAGATGCCTATATATCTATATGTATAGATAAACATATAATCATATATGTATTTTATCATCAGAAAATCATTTTTATAATTTACATGAGAATAATAATTTTATAATCAGAAAAGAAAGAGCCTTTTAAACAGCTCAATATGTAACAAAGAAATTAAAGCAGACACTGTCAATATCCTGCCCCTCTCTCCTGGGCCCACCATGCAGGTTGACCAGTTCTCTCCTTAAGTGCCCACTCTCTCTGCCTGGGAGCTTTCTCCAGTGTGGCAAGATCAGGTCCAACCCTGAAGAGCTGAAGATTTAACATCCCCAGGGCAGTCATCAGCCAAAGAGGGGTGGGAATCAGTGAAATAATTGCCCCATCTTTCCCACCCTGCAGTGAGACAATTCTGACACATATCCTACACAGTCACTCAGAGGGCCCCCAGCAGGATGGAGCCCCAGTTGCACATAGCAGTAACCCTCTATTGAACACATTTACTGGTTTTCTGGTATCCCCAGTTCACTCTTCCTGTCCCTCATTCCTCTTCCTTTATCTGCCAGATAAACTCCCTGCACCTTAGTCCTTGTCTCAGGGTCATCTTTAGGGGGATCCAAACTAAGTCAGTATCAACTTCTTTCCTAAACTATGAGCCATCTGTTGGGTAGAACCCCTACCTAGCCTGACTCACTCACTCAGTGTATTATGTGGCTGTGGGGTTTGTGACAAGAAACAGAGTAGAAGGATAGATGTTTCCAATAACAAGATCACAGTCAAGAACACTCATAGTCTTTTTAAAATCTTCAACCTGTCACAAAATGTTTCTTAATGATCAAGGTCATTAAATATCCTCCCAAACCTCGGATCCTAGTTCAGCCAGTACCTGCCCCCCGACCCCACCACCAAGTCGACAAATATTTATTGAGCACCTACTATATCCTGAGCATGCTCTGAAGATACAGAACTAAATAAGACAGATAAGACACACTTTGTGGTGATTACAGACTAGCAAGATAGAAATAAATAATCCTGTCAAAAAATTAATTGCACACATGCAAAGCTACCAAAGAGATTTGCAAGTTTCTATGGGATCTAAACCTACCTAGAAGAAATAAGGTTTAAGATAAGACCTGAATGATAAATAGGAGCTAGTCAGGTAAGGAGTGGGAGACCAGCATTTCAAGCAGGTGATACAGCATGTATGAGAATCCTTGGGCAGAAAGAGCACACAGCAGAGGCAGTTAACTGCCCACCAAAATCTGTGCTCCTCCTTCTAAAGCATTCCATTGTTCCTGGGAAGGTATGTCCCTGGGACCAGTTCTTGCCAATGCATGTGTGTGGAAGTGATGGTGTCACTTCTGGGTCAAAGTGTGGCTCCCCCATCTCTCTGCTGCTAGCTGGATGAGGCTCTCCAAGGTTCTAATGGATGGCAGAGCCATAAGAGAGGAGGAGCCTGGGACCCTGAATCCCCTCTGAGAAAGAAAGATACCCATGGACCAGGTGCATGTATAGAATAATTAATTTTATGTGTTAACTTGACTGGATTAAGGGATACCCAGATAGCTGGTAAAAACATTATTTCTGGGCATGTGGTGAGAATATTGTTAGAAAAGATTAGCATTTGAATTGGTAGACTGAGTAAAGAAGGTCACCCTCACCAATGTAGGTAGGCATCATCCAAGAATAGAAAAAAAAATTTAAAAAGGAAGAAAAAAGACAAATTCACTCTGTTCTGGAGCTGGAACATTTATCTTCTCCTGCCCTCAAACATCAGACCTCCGGGTTCTCAACTCTTCAGTCTTCAACCCGGCTTCCCTGGTTCTCCAGGTTGCACACAGCATATCACAGAACTTCTTGGCCTCTATAATCAGGCAAACCAGTTCCCATAATAAATCCCCTCTTATGTATGTATATATACACTATCAGTTCTGTTTCTCTGAAGAACCTTGACTAATACAACCTACATTCGCCTGAACAAGAAAAAGAAACTAATGTGTTAAGTCACTGAAACTTACAGGCTTATTTGTTGCAGCAGCTGGTCTTGTCCTCACTAATCCAAACACCATTTGTGGAGCCAAGGGGCAAAAAGAATGAGAGAGAAAGTGTGGCAAGATGTCAAGGTTTAGAGTTTCTAAAGCCTTGCAACCTGTGTTAAAAAATGTCGGTATTTATCCTGGCAGCAAAGGGAAGCTATTCTTTAAAAGTTCTAATTGAGAGAGAAGCACCTACAGATTTGTGTATTTAAAAGGTCACTTTTCGTATAAGGAGTAAGGAAAGGATCCAGTTTCAGCTTTCTACTTATGGCTAGCCAATTTTCCCAGCACCATTTATTAAATAGGGAATCCTTTCTCCATTTCTTGTTTTTCTCAGGTTTGTCAAAGATCAGATGGCTGTAGATGTGTAGTATTATTTCTGAGGACTCTGTTCTGTTCCATTGGTCTATATCTCTGTTTTGGTACCAGTACCACGCTGATTTGGTTACTGTAGCCTTATAGTATAGTTTGAAGTCAAGTAGCATGATGCCTCCAGCTTTGTTCTTTGGATCGTTTCCTTACTCCTTATACGAAAATTAATTTAAGATGGATTAGAGACTTAAATGTTAGACCTAATACCATAAAAACCCTAGAAGAAAACTTAGGTAATACCATTCAGGACATAGCCATGGGCAAGGACTTCATGTCTAAAACACCAAAAGCAATGGCAACAAAAGCCAAAATTGACAAACGGGATTTAATTAAACTAAGGAGCTTCTGCACAGCAAAAGAAACTACCACCAGAATGAACAGGCAACCTACAGAATGGGAGAAAATTTTTGCAATCTACTCATCTGACAAAGGGCTAATATCCAGAACCTACAAAGAACTCAAACAAATTTACAAGAAAAAAACAAACAACCCCATCAAAAAGTGGGCAAGGGATATGAACAGACATTTCTCAAAAGAAGACATGCATACAGCCAACAGACACATGAAAAAATGCTCATCATCACTGGCCATCAGAGAAATGCAAATCAAAACCACAATGAGATACCATCTCACACCAGTTAGAATGGCAATCATTAAAAAGTCAGGAAACAACAGGTGCTGGAGAGGATGTGGAGAAATAGGAACACTTTTACACTGTTGGTGGGATCATAAACTCGTTCAACCATTATGGAAAGCAGTATGGCGATTCCTCAAGGATCTAGAACTAGAAGTACCATATGACCCAGCCATCCCATTACTGGGTATATACCCAAAGGATTATAAATCATGCTGCTATAAAGACACATGCACACGTATGTTCATTGCGGCACTATTCACAATAGCAAAGACTTGGAATCAATCCAAATGTCCATCAGTGACAGACTGGATTAAGAAAATGTGGCACATATACACCATGGAATACTATGCAGCCATAAAAAAGGATGAGTTTGTGTCCTTTGTAGGGACATGGATGCAGCTGGAAACCATCATTCTTAGCAAACTATCACAAGAACACAAAACCAAACACCGCATGTTCTCACTCATAGGTGGAAACTGAACAATGAGATCACTTGGACTCGGGAAGGGGAACATCACACACCGGGGCCTATTATGGGGAGGGGGCAGTGGGGAGGGATTGCATTGGGAGTTATACCTGATGCAAAGGACGAGTTGATGGGTGCAGCACACCAACATGGCACAAGTATACATATATAACAAACCTGCACATTATGCACATGTATCCTAGAACTTAAAAGTATAATAACAATAATAATAATAATAAACAAAATAAAATAAAAAGGTCACTTTTATCTGCTTGCCTAATGTCAGCTTTGGTTGTTGCTAGATTGGTGGAATGTCAGAGGATTTCATTTTTATCTCATTCTTTGGATCTTTCTGAACTGCTTAAATATCTTGTGATTAATATATTTCACTTTAAGCGCCCCCCCCCAAAAAAAAAGTCATTATTCACTAAAGTGAAAATTAACATAATTCCTATAATGTGGACATTACTATCTGTAATGTAGACAATGAGATGCAAAGGGCAGTTAGGAGGTTATTGAAGCATTTGGGAAGAGATGGTGGTGGCTTAGCGTAGAAACACAGCCAGAGTCTCATATTACTCTCCTGCCTAAACCTCTCAGTGTAGAGTCCCAGGCTTCTGTCCAGAAGAGTGAACAGAAGAGTCCATTAGAAGCCACTAAGAGGTTTAGGCAGGAGAGTAATATTAACAGCAATCTGATATGTGTGTTTCAGTTTCTTGGCTGCTGGGTGAGAATGGGTTGCAGACCTGCAGGGGCACGTCTGAAGCAGAGATGCAGGGGGAAGGCCACCAAGGGCAGTCACACCTGGAAAGGGAGGAGCTCTTCAGAAGGCAGATGATTGGAAGTGAGAAGTGGGCAGCAGATGGGTGGCAGCAAGGATCACACAAGGGTTTCTGGCTTGGCCAATGGGGAGGTGGAGGTGTTGTTTACCAAGATGCAGAGTCCCAGAGCAGGAAGAGTTTTGTGAGGGAGGATGCTCAGTTAGGGATGCAGTGGGCCAGAGCAGGCAAAGAGGAATCCAGCAGAGCCTCTTTCTCCCCTCCTTCATAGGGACAGGCACTTCCTGTCAAACCTTGGAAGCAAATTGCTCCATTGGGAGCAATGTAAGAAGAGGAAGCAAGGAAGAGGGAATGGAGAAGAAGAAAGAGGGGGAGGAAGAAAAGGGAGAAGAGGAGGGAGGGGAAGAGAAAGAAAAGGAGAAAGAAGAGAAGGAGGAGGAGAAGGAAGCAAAATTTGAAGCTATCAGCGTTAAAAGTGATGGTGCAGGGAGCTGACTGAACCAGGGAGAGGTGAATGTTGTGAGTGAGAGGTAAAAGTGATCAAGAGAAAAAGGAGGACTATGCATGTCCCGAGTCTGCTGTCTGAGTCTTAACAAGGTTAATGTCTTCTTTGGGTAATCAGAAGAAACTATTTAAATGAAGTCCTGTGGGGTAGAGGAGGGAGGAGATAGGAACAGGCAGGGCCGGTGGAGTAACTAGAGAGGTGGTGGGATGGGAATGGTAGTACAGAGATGCTGGGGCCAGACTGCCTGGGTTCAATGCCAGGTCTACTGCTTTCAAGCTGTGTGACCTTGGGCAGGTGACCTGACCTCTCTGGGCCTTGGTTTCCTCATCTATTAAATGGGAGTGGTAATGATATACCTAATTCCGAGGATGGTTAGAACACACTCAGTGCCTGGCACATGGCAAGTGCTCAATGAATGTCAACAGAGCGAATGAGTGAGTCGCAGCTGCCACTGCTATTTATAGCAAAGGAGCACTTTTTACAATCACCTAAATGCCGTAGGAGGAAATTTTCCACCCTGTAATCATAGTGATCTTTCAGGACCCAAAGCTAGTTATATTATTCAACCACATAAGACTCTCCAATTAAAAATTAAATCCCAACTTCTTCCTGCAGCCTTGAGGTCTTACACAATCCAGGCCTGCCCACCACTCCAGACTCAGCACATACCACTCACCCCTCGTTCACATTACTGCGGCCCCACGGCCTTTTCTCCCTTCATTCCTTGATTTCCCACCTAGGTCTTTGCACATGCTGTGTCCCTGCCTAGAACATCCTTTCCTCTGCTCTTCCCAAGCCCGGTTACCCATTGTCCTGCACATCTCGGCTAAAATGTCCCATCTCAGGTTTCCCTGACAGCCCTGTCCAAAGCCGGCCACTCACTGTCAATCTGTGTCAAACCCTCTTCCTCTTTCCTTCAAGACACTCAGCACATTCATCATTACTTATTTGTTTGTTCCCATGGGTTTTGTCCACCTCTCCACCCCCACTAGCCTGTGAGCTTCCTGAGAGCAGACCATGAGTTTTGCCCTCACCCTTGTATAACAAACCCCTGGCACGGCCTCATTAAAAGTGTGGTAAATAGGCTGGGCATGGTGGCTCATGCCTGTAATCCTAGCACTTTGGGAGGCCAAGATGGGAGGATCACTTGAGGTTAGGAGTTCGAGACCAGCCTAGCCACATGGTGAAACCCCATCTCTACTAAAAATATGAAAATTAGCCAGACGTGGTGGTCCATGCCTGTAATCCCAACTACTCAGGAGGCTGAGGCAGGAGAACTGCTTAAATCCGGGAGGTGGAGGTTGCAGTGAGCCAAGATTGCACCACTGCACTCCAGACTGGGGGACAGAGTGAGTGAGACTCCATCTCAGAAAAAAGGCCAAGCGCGGTGGCTCACGCCTGTAATCCCAGCACTTTGGGAGGCCGAGGCAGGAGGATCATGAGGTCAGGAGATTGAGACCATCCTGACTAACATGGTGAAACCCCATCTCTACTAAAAATATAAAAAATTAGCCAGGCCTGGTGGCACGCACCTGTAGTCTCAGCTACTTGGGAGGCTGACACATAAGAATCACTTGAACCCAAGAGGTGGAGGTTGCAGTGAGCCAAGATTGCGCCACTGCACTCCAGCCTAGGCAACAGAGTGAGACTCCATCTCAAAAAAAAAAAAAAGTATGGTAAGTAAAGGAACTCCAGAGATCCTCTCACCTTCACGTGGCTTCCCACAAACTCTGTCTTCCAGGAGAGAACAAACACACAGGGCGAGTGTGTTCCAGCCTGCCGTCGGGGGCAGGCTGGTCCATGGAAATGAAGTTGGCATTCTGATGTTTGCAAAAGAGAAAAATGGAAGTGGAGTGGCTGGTAGCCCAAAGATAGGACAAAGAGAAACAGAAGAAAAATATTAGAGCACCCAGAACACAGACTTCTTCTCACAGGCTTCAGGGCTCTATCTAATCTGTCAGGCAGAGTAGCAATTCTTAGTTTTCTGGTCTGCTTCCCCAGTAGACTGTGAGTTATATAGCAAGACACATGACAATGCTATGATGACGCTGTGTCCCGTCCCCATCTCCTCTGAGCACCACGCCTGACATGGAGTCAGCACCCAACATTATTTGTTGAAAGGCTGTTAAATCCTGTGTCGGGTTTCTTCCCTACTTCCAGCCTGTTCTGCAAAACAGGCAAAAACAACTGGCTACTTTCAGACCCTTATAGATTTTAACAGGAGATGAGTCCAAGCAGGAATAAATAAATGTGTTTTTCCTGATAGAAAACCCTCCATGGCATTGATTTTCTTGGTGTTGTCGATGATGACTACATTTATTTTGTTATCTCTGCTTTTAAACACAGACTAAACAAAGACCCTAGATATTCAAGGTCGATCAAGTTTCAAATATCCTTTCCTCTTGTCCTCATAACTGCCCTTGTGTTTCCTTCTTTCTTTTTTTTTTTTTTAAAGACAGGATCTTGCTTTGTTGCCCAGGCTGGAGTGCAGTGGTGCAATCTCAGCTCACTGCAACCTCCACCTTCCAGGTTCAAGTGATTCTCCTGCCTCAGCCTCCCGAGTAGCTGGGACTACAGGCATCCACCACCACACCTGGCTAATTTTCATATTTTTATTAATAGTGGAGACAGGGTTTCACTATGTTGGCCAGGCTAGTCTTGAACTCCTGGCCTCAAGTGATCCACCCACCTTGACCTCCCAAAGTGCTGAGATTACAGGCGTGAACCACCACGCCTGGCCTGCCCTTGTATTTCTAATCTCTGGTTCTAGGTTCTGGATTAAGAAAAGCCCAAGTACAGACTTTGTCACCTGGAGAGAAAAAGTCATTCTAGGGTTTGTTGAATTAATCACAAGGATAATGGCTGCTGAGGCTAGCTGCTTTGCTGTGTGCCAGGCTCTGGGCTATGTGCCTTGCAAGCATCATATATTTTTAAAGCCAGGACTCTGTGAGGTGGGGATTCATTTTGTTCCCACTTTACAAAAGAGGAAACTGAGGCTTACGTTGTCAAACAACCTATTTGAGGTCATCCAGATAGAAAATTACAGGCTTATAGGGTGGGGTGGCTCACACCTGTAATCCCAACACTTTGGGAGGCCGAGGCAGGTGGATCATTTGAGGCCAGGAATTCAAGACCAGCTTGAGTGACAGAGCAAGACCCTAACTCTAAAAAACATAGAAAGAAAGAAAGAAAGAAAGAAAGAAAGAAAGAAAGAAAGAAAGAAAGAAAGAAAGAAAGAAAGAAAGAAAGAAAGAAAGAAAGAAGAGAGAGAGAGAGAGGGAGGGAGGGAGGGAGGAAGGAAGGAGACAAAGGAAGGAAGGGAGGGAGGAAGGAAGGAAGGAGAGGAAAGAGGAAAGAAAAAAAGAAAAGAAAAGAAAGAGAGAGAGAAAAAGAAAGAAAGGAAGGAGGGTGGGAGGGAGAATGACAGGCTCCACACCTATGTGCTGTGAAAGCTCATGCTCTTGACACTGGGTCCCATGGTACTTGTTTTATTTTTGTTTTCACTGTTACCCTTGATGGGAGCTGGGTCCTGTTCCCCTGCACTTGTAAGCAAGGCTTGTTCCACAAGAGGGCTTTGATAGGTCAGCCTCCAAAAACCATGGGGTTCCTTTGCTGGATGTAATTCTTTTTCTAGTTATTCAACTTCCTGGGCTTTTCACCAGCAAGAACTATATTTTTACAGATCCATAAAGAAATTCTATCAAAAACTAAAACAAAAAACATCACACTGCCGCCAGCGGTAATTACTGCACCGGAGAACCTCACACAGGAGAAATCCAGAAAACACATGCTAGCCAGAGTGCGTTCTATCGTTAGCAAGGCAGAAAAGCTACCTTGCCCCTCATTCTTCCTCAACCTTCCTCCCTAATATTGTCATTTAATTTCTGGCTGCTTCTCTTTCTGTCCAGCCCAGCCTCCAAGAAGAGCTCACAGCAATGCCAGGATGACTCTCCGCATATGCACAGAGCAAGGCGTTTTTCCAGCTGTCATTAACGCTGCCTACAGTGTGCTCTAAGAGGGAGACAGGCCTGGCGTTCTCCAAGCCATTAGAGCACCTGAATAATTTACTACTCTCAGCAAAAGGGCCCTTTCCCTGCACAGTTTCCTCCCACCTCTTCAGGTTTCCTCCAAAGAACTCCTAGGAGCCGACAAAAGGGAATGAAGTGGCATTTTAAAGGAGGGCCCAATCTAAATCTAAAGGAGGGCATCTAAAGTAATTATCTGGGGCCAGAATCCAATTTTGAAATCAAGTAAAGTCACACCAAGATTGCAGTTTTCTTTGTGAGTTTAACCCTGCTGGGGAGAGAAGCAGGGAAGAGGCTTCGTGAGAAGCCCAAGGCAGCTTTGATGAGCAAATTCGGCCGAGAGCCCTTGCACCCAAGTGTTGGTGGCTGGTAGGGAACCTCAGAAATGAGCACACAGCCTGGGTGACATTGTAAGGCAAGACAGTGGGGAAGGAAATTTGATGCATGGTATGCATCCTGTTGACATCTGTCCCAGCCTGGGACCCTTGTCTGCCCTCAGAGGACATCCCGGCCCCCTCCGCTGTGTTGCCAGGGCTCCTTTGCTAACTGGCTTCAGGTCCATTCTGCCAACAGGAGGCCCACATAGAGATCAGAGGACACAAGGAAGGGAGAAGCCAGGATATCTCTCCCCCGTCTGGGCCACAGGCAGACATCCTCACAGGAGTTGCATCTCCTCTGCGACTCCAGCCCCCGCTGTGCAGGCCTGCCCGGGCTCCAGCTTCCACCAGATCTCAGCTCCTGAACTCTACCTTCCTTTCTCTGTCCCACCAGCCTCGGGTGGTGACAGCTTTCTGCCACGGCTGGATCTCTGATTTCATCATCATCCCCTGTTTAACCAATTCCTGCGTTTACATCTCTCTGTTTTAAAAACTCAGCATCATTTCTATTTTCCTGATACGACCCTCACTGATAGAACCACCAGAACTGGCTCATATGACCCTGAAAATATCTGATTTTCAAGAATGCAATTTTGCACGGACAGCAACATATACCTGCACCATTTCAGCCCTTCAGATACATCCAGAGTTATAAAACAAGGCCTCCCAGGGGTCAAGGATCCCTCAAAAAACCTTCCCAACCTAAACTTTGCCCTCTTTGGAGTAATAAAGCAAAGCAAAAAGAATGGGCTTTTGAATCAAACCCACTTGTGTTCAAACTCAGGCTTTGCTTTCTATCAGAAGGAGGACCTTGAGCAGGTTATTTAAGCCTCTTGAGCCTCAGTTTTCTCACCTGCAAAATGGGGAGAATCATCTCTCTATTTTATATGGTTGTCTTGACAGAGAAAGCACCGTTCCTGGCACCCAGTTAATGGTTCCATTAATGCTGGATTCCTGGACCTGAGTAAAGTCTACAGCCACCACAAATACCTTCCGAGGGTGGCAAGTCAGCCTCTAGCACTTGTTCTAGCATTTTTGGTCCTTTGTGAACCTCCAAGAAATGTGAAAGAGTGTTCACAGTATCAGAAAAACCATGATGCCTCCTGAGAAAATACTAGAGATAAGTCATCAGAGAAGTACAAAACAAGAACAACAACAAAAAACTCTTTCCTTTAACAGGGAAGTAGCAAGTTCTTGTATCAAATACTAAAACTTTGGACACATGAAACCTGCCTGGTTTACGCTTTGACAGAGATGAAAGAAAGAGGGATTTGGTTAAAACGCTTCTGCAAAGGCCGTCCGTTTGGATCGGGGAGAGATGGCTACTGTTTTACAGATTTGGAACTGCCCCAGGGACCTTATTACTCAGAATCCTTTAGTCTACAGCTGCTGTGACAAACTGAAAAGCCAGTCCTGACTTTCTCTTGTGATGTTTAAAATAAACCAAGGGAGTAAAGCCCCTGAGAGAGAATGTGGATTGTTTTTTTTTTTTTCTTTCCCAAATAAACCCCTGCTTATAACTTTCTATTGCCCGTCAGATAAGGGATTATCCTGCTGCTTTTGTGCCTCTGCTGCAGGGGCTTCTGAAATAAAAACTCGGATATCTGATCCACAGGCGTGTGAGATGAAAACACTCTTATCCTGACATCTTGATGGATTTCTGGAACAGGGTCACAGATTACAAATCTATACACTGTCTACCTCTGGATGCTGGGTAGGAGGTAGCCTGGGAGGCTTGAAGACTCAAAACAATCCCTCTCTCCTCTGTGTCAGGGGTCCCTTTAGGTAAAAATAAAGTTATAAGGTGGCAGAGCCCAAACTGCCTCCACTCAGAGCTGTTGCAAATCCAACAAGAGAGATCCAGCATTATCAGATATCTATGTGTGCCATGTGATGCCCACTGCAGCAAAATCCGCTAACTGTGCAAGAGGTCATAGGGGTGGGGGTGGCACAAGAAGCTAGAAGGCTTAGCACGCATCTCAGAGGCTCCTCTTTGTCCCTCCTCAGTTGTTAGGTGGCCTCTTGCTGCTCTGAGTCTCTGAGCCTTCATTTTCTCAATTGCTATATGAAAATACCAGCCTGGGCAACACAGCAAGACCCCATCTCTACAAAAAATTGAAAAATTAGCCTGGTGTGGTGGCACACACTTGTAATCTGAGCTACTCAGGAGGTTGAGGCAGGAGGGTCGCTTGTGCCCAGGAGTTTGAGGCTGCAGTGAGCTTTGATCACGCCACTGCACTCCAGCTTGGGCGATAAACAGAGACCCTGTCTCAAAAAATTAAAAAATAGGCTGGGTGCTGTGCCTCACACCTGTAATTCTAGCTCTTTGGAAGGCTGAGGTGGGAGGATCACTTGAAACCAGGAGTTTAAGACGAGCCTGGACAACATTACAAGCATCCATCTCGATATTGCATGTTCTCACTTATTTGTGGGATCTAACAGTCAAAACAATTAAACTCATGGAGACAGAGAGTACACGGATTGTTACCAGAGGCTGGGAAGGGTAGTGGGGGGCTGTGTGGAGGGAAGTAAGGATGGTTAATGGGTACAAAAAAATAAAAGAATGAGTAAGACCCTACGATTTGATAGCACAAGAGGGTGACTATAGTCAATAGTAACTTAATTGTACATTTTAAAATAATTTAAAGAGTGTAATTGGATTGTTTGTAACTCAAAGGATAAATGCTTGCAGGGATGAAGATCCCGTTCTCCATGATATGTTTATTTCACATCGCATGTCTGCATCCAAACATCTCATGTACCCCATAAATATATACACCTACTGTGTACCCACAGATTTCTTTTTTTCTTTAGTTTTTAAAAAAGAACCATCTCGCCGGGCGCGGTGGCTCAAGCCTGTAATCCCAGCACTTTGGGAGGCCGAGGTGGGCGGATCACGAGGTTAGGAGATCGAGACCATCCTGGCTAACACGATGAAACCCCATCTCTACTAAAAACACAAAAAATCAGCCGGGCATGGTGGCGGGCACCTCTAGTCCCAGCTACTCAGGAGGCTGAGGCAGGAGAATGATGTGAACCCGGAAGGTGCAGTGAGCCAAGATGGCGCCACTGTAGTATGGCCTGGGCGACAGAGCGAGACTCTGTCTCAAAAAAAAAAAAAAAAAGAACCCATCTCTACAAAAATTTTAAAAATTAGCCAGGGATGGTGGTATGCACCTGTAGTTCCAGCTACTCTACAGGCTGAGGCAGGAGGATCACTTGAGCTTAGGAGTTTGAGGTTACAGTGAACCATATTCATGCCACTGTACTCTAGCCTAGGCAACAGATCAAGACCCTGCCTCTAAAAAATAAAATAAATAGGTAAATGTAAAGTAAAAAGGGAAATGATGATACTCCTAACAAGAAAGATAATCCATGGCCTACCTCCCTCACAGCATTACTGTGAGGCTCAGAGGAGAGAACAAAAAAGTGTTTGGTGATAATAATTATTTAATTGTATTGCCTGAGATTGGTTCTTCCAGAAGAATATGAGGGGTTTATTTGGAAGGGGTCTCCAGGAAGCACCTGGAGAGGATGGGAAATGAGACAGAGAGGGAAGAAAGCCAGGAAATGGTGGGCATAATGAGCTGTGGGTGCCTTCGGTGAACTCTTGCTGGGAAACGCAAGGACCTGGTGTAGGACACACCTCAAAGAAATCACAAGCAGGGAGAAGGTAAGTTGGTTATTAACTGCCCATCAGTATTGAGGGTTGACTTGGGGTCTGGATGCCTTGACACTTCTGGCTGACCTGATGCACAGGCAACCGTAGGGACTCTGGGAGCCAAAGTAGACCATGCATCTGTGCTAGGAGCCCTAGGACTGCAAGATATCTTTGGAAGCAAAACTTTCAGCCCTAAAATGGGACAGTCCTGGGCACACCAGGAGGGCTGGTCACCCTAGATCTAATCTGTCTGACAGCTGCTTCCAGAGACATTAACCATGTGGCACTTCCAGCATATCCTAAGGACAAGTGAGGATGCCCCCAGGATCAGACTGAAGCCCACAGGGAGGACAGCCTTCAGTGTGCAGAGGTGAGTGCTAGGAGACCATAGGGATAGCACCAAGGCACCTGCAGCTGTGTGCCATGAGCCAAGTGCTGTGCTGAGTCCTTTCCATGGTGTGTCATGTCGTCTCATCATAACCCTGTGAAATGACACAGCTCAGCGAACCACAGAGTGAGTCACCAGCAAAACTGGTATCAAAGCCTGTGATGGCTAGGCCATGGTGCCCCGTTGTTTGGTCAAACACCAGTGTAGATGTTGCTGTGGAACCATTCATTTTAGATGTGATCAACATTTAAATCAGAAGACTTAAGGTAAAGCAGACTACCCTCTGTAATGTGAGTGAGCCCCATCTAATCAGTCGAAGGCCTTAAGAGCAAAGATGGAGGACCCCCAAAGAAGAAGAAATTCTTCCTCCAGACTGCAAGGTAGAAATCTGGCCTGAGTTTCCAGCCTTCAGACTCAAGACTGCCACATCAACTCTTGCCTGAATTTCCAACCTGCCTGCCTGCCTTACCTGCCCAGGAGATTTGAGACTTGCCAACCCCTACAGTTGTATGAGCCAGTTCATTAAAATCTCAATCTCAGTCTCTCTCATATATGATTTGTCTTAGGTCACTAAATTTTAGGCAAGTCAAAAAATAATTAGCTAAATAAATAGTTGTTGTCTTAAGCCACTAAATTTTGGATATACATACATACATATATATGTGTGTGTGTGTATGTATATATATATCCTGTTGGGGTGTGTGTGTGTGTGTGTGTGTGGATAGAGAGAGAGAGAGAGAGAGAGAGAGAGAGAGATCATATTGGTTCTGTTTTTCTGGAGAACCCTGACTAATGAAAGCCCAAGTCTGTTGGCCTCCAGAGACTACTCATGTACTCTGTGCTACTCTGTAATTTGTAAGCTGAATAGTGCCTCTAATTCCCATGCTACAGGTCTGGTCTTTAGCTCATTGACTGGCAATTATTCATAAAGCTCTGGTCTGCCTGGGAAAATTGCAATAGGGAATATACACCTTGCCCCTCAATATCCATTCTTCCCTTCTTCCTTTAGTAATAAATTCCTTGAATTTTACCTGGGCACATAGCCACCCAAACTAGCTGTAGCTAGCTGTAGCCATGAGAATTTCTGACCGATGAGATGTCAACAGAAGTAATGTGTGCAATTTCTGGGGCAGTTGCTTTAAAGGGAAGAGGTATGCCTCCATTTCCCCTTCCCTCTTTCTTCCTGGAATGTAGATGTGATGGCAAGAATTGGAATAGCCATTTTAGACCATGAAATGATAGCCACGAGCTGAGGATGGCAAAGCAACCAAGTAGAAGGTGCTTGGGACCGTAGTGATTGGGAAATTACCACATTAATCCTGGACTGCTTTCTGAGACTCTCACTGAGAAAGAAATAAACTTTTATCTCATTTTAGGCCTCTTGATAACAGGCAAATCTGTATCTAACTAATATGAAGAGGCCAGAGTAGGAACTGGCCCCTTCCATGTGCTTTCATATTCATTTTTCAAAGTCAGACACAATCGCCCACTACCTTTTTAATCTAATGATTAAAGTAAATGGCTCACTCCTGGTGGCTCAGAAATCTGAACAATTTCTTAATGCCAAGATTTTTTTTTAACAACTAAACTTGGGCATCTCCCCCCTGTAGTTGATTAATTGCATTCGTGGTCCTAGTTAATGTTCTCCCAATAGGCATGCCCTTCGCAACATGATTTTGCAGATTCCCACATCAACAGGTGAGGTTTGCTTTCCCACCCCTTAAATCTGGGCTGGCCTCGTGTCTTGTTTTGGCCACTGAAGTGTCATGAAAGTGGTGGTGTACAACCCCAAACCTGTGCCTCAAGAGACTTCGTGTGCTTTTGTGCTCTCTTGAGAACTGTCACTGAGAACAAGCTTGAAATAGAGGGTTAAACACTAGGTGAAGCAGATATAACTCATCCCAGCCAAAATCATCCTATATCACCTAGCCCCCAGCTGACTAAGACAGATGAGACCCAGCCAAGACCAGTAAGCCAAGCCCAGACCTAAAGGACCACCCATTTTTCAATCCAGCTTAAATCTGCAACTCACAAAATCATGAACTAAATAAATGGTTGTTGTCTTAAGCCACTAAATTTTGGGTGGTCTGCCACATAGTAATAGCTAACTGGTAATAGTTAACTAATATATATACCCTCTTATTCTGTGTGCTATTCAAGAGCTCAGTAGAAAAGAGCTCCAAGGCAGAACTCCTGAGGTCAGGAGTTCGAGACCAGCCTGGCCAACATGTTGAAATCCCATCCTAATAAAAATACAGAAATTAGCTGAGCATGGTGGTGCACACCTATGATCCCAGCAACTCAGGAGGCAGAGGCACGAGAATCACTTGAACCCAGGAAACAGAGGTTGCAGTGAGCTGAGATTGCACCACTGTATTCTAGCCTGGGCAACAAGATGAGACTCCATCTCAAAGGAAAAAAAAGAAGCAAAGAGCTGAAAGCTTTTGGCTTCCTACAAGTGGATGAGTAAATGGATATCACGTCTTAAGAAGGTTTTTGGCAATATCTAACATTTTAAATACACACGTTCTTTAATCCATCAATACCATTTCTGAAAATAAATTCTACAGAAATAGTTGTGCATATACTGAAAAACATATATCAAATATGGTCCCTATAACATTGTTTATAGTAAGAAAACATTGGAAAAAATCCACTTATCCATCAATTGGAGACTGATTTTAAAAATTATGCTATAATATCTGGCAAAGAAGAAGTATCAATTGCTGTTGTAGTCATTTTCATTCACATATAAAAAAATTATGCTATAGCCATACAATAGAATATTATGGCCATGAAAAAGAAAGAATGAGTAGACCCTTAAGTTCTACAAGAAAAATGTACAAGATATATTAGCAAAGAAAACAAATAGCTAAACAGTCTATACAGTATGATCTCATTTATTTAAATCATGAATGTTGATCACATGTGTATATACTCTAGAAAATACGTTTCTAAAAACATTTTAAAAATCTGAGAGTAGGCCAAGAAAACTTTTAATAGTGGTTGGCTTTGTGGATTGTGAGAGGGTGAGAGAATTCTTGCACTTTTTACTCTATTTCCTTGTGATGTGGGTTTATTTATGAAAATGTGTATTATCTTTATAATTAAATAAAATAATCACAGGGAAAGTTTTAAGCATTCATGGCCACAATGAGCAGGTGACAGTGTACTGATCAGGCTTTTTGGCCAACATTTCTTTGAACTCAAGTCAGCTTTATTATTTTTAAATTAATTATTATGGGCATATGATCATTGTATATATTTATGGAGTATATGTGATGTTTTGATACAAGTATACAACATGGAATGATCAAATTAGGATATTGAGGTATCTATTACAAGCCAGCTTTACTCCTAAATGTCATTTTCAGGACCGCTGCTAGTTCATACGGCCCTTTGTACGAATTAAGAAAAGGAGCTCTTCCTCCAGCCCCGCCCCCTGTGGTAAACTGAGTTTGGGCTGGACTTCACTCCCAATTACCTCTTACCCTTCAGCAGTGAGCAACCTACATAACCTTACCCAGCAACTCTAGTTATCATTGATGTATTGCTCTCTTTGGTGGACTTAGATGGGATGTGAAGTAGAAGAAAGAGGAGGAGTCTTATTCATTTTCATTGCTCATGAAGCTGTAGGGGAGACAAATGTCTGCATATAAATCCATGTTGGTAGTCTATTCTGAACCTAAGAAAATAAAAGCCATGAGGAGTTCTGAGGATGTGGAATCAGGGCAGCACTGAGGATGCTGCACAGCTAATTCATTCTCTGTCCACTTACTTTTTTTTTTTAAGTCTGGGATACACATGCTGAACGTGTAGGTTTGTTCCATAGGTATGCATGTGCCATGGCGGCTTGTTGCACCTATTAACCCGTCATCTAGGTTTTAAGCCCCACATGCATTAGGTATTTGTCCTAATTCTCTCCCTCCCCTTGCCTCCACCACCCGACAGGCCCCAGTATGTGATGTTCCCCTCCCTGTGTCCATGTGTTCTCATTGTTCAACTCCCACTTATGAGTGAGAATATGTGGTGTTTGATTCTCTGTTCCTGTGTTAGTTTGCTGAGGATGATGGCTTCCAGCTTCATCCACATCCCTGCAAAGGACATGAACTCATTCTTTTTTAAGGCTGCATGGTATTCTATGGTGTATATGTGCCATATTTTATTTACCCAGTCTATCATTGATGCCATTTACTTTTTAAAATGAACCAGAGGGAAACTCAGTTTACAGAGAAAAATTGGAGGATTGATGACTTTTCCCAAAGCATTACTGGTCACTCTAAGAGCTCCTTATAGATCATTATCTACCTGTTCAAAATGAACAATCTTAGAGAAATTTGATTTATTTCATAAACGTTTTGGGGGGCCACCTGTAGGACAGGCATTGTGCTGGGTGCAGGGGATGAATGGTTAGTAAGATAAATATGATCCCTGCCACCATGGATCTTAAAACTGGGCCACGAAGAGATAAATCAATTAAATAATCACACAAATGCATAATTATAATATGCAATGGGGCTATGAATGAAGCCATGGAAGTGTATAATAGGGGGGTGGTCTCGTCTAGGGAAGTCAGAGAAGACTTCCTGGAGGAAGAGACATTTGATCTGAGGTCTGAAGAACATAGTGGGCTTAACTAGGTAAAGACAGAAGGGGAGAACTTGCCATCCGTTCATTCAACAACATTTTATTAGTTCCTTCTCAGGCCATCCACTGTTCCAATGGGGAGCAAGAGATCAGATGAAGCAGGAGAATGAAGTCAAGATATTTGTCCCCAAGTCCTTCTTTGCAAAGTTGCCTCAGGATGACTGTGTCCCCTGAACTCAGTGATCCTCCAAGGTGACCTGCTCTAAACAATTCTCTCCTTCTGTGTTCCAGTATTCATATTCTCTCTCTCTCTCTCTCTCTCTCTCTCTCTCTCTCTCTCTCTCTCTCCATTCATCTCTGCCCAGGAATGGTAACAGCTCTTTTGCTTCTAGTCCTGGGTCCCTGCACTGTCCCTAGGTGTTCTCTTCATTCACATCTTTTTAATCAGTCCCTTTATAAATAACTTGTCCTTAAATTATCCTGATTTCAGTGTGCCATGTTTCCCACTGGGACTCTGACTTATAGAGAAAAAAAATCACAAATTACTCCTGCATTTTCTGCCTGAGCAATTAGGTGGAGAGTTGTACCATTTGCCAAGATGAACACTTGGAGAAAAAAGGGTCCAGGGTGGGAGGAAGAATTAAAAGCTACTTTTGACATATTAGTTGAGCTTCCTAATGAACATTCAAGTGAAGATGTGAGTATATACACAATTCCTAGGTATATATACTACTGCAGGGTAGAGGTTGGGGCTAGAGATATGTATCTGGGAGTTGCCTGCACATCCATAGCATTTAAAACCTTAAGACTGAACGAGATTGCCTAGAAAGGAAGAGAAATGAAGCAGAGAAAAATAACATGTGCACAGGTCCTGCAGCAGAAGAGGTGAGGCACTCTGCTTTTAAGGAACTTGGAAAAAGCCTTTGTGGCTGGAGCAGAGAACCAGAGAGTGGCTTGAGATGAGGCTGCAGAGGCGAAGTAAGGTCCCCATGGTGAGACTTCAGGTCTTTATCTTAAGAGCCTTGGAAGCCATTGAAATGTTATAGGTACACAGGATCAGATCAGTGATTCTAAATGGTGAAGGAGAATGAATTAAATCTAAGTCCCTGCTGACTGGAAATCAGTCATGATGAAAATAAAACCCATTTGAACATATGGTAACAATGACATTAAGAATTGGGCTCCAGAAATGTGGTTTACCCAATTTCTCAGGACTTTTGCTTTGGAGCAAAGTAGATGTGCTGGGAGGAGCACTGAGAGACCCTTCCCTTTCCCCATTTTACCTTTAAGAACCTACTTCGCAGGGGCAGACATCTCTTCCCCACCAAGCTCTCTGATTCATGCATCTTTGCCACTTCAACTACTGCTTTTTAATTCAGTTTGCTTTGACCAGAAAAAAACTTGCAGCTGAAAAAAGAAGTCTTCCTGCCGCTTATTTCCCCAAGTTCCAAGTGTGAAGGGGGGAACTAAAGCAGTCCTATTTTCACATCATCAACTGCCCAGCTGGATTGTAGCAGTTAAACGTGAGAAGTTGCAGGTGAAGCCCGCAGCAGCTGTAAGTGTCAGAGCTGGGAGGCACAGGCTGGTTCCAAAGGCAAGGAGAATTGATGGCAATGAGGACCAAAGACTGGCCAGGGAAGAAAATCCAGAATGTAGTCACATCTGATGGATGAAATAGGACCCTAAAAGGCAAGGCTTTTAGACATATCCCCTACCTTCCCTGAACCACTAAAATGCCCCTGGCACCACACAGCAGAGGAAAAAAGACATCAGCTATTAAGTTCCATTTCTGTCTGAAACAGCAGCAAGATAATTTCCCATCAGTGACCTACATTGTGGCTGCAGCCACAGCTGAATCTGCAGAAACTGACTCCCAGCTCAGGTAAAGGCAAGCAGTTGGAGTTGTCTGATACATCAATGCATGCGTCGAGTAAGTAGCAAGGGAGTTGACCTGCTAGTCTTGAACTTCATGCTTTTCACCCTAAGTTCACTTAGATTCACCTGATCAACCAGTGGCCTTGTGCCTTTGAAATAACCGTGCCTGCTACAAAGGCTGCATGTGGCTCAGGAAGGCTTTGCAGTGGCAAAGTAACTTTCAGGAAATCTGATGTTTCTAAAATCTGAGTTTATGAAACAGTTATGGGAGGTCATTCACATCACAAGACAATGCTTCCTTTTCATCAAATGAATTCACAACTGGTTTTCCTAAAATAAGTCTAATCTCCTATGCAATTAAGGAGATAGACCAAAACTCTGACAGGAGAGCCTGAGATTGGGGAAGAAAGGATAAAAGAAATTTGAGAAAAGCCTGAAAATAGCCGAAATCAAGCAAACATTCAAATTCAAACAAACAGCAGCAATTAAATAATAACAACAATTAAAATGTATAGCATACCTGACCTTGTGCCAGGCACTGTTCTCAGCCCTTTACCTAGATTTACTTATTTAATCTTCACAAAATTTAACCTCTAAGATAAGGACAATTATTATCTCTACTTTACAGATGAGGAAACAGGCATAAAGAGGTTAAGTGATTAGTCGATTTCTAGTAAGTAGAACAGCCAGCATTCGAGCCTAGATAGTCTGAGTCCTGAAAGTCAGTAGGACAATACGGCCCTTCTGACACACGAAGTTCAATAATGAGATAGGGTTGGATTGTTTCTAAGTCCCCTTTTGTTGCTGACATTCCCTGTGTTTACAAGTCCTAGGGAGTCATAGCTCTGTTTCACATGAGCAGAGGCATTTGTTCCTGGATTCTAAGTTGGAGGCCATCTTGATCTAGACTCCCTCAAAAGCAAAGCCTGAGATATGGACTTGGGTACAGATCATTTATTTGGGAGGTGATCCTGGGTACAGGGGTGAGGCAATAGGAGAGTGAGATGAAAAGGAAAGAAAATCCATTAAAGATGTGTTAGTGAGCTGGTTACCTCTGTGGGCAACTATGGCTTAACCTTGCTGGGGAGCCTCCAATGGACCATGTGTAATGTGTGTGCCTCACAATGTCCCTCTGAAGGACAACCTGGGGTATTTTTCCACGAATTCTTATCTCCCCCAACCCCCACCATGGAATGAGAGAGACTTCTGAGAGTGTTAACTCCCCAGCTCTTCCAGCCACAGACTGAGGAGCCTCCTGCGATACAGAAGAGACCTCTGAAACAGAAAAACGTAAGAGGCCGTGCAGTCGGTGCGCTGTGCATCAGAAGACATGGGGTCGTGGTGCTGTCCATCCTCTCAGTGCTGAAATCAGGTTGCGCAGAGGGGATGTGATGCAAAACACAAAAATCATCTCCAACAGATACCAGGGGGTGACCTCTCTTGCTACCTTCCATTCAAAACTTGAAGTTGCCCTCCACAGCCCTATGTCTCAGCCCCTCTCTCTCTCTCCCTTATAATGAAGACAAGGACAATTCACTGGAACCAAACTCCCCAGGGGGCCAATCCAGCAGCACTTCTCATTTACCTCTTCCAGGCCTCTAGTAAACTATATATAGGAGATTTGTTTTCAACTATTACATCCAGAAGATATGTTTCACACCCCACATTTACTTCCATCTGTCTAGATAACTACAAATATTCCTTACTGGTCTCCCTGCCATCCAGTCCTGCCCATTCTCCAACCTTCGACCAAAAGCTACTTTCTGGAGAGAGAACCTGATGGTTTACCTCCCGCTTAAATCCCCCACATATATCCCCATTGCCTTCAGGACATAATCCTAACTCCTCACCATGGCTCATAAAGCCTTCTGCCTTCTTCCTTCCTGGTCTGACCTTCACCCTTTCTTGCCTCCAGCCTCTCCACATGTACTCCATGCTTAAGCCACATGAACTCCCAGCATTTCCCCTGTACCCCTCTCTAAGCCTTTGCACATGCTATTCCCTTGTCCTGAAATATTTTGACCTTTTACCTACATATTCTTCAAGACTCAGCTCAAAAACTGTTCCCCTTGGGAACTGTTGGCTTGAGCTTCTCAGAACATGCCACCCACACTTCTTTCCCCATCCAACTCTCAACCATAGAGTAGGCCTTTGATCCAGACCCAGTCAATGAGTCAACCAGAGTCTGCCATCCTTCTGAACAACGTGAGCTTTTAGGAATAGACATGTGACCCAAGCTTAGCCGTCTTCTTTGGGATGTTCTAGTAAAACTAGTGAGGAAGACAACCTCTTTCTCTTGATTTATATGCTGGAAAGATGTGATTCTGTAGCTTTGAGGTGAGCATTTTTCATCATATGGTAAAAATGAGACAGTAGCAGGAGACAATGAGGCCAACGCGCTGGGGGTGTATTGGTCTGGACTCCTGGTTTTGAAAGACAGAAACCCAATTCAAACCCATTTTAGCAAATAAATAAATAAATAAGAATTTATGGGGCCAGGCACAGTGACTCATGCCTGTAATCCCAGCACTTTGGTAGGCCAAGGCAGGAAAATCACTTGAGCCCAGGAGGTCAATATCAGCCAGAACAACATAGTGAGACCCCGTCTCTATAAAAAATAATAATAATAAGTAAATTATCTGGGCATGGTGGTGCGTGCCTATGGTCCCAGCTAAGGGGAGACCAAGGTGGAAGGATTGCTTGAGTCCAGGAGTTCAAGACCAACCTGGGCAACATGGCAAAAACCCATCTCTACAAAATACATATATATAAATTCGTCAGGCATGGTAACACACACGCGTAGTCCCAGCTACTCAGGAGACTGAGGTGGGAGGATCACTTGAGCCCAGAAGGTCAAGGCTGCAGTGAGCCAAGATTGCCCCACTGTACTCCAACCTGGGCAACAAAGTGAGATCCTGTCCCCACCACTGAAACAAAGAATTTATGGGCTCACATTATTGGAGAATCTAAGGGTATATGTTTGACTCAGATCAGGCTTGGCTTAATCCAGAAGCTTAACTAATTCTTTCTTTCTCTTTATCTCTCTCTGTTTCTCTCTTTCTCTCTCTCTCTCTCTCTCTCTTTCTCTCTCACACACACACATACACACACACACACACACCAATCACTTAGCCATCCTCATCTCCGCTTGGCTTCACTCTACATGATAGGCACCACCAGCTCCATGCTCATATTCTTCTAGCTTAGAAACCCAGTGGAAAGGATACTTCTTCACCATAAATTTTTCAATCCGAGAGAAGTCTCCTCTGATTGCCCCAGCCTGGTCATGCACCCACCCCTATAGCTAGGGGTTTGGGAAAAATGGGTCACCATGATTAACAGGACCATAAAGCAGGAGTTGGCCAACTATGACCCATGGGTCAACTGGCCTGCTACCTGTTTTTTTGTAAACAAAGTTTTATTGGAATACAACCACACCCATTCAGTTGCATATTGTCTATGGCTGCTTTCCTGCTACAATGCTTTGGTACTGAACTCAGAGTTCAGCAGTTGAGAGAGAAACCATATAGCTTGCAAAACCTAAAATAATTACTATCTGGCCCCTTCTGAGAAATGCCTGCTGACCTCTGCCATAGACCATGGGAGAGGAATGAGCTCCCATTTTGCATACAGCAAAAGCCAGCACTGCCTCTCATTGTGTGACCTTAGGCACGTCACAACCTCTCTGAGCTTTGGGTTCCTGATCTATAAAAGGAAATAACAATACTTTCCTCACAGGATGGATGGATTGATTGATGGATGGATGGATGGATGGACTGATAGATGGATGGATACATAAAGATATCTCATGCCAAAACTTCTTTGTCCAGCATTGTGTTGGAGAAGTGATTAATCTGGAGTGAGTCAAATGGGAGACACACCAGGGAAACACTCCCTTACAGCAGATAAAGAGCTTCATACAGAGTCACTCACACTGTAAGCACTCAATACATGGTAGACCAAACCAGAAAAGTTAATCAAAACCCAGAGAAAGCAAAGCTGCTCTGCTCAATGAGTGTAAAGTAAATAACTTTGCAGAGGTACAGAATGACTTTCAGCATTTTGTCCTCCCTCCTCCCTACTGAGATTCTGACGCAATTATGTCTCAGTCAGAAGAAAGCAATTTTGTCCCCATTGTATAGAGAGGAGAGGATGATCCCTGCTTTGATGTTCAAACGCCTCAGGTGTACAGTTGCACCTCGGGTGCAGCTGCAGATGACCACCAACCCAAAATACACTAGGTCCTTTTATTTAGGGGGTGGGTGGTGGCTGGGGGGAGTTTGTTCAATGCTACCACAGAAACAAAGTGTTTTCATTTTAAGCAGCGGAATTGCTTCCAAAATCACTTCCTTAATTCCTCACAGAAGGTAGCACATCCACTCTTAAGGAAACATCCTGAAGACTGAACAAGAGACAAAACTCTGAACCCCACAGCTGCTTCCTATCAACAGCCTCTTACTCTTTCTGAGGTTCAGTTGCCTCATCTGTAAAATGAGCGGACAACTGTTTCCTTCCAGGAAGATCCCTTCCATATGTATAGACCGAACAGTGTTTCTACTTGCTATTTTTGCCTTTTAAATAAAACACACTATTTCCTAAAACCTAAACAAGAATCCCAGGTGCACATTTACCAACCACTTTCCACGGGCCAGTTATCTGCTGGGTCCTCTACACACGTTTCCTCCACAGAATCTACACACCCGCCTAAGAAAGCAGGGGCTGTAGTGATCCCCCTTGTCAGATGGAAAAACTAAGGCTTAGGGAGTGGCTCTGGCTTGCTCAAGGCCATCTATCAAGTGAGTAGTAGATCCAAGATTTGAACTTAGGTCTGTCTGACTTTAAATCCCACAATTCTATTTTGCACTTGAGGAAACTGAGGCATCAAAAAGCTAAATGAGGCACCAAAGGTCTCATCCTGCTCCCAGTCACCATTCTGTATTCCACAGGAGTACGCACAGCAGGAGTCTGAGGCTCAGGGACCCGAGAATGTATTTGGATGAAGCATTCCATATGTAATCACATTGCCTCTTCACACGAACGCTCTGAGGTAGGCAGTATAATTATCTCCATTTTTCAGTTGAGGAAACTAAGCCTCTATGAGGCCAGAAGTGAGCCAGTGATGGAATGAAGGCAGACTCCTTTCCCTGTTCTAAAGATGGTACCAAGCCAACTGGTAGATGACCAGAGCTTGTCTATTCTCCCGGGGCTCCACTGCCCAGCTGTCAGATCCCACGAGAATCTATTCATCACCCTGTGCATAGATCAGTGTGGCCTAAGGGTTAATTAAGAGCAAGGGCTGGACCTAGACTTCCTAGATTTGAACCCCTCCTCCACTGCACACTAGCTGTGGGCATGTTGCTTAATCTTTCATGGACCTCAGTTTTTCCATCTATAAAATAGGATTAAAAAAAATAGTTTTGGGATTTTTGTTTGTTTGTTTTGAAGACAGGGTCCCACTTTGTCACCCAGGCTGGAGTGCAATTGTGAAATCGTAGCTCAGTATAGCCTCAAACTGCTGGCCTCATGTGACCCTCCTGCCTCAGCCTCGCAAAGTGTTGGAATTACAGAGGTAAACCACCTCACCCAACCAAAAAGTAGTTTTTATAGCTCTTCCTTTTCGCTTCCCTTTGGCAGCCATTAGGTGGTACAGAGCAAGACAGGAGATGGGGAGAGGTCAGGAGTAGGATGAGAAGGGAATTGGTTTGGGGAAGGGGGTGTGGCCAAGAAAGCAGACTGTTCATATATAGGAAGATTAATCAAATAAGCAACTAGAGTAAGAATAATGTGTGTCACTTTAGTCAATATTAGATAAGGGAGTTACAAATATAGAAAGGGAGAAAACTAGAATAAACCCTGTGGCATTGAATTAGAATTAGAGTTCTATGGTTTTCAATACATAGACTGGTGTAGATTGATATATATAGATGATTATGCATATCTATATATTTACTGATGTATATATCAATGCATAGATGCATAATATGCATATATTTGTTTATCAATGCTTATAATATGCATATATTTGCATATGTGTGGGTGTTTATATATTCATATCCATATCTTCCCTACTTCTGTCTCTTAGAGGACCTGGGAAAAGCAATACCCCAATGTTGATGAGTACACCTCATACCCAGATCCTAGCTTCTAAAAACCATTCACCACTAAAAAGAGACAGGGCTTTTTGGAGAAATGACTGATTGCAGGGCTGGATCAAGGAAAATGCAAGATGAAACTGGAGTATCCTGTACCAGAAAGCGAAGGGACACTCGAAGAATGATGCGGATGGATCAAAAAGACCTAGGAGTCAGCGTGAAAGAGCTCCTACTGGCCAAACCAGGGACAATGACAGTAATTAATTAGAACCCCATGAAATGAAATTGGCAACAATGAGTCCATACAGTGATCAATTGATAGATAGATAGATTGATTGACAGAAAGATAAAGTTAGATGAGGAATGGGATTTTTACATAGCCTCAAAGTATTTCCCACAAAATAGATATCAATTATAAAAAGGAAAAGGATAACTTTACTTGTAGAAGCCTGGCAGACACTGCTTTAATCAAGTGATCAAATTGAATATCATCAGTAATGAGACAGATCAAAATCATGTGCCACCCAACAAGATGCAAGGAGAACCCAGCATCCCTTCTGTAATACTCTTGCTAAAGATGCACAACCTGAATTTAATCATCAGAAAACATTAGATAAATCAAATCTGAGGGACATTCAACAGAAAACTGGCCCATAATCTTCAAAAGTGTCAAGGTTAGGAAAGTCAAAGAAAGTCTGAGAAAGCATTTCAAACTGAAGGAGATTAAAGATATATGACAAGTAAATGTGATGCCTGATCCTAGGTGAGATCCTTTCATTCCGAAGGACTTTCCTGGGGGCTAGATGGTTGTGATGTATTCTCGTTCATTTCTTGGTTAGGATGGTTGTAGTGTGGCTAAGCAGGAGAATATCTTTGTTTGTAGGACATAAACACTAAAGTGTTTCTAGGTGATGGGGCAGCAGGTAGCAATCTACTCCCAAGTGATTCAGTGGGAAAAAAAAAACTTTGGTGCTGTACTCACAACTTTTCTGTAAATTTGTGATTGTTTAAAAAAATGGCTAAGTACATAACAAAGATAATCTATCTACTACATGAGATATGAGTGCTAAGCACAGTGCCTGGTGTAAAGTGAGTTCTCAATGTTAACTGTTAATATCAGCATCTTTTCCCCCTTCCTCCAAGCCCACGTAGATGGACCATGAGGCACCATTGGTCTGGAAGGTCAATTAATCTGGCAATCTGGGCACCAGTCCAACAGGAACCATTACCTATCAACAAACTGATCTTGTCCCAATAGATCAAGCACTTAGCAGCCATTCCTACAGATACAGCAAAACATTTGTTTTCATTAGAGCATTTTACAGACAAACAAGCCATACGATCCATCAGCAATCCTGTTGGCTCAACCTGCAAAATATATCCAGTATCCAACACCTCTTATCACCTGCACAGCTGACACCCTGGAAGGAGACATCGTCTTCTCTCACCCGGATCATTGTAACTGCTTTCTAATGAGTTTCCCTGCCTTTGCCCTCAATGCCCTGCAGTCTACCCTCAACACAGCAGACAGAATGGTCCTGCTAAAAATAAAATAAGATGGCCAGGCACTGTGGCTCATGCCTGCAATCCCAACACTTCGGGAGGCCGAGGTGGGCAGGATCACTTGAGGTCAGGAGTTCGAGACCAGCCTGACCAACACGGTGAAACCCCGTCTCTACCAAAAATACAAAAATTAGCCAGGCATGGTGGCGCACACCTGTAGCCCCAACTACTTGGGAGACTGAGGCACAAGTATTGCTTGAACCAGAGAGGTGGAGGTTGCAGTGAGCTGAGATTGCACCACTACACTTCAGCCTGGATGACAGAGCAAGATTCCATCTCAAAATAAATAAATAAATAAATAAATAAATAAATAAATAAATAAATGGAATTAAAAATACATAAATAAAATAAGATTTTAAAATCAGATCCCACTTCCTCTGTCAAAGTCTTCCAGAGATGCCGTACTTCATAGACTTGACAGTGGTCTACAAGGCTCTGTGCAGTCTGCCCCATATCTCACCAACCTCATCTCCTCCCACATTCCCTCTTGCTCACACTGCCCCATTTACACTGTTCCATGAGCACAGCAGAGAGGCACCCACCTCAGGGCCTTTGCACTGGCTGTTCCCTCTGCCTGGAATGCTCTTCCCCTTATCCACACAGTCAATTCCCTCCCTTCTTCAGGTCCTTGCTCAAATGTTACCTTCCCAGTGAGGCTTCCTCTGACCCCCTATTTAAAATCACAACACCCATCATCTCAGCACTCCCTACCCACTTCCCCATTTCATTTTTTCATGGCAATCTTCACTTTCTAAAGCCTCTGTATTATTTATTTACTCATTTTGTTTGTTTTTTGGACTGCTCATAATTATCATAATACAATCACATACCACATAATGTTTAGGTCAATGATGGACCACATAAACCTACAATAGTGATCCCATAGGGTTATAATGGAGCTGGAAAATTCCTATCACCTAATGACATTATAGCCATCATAAGATCATAGCATAACGCATTACTCATTTGCTTGTGGTGACGTTGGTGTAATCAAATTTATTATGCCATCAGTTGTATGAAAGTACAGCACATGCAATTATGTTCAGTATATAATACCTGTAATAATAATAAATGTCTATGTCACTGATTTATATATTTACTATACTTTATCATTATTTTAAAGTGTGTTCCTTCTACTTATAAAAAGAAAAGTTTGTGCATCTGACAAAGGACTAA
Organism: Theropithecus gelada; assembly: GCF_003255815.1. Taxonomy (NCBI): domain Eukaryota; kingdom Metazoa; phylum Chordata; class Mammalia; order Primates; family Cercopithecidae; genus Theropithecus; species Theropithecus gelada. Next base: position 71,737,986 of record NC_037679.1, on the reverse strand, counting down.
TATCCAGAATCTACAAGGAACTCAACTTAACAAGAAAAAAACAAATAACCCCATTAAAAAGTAGGCAAAGAACATAAACATTTCTCAAAAGAAGACATACAAGTGGCCAACAATCATATGAAAAAATGCTCAACATCACTAATCATCAGAGAAATGCAAATTAAAACTACAATGAGATCCCATCTTACACCATTCGGAATGGCTATTATTAAAAAGTCAATAGATGTTGGCAAGGATGCAGAGAAAAGGGAACGCTACTGGTAAGAATGTAAATTAGTACAACCTTTATGGAAAACAGTATGGAGATTTATCAAAGAACTAAAAATAAGCTACCATTCAACCCAGAAATTCTACTACTGGATATATATCCCCCCAAAAATAAATTATTGTATAAAAAAAGATACATTCACTCATATGTTTATCACATCACCATTCACAATAGCAAAGTCATGGAATCAACCTAAGTGTCCATCAATGGAAAATTAGATAAAGAAATTGTGGATATATATATACACCATGGAATACTATATGGCCATTAAAAAGTATGAAATTGTGTCCTTTGCAGTAACATGTGTGGAATTGGAGTCCGTTATCCTGTGGGAAATAACTCAGAAACAGAAAATCAAATATCGCATATTATCACCAATAAGTGGGAGCTAAATGATGGATACACGTGGACATAGAAAGTGGAATAATAGACACTGGGGACTCCAAAAGGGGGAAGAGTGGGAGGGGACTGGGTGTTGAAAAATTACCTATTGGGTACAATGTTCACTATTCGGGTTCTGGATACAATGGAGGGCCAAACCTCACCATTACACAATATATCCATTAGTGCAACTGAGGAAGACACTGAGAAGATAATGATAAATTCTGGAAGAATTACAACATCTACAACTACATCAAGAACCTTGCTTAGGCTTGGGGCGATGTCACCAAGGAGTATATAAATGGCATCTGCAAGAAGATACTCAAGAGATTTATCCATGACGTCAAAGGATTTGCCAAGGTTGAAGAGGTTGCAAAAATCAACACAGCTGTGGTTGAGATGGCAAACAACTTTGCACATGTGCCCCTAGAATCCATAATAATGAAAGAAAGTTTGCTGTAAAGCAGGATGCCATGTTAGGCCAGAAGCAGCCTCATACATCTGTGTTTACCAAGACTCGTGGCTGCATCATTTTCTCTTGCGCTCTTGTTCTGCCACCATGGTCCCTAAGTGCACAAAATCGACAGCTATTGTTGCCAGTAAGAGGCCATGTAGAGTGACTGACCTGGAAATGAAAAAACGAAATTGAAAGTGATGGTCGTTGCTCACTAGGCAAGCATGTCCCATTCCTACAGCTATGATCTTGAACAAGAACAAAGTGACTGGAGTTGTTTAAGGATCTACTTCATTGAAGGCAACAAGACTAACAAAAATGGGGCTGGGCATGGTGTATCACACCTGTAATCCCAGCAATTTGGGAGGCCGAGGCTGGTGGATCGCCTGAGGTCAGGAGTTCAAGGGCAGCCTGGCCAATATGGCGAAACTGCGTCTCTACTAAAAATACAAAAATATTAGCCGAACATGGTGGTGCGTGCCTGTACTCCCAGCTAGTCGCGAGGCTGAGGCACTAGAATCGCTGGGACCTAGGAGGCAGAGGTTGCAGTGAGCTGAGATCGCGCCACTCCCCTCCAGCCTGGGTGACAGAGCAAGACTCTGTATCAGAAAAAAAAAAAAAAAAAAAAAAAAACCAACAAAAATTTGAGATGGCCCCAAATCAGACATGAAGAAACTTCTATTGACCTGGATTGAAGACCAGACATACAAAGACATACAAGGGGATCCCTCTCAGCGCCAGGATGATCACGGCTTAAGCAAAAAGTTGGTTTTGCGATGCTGAAAGAAAAAGCTGGACTCGACTATGATGCTGAGTTTACTGCTAGCGCTGGGTGGTTTAAACAATTCAAGAATCGTTATTCATTACATAATGAAAATGTGAGTGGTGCATCTACGAGTGCTGATGTGAAGGCAGCTGAAGAATTTTTGGAAACTCTAGATAAGCTGATTGTAGAGGAAAATGACTTACCAGAGCAAATCTTCCCTATTCTGGAAACAGATGCCTGAAAGGACTTTCATCCATGGAGGCCAAGCCAATGCCAGGTTTCAAGGCTTTTAAGGACAGGATAACCATCTTGTTCTGAGACAATGTTGCAGGCTACAAAATGAAACCCTCTGTGGTCTGGCCTTCAAGCCATGACCTTCAAGCATATCAATAAGCACACATGCCAGAGGAGTAGAGAAGGAAAAAGAAGTCATGGATGACCCATTCCTCTTCCCAGATGCCCTCCTGAATTGCTCTGCCAGCAAAATGGGGAAACACTGATAGAGGAGAAGAACATGCCTTTCATGATTTTGCTTAGTGTTGATAATGCTCCCACACATACTCCTTTTATTGGTGATCTTCATCCCAATATCAAAGTGGTGTTTCTACCTTTGAACACCACCACCTTGAACTAACCAATGGATCAAGGAGTTATACAGCAGCTTATGAGGCCTACTATCTGAGAAGGACCTTTGCCCAGCCTATCGCTGCAACTGAGGAAGACACTGATGAATTCTGAAAGAATTGCAATGTCTATAACTACATCAAGAACCTTGCTGAGGCTTGGGGTGGTGTCACCAAGGGGTATACAAATGGAATCTGCAAGAAGATACTCAACGGATTTGTCCATGATTTCAAAGGAATTGCCAAGAATGAGGAGGTTGCAAAAAATCGACAAAGCTGTGATTGAGATGGCAGACAACTTTAACCCAGGTGTGGATGAAGATGACACTGAGGAGCTCCTAGAGGTGGTTCCTGAGGAATTAACTAATGAGAAGTTGGAACTGGAGCAGAAATGCATAGTGAAAAAAAGGCAAGAGAAAAGAAAACTGCAGAAGAAGGAAAAGAAGAATCCCCAAGAAAATTCACAGGGACAGGTTTAGTAGATGTTTCTGCAGACCTCAAAAAGCTCCTTAAAGAGTTTGAAAACAATATGGACCTCAATACTGAAAGGCTTTCATCAATAGAGGGGAATGTTCATGGTGTCTGCTTACAAGCACATCTATGATGACAAAAGGAAACAAACCAAGCAAACCCCTATGGATGTGTTTCTGAAAAGAGTGACATCTCCTCAAGAGCCTCAGCCAGGTCCTTCAGGAGGGACTCCAGAAGAAAGGACTGTTATCATAGGAGATGACAGTTCCGTGCAAGTTCTTGCCCCTGAAGACCTTCCAGTGGAAAAGTGGAAGGTAACGATACTAATACAGCTAATATAGTGTGTGTGTATTTAACAATGTCTGTGTGTGTAGGCCTAGGCTAATGTATGTGCTTGTGTTTTTGTTTTTAACAGAAAAAAGTTTAAAAAGTAAAAATAATTTGTTTGAGTTCTTTATAGGTTCTGGATATTAGCCCTTTGTCAGATGAGTAGATTGCAAAAATTTTCTCCCATTCTGTAGGTTGCCTGTTCACTCTGATGGTAGTTTCTTTTGCTGTGCAGAAGCTCTTTAGTTTAATTAGATCCCATTTGTCAATTTTGGCTTTTGTTGCTGTTGCTTTTGGTGTTTTAGACATGAAGTCCTTGCCCATGCCTATGTCCTGAATGGTATTACCTAGGTTTTCTTCTAGGGTTTTTATGGTATTAGGTCTAACATTTAAGTCTCTAATCCATCTTGAATTAATTTTTGTATAAGGAGTAAGGAAAGGATCCAGTTTCAGCTTTCTACTTATGGCTAGCCAATTTTCCCAGCACCATTTATTAAATAGGGAATCCAAAGGGCTAATATCCAGAACCTACAAAGAACTCAAACAAATGTACAAGAAAAAAACAAACAACCCCATCAAAAAGTGGGCAAGGGATATGAACAGACAGTTCTCAAAAGAAGACATTCATACAGCCAACAGACACATGAAAAAATGCTCATCATCACTGGCCATCAGAGAAATGCAAATCAAAACCACAATGAGATACCATCTCACACCAGTTAGAATGGCAATCATTAAAAAGTCAGGAAACAACAGGTGCTGGAGAGGATGTGGAGAAATAGGAACGCTTTTACACTGTTGGTGGGATTGTAAACCAGTTCAACCATTATGGAAAACAGTATGGCGATTCCTCAAGGATCTAGAACTAGATGTACCATATGACCCAGCCATCCCATTACTGGGTATATACCCAAAGGATTATAAATCATGCTGCTATAAAGACACATGCACACGTATGTTTATTGCGGCACTATTCACAACAGCAAAGACTTGGAATCAATCCAAATGTCCATCAGTGACAGACTGGATTAAGAAAATGTGGCACATATACACCATGGAATACTATGCAGCCATAAAAAAGGATGAGTTTGTGTCCTTTGTAGGGACATGGATGCAGCTGGAAACCATCATTCTCAGCAAACTGTCGCAAGAACAGAAAACCAAACACCGCATGTTCTCACTCATAGGTGGGAACTGAACAATGAGATCACTTGGACTCGGGAAGGGGAACATCACACACCGGGGCCTATTATGGGGAGGGGGCAGTGGGGAGGGATTGCATTGGGAGTTATACCTGATGCAAAGGACGAGTTGATGGGTGCAGCACACCAACATGGCACAAGTATACATATATAACAAACCTGCACGTTATGCACATGTACCCTAGAACTTAAAGTATAATAATAAAAAAAAAGTAAAAATAAAATAAAAAGTTCTTAAAGTAAAAACGCTTATAGAATAAGGATATAAGGAAAGAAAATATTTTGCACAGTTATACAATGTGTTTGTGATTTAACAATGTCTTTGTGTTTTCACAAGAGTCAAAATTTTGAAAGATTAAAGATAACTATTGGGTACTAGGCTTAATACCTAATACAACAAACCCCTATGACACGAGTTTGCCTATATAGCAAACTTTCACACGTACCTCTGAACCTAAAATAAAAGGTTTTTTTAAGTATATAAAGTAAAAAGGTTATAGCAAGGTAATTTATTTTTGAAGAAAGAAAATTTTAAATAAATTAAGTGTAGCCTAAGCAGACAGTGTTTATAAAGTCCACAGTAGTGCACAGTAATGTCCTAGGTCTTTGCCTTCACTCACCACTCACTCACTGATTCACCCCTCACCCAGAGCACCCTCCAGTCCTGCAAGCCCCATTCCTGGTAAGCTCTCTACACAGGTGTACAATTATATTTATCTTTCTTTTTTTTTTTTTTTAAATAGAGTCTCGCTGTGTTGCCCAGGCTGGAGTGCAGTGGCATGATCTCAGCTCACCGCAATCTCCGCCTCCCGGGTTCAAGCAATTCTCATGCCTCAGCCTCTTGAGTAGCTGGGAATACAGGCTAATTTTTGTGTTTTTAGTAGAGATGGGGTTTCACCGTTGACCAGGCTGGTGTCAAACTCCTGACCTCAGGTGATCCACCTGCCTCAGCCTCCCACAGTGCTGGGATTACAGGCATAAGCCACCTCCCTCGGCCTGTATTGATCTTTTATACTGCATTTTTATTGTATCTTTCCTGTTTAGATATGTTTAGATACACAAATACTTACAATTGTGTTATAGTAGCCTACAGTAGTCAGTACAGTAACACGCTGAACAGATTTGCAGCCTAGGAGCAATAGGCTACGCTATACAGCCTAGTGGTACAATAGGCTATACCATCTAGGTTGGTGTAAGTATACTCTATGACGGTTGAATGAGAACGAAATCACCTAAGGATGCATTTCTCAGAGCACCTCTCCATCATTAAGCCACACATGACTGTTTTGCTCTTTGAGGGCAGAGGTATTGGCTGCTTATTTTCACCAAAACATTCCAGCATCTAAACTGTGCCTGAAACATGACAAAAGCAATCAGGGAATATTGTTGAAAATGAATGAATGAGTCATTAAATGAATGAATGAGTTTTTGCATGGGGGAGAGGAAAGAAAGGAGGAGGAGAATAAACTGTGCAGGAACCACACCAGGTGGTGACACTCTCCAAGATCAAAGTCTCTGTTCTCTCCTGGGTCACTCAACAGCCACCAGTCCAGTCCCCATCCACTCTGGTCCCATGGTTATTAACACAAATGGAGGGAGTGACAGGTCTGGAGTTTTGTTGTTTTTGAGAAACAGGGTCTTTCTCTGTCACCCAGGCTGGAGTATAGTGGCACAATCATGACAACCTCAAGTTTCCGGGCACAAGCAATCCTCCCACCTCAGTCTCCCAAATAACTGGGACTATAGGTAAACGCCATCACACCCAGCTAATATTTTTATGTTTTTGTACGGACAGAGTCTCACTATGTTGCCCAGGTTGGTCTCGAATTCCTGGCCTCAAGTGATCCTCCCACCTCAGCCTCTCAAAGTACTGGGATTACAGGTGTGAGTCACCACACCCTGGCTCTAGATTTTTTTAAATTAAGGTCTCCACTTGGCAGTTTCTCAAAAACAATTCCCACATGATCTAGTAATTCCACTCCTAGGTATGTACTCAAAAAACTTGAAAGCAGAGATTCAAATGGGAATTTGTACATAAATGTTCATAGCACTATTCACAATAGCCAAAATGGGGAAACAACCCCAATTCTTCCACCAGATGAATAAATGGATAAACAAAATGTGGCCTAGCCATACAATGAAATATTATTCAGCCTTGAAAAAGGAATGAAATTCTGAAACGTGCTACAAAACATGGAACCTGTAAAACATTATGCTATGTAAAAGAAGCCAAACACAAAAGGACAAACCTTGTGTGATTCCACTTACATGAGGTATGTAGAATAGGCAATTTCAGAGAAGTAGAAAATAGAAACATGTTTGCCAGGGGCTAGGGAGAAGAGAATGGGGATGGGAATTATTGCTTAACAGGTACAGAGTTTCTGTTTGGAATGATGAAAAGGTTCTGGAAATGGACAGTAGTAATGGTTGAACAACATTGTGAATGTCCTTAATGCTACTCAATTGTGTATTTTAAAATGGTGAAAATGGTAAGTTTTATGTTCTTTACGTTTAGCACAATTAAAAAAGTGAAAGTTCATGTATTCCATGGCATTTAAAGTCTCCTGTAGCAAGAGTGAGACAGATCTATAGAACTCACAAGCAAATGTACCAAGATACAATTAAGTTTTTAAAACGCTGAATGGTTTTGGTTTGGTTGTAGGCAGGGGGGTTGGTTTGTGTTTGGGATTTTTGTATTTCTTTGTTTGTTTTGTTTGTTTGTTTGTTTTTTGGGAGTTCTTTTGGTAACGAGGCCTCACTCTGTTGTCCAGGCTGGGGTGCAATGGTGCAATCTCTGCTCACTACAGCCTCCACCTCCACTGGGGCTCAAGCCATCCTCCTGCATCAGCCTCCTGAGTAGCAGGGACTACAAGCACGCACCACCACGCCTGGATAATTTTTGTTTTATTTTGTTTTTGTAGAGACATGGTTTCACCATGTTGCCCAGGCTGGTCTGGAACTCCTGAGCTCAAGCGATCTACCCGTCTCAGCCTCCCAAAGTGCTCGGATTACAGGCATGAGCCACCACACCAGCCTTGAATGGTATTAATAATATGAACACAGTTGTATTAAAAATTACATGTTGCCAGGAATGATGGCTCATGTCTGTAATCCCAGCACTTTGGGAAGCCAAGGTGGGAGGATCACTTGCGGTCAGGAGTTCCAGACCAGGCCAGGCCACACAGTGAGACCCCTGTCTCTACAAAAACATTAAAAAATTAGCCAGATGTAATGTCACTCACCTGTGGTCCCAGCTACTCAGGAGGCTAAGATGGAAGGATCGCTTGAGCCCAGGAGGCGGAGGTTGCAGTGAGCTACAATCTGCCACTGCACTCCAGCCTGGGTGACAGAGTGAGACCCTATCTCAAAAAAAAAAAAAAAAAAGTAAATGTGCATACATATCTATTAATTCATTCAATAAATATTTATTGTCTTCATGTGTCAGACACTATTCTAGGAGCTAGGATTCAGCACTGGGGAAAAAAAGTCAAAACTTTCTGCTTCATGGAGCTGGCATAAGTTACATTTTGTTAAAAACAAACAAACAAACAAAACACAAGAATAAAAAAGGATATATAAAAGGGGATAAGAAAGATTCCACTTTTGGACCCCAAATCATCCCTCATTGTGCAAGAATTTCTTCTTGGCTTTTTCTTACCCAATCTGATAAGGAAGCCTTAGTTCAAGGAAGAGAGGAAGATTTGTAGAAAATTCTAAAATTGGATTAAGGGAGCTTAGCAATGATCAAGCCAATCTTCTCAGTGCAGCAGAGAGGTTAGAAATTCTGGCCCTGACATCAGGGAGGCCCGGACTCAAGTCCCACTTCCTCCATAAGTGGCTATGTGACCTTCATTGAGCCATTTCACACATCTACACCTCAATGTCCACACCTGCAGAACGGGGATAAAATTAGAGATGAGATAATGTAGCATGCAATTGCCCTGGCTGCTGGGACTGAACTGGAAATGTCAGTTTTCCCAGACTTCATTCACTCATTTGTTCTACATCCAGGAACTGAGGGGATGTGGATCTGCATTTGCTGCTTAATATATGATGATAACAGTGGTGCTAAAAGCTGGATCTACATTGACTGTCTATAACCTCCCAAAATTCATATGTTGAAATCCCAACCCTAGGACCTCAGAATGCAACTGTGTTTGGAGATAAGGTCTTTAAATGGTTAAGTCAAAATGAGGCCAATAGGGTAGGACCCTTATAAGAAGAGGAAGAGACACTAGGGATGTGTGCACACGTAGGAAAGCCATGTGAGAGCACAATGAGAAGGCGGCCGTCTGCAAGCCAGGGAGAGAGGCCTCAGGAGAAACCAACCCTGCTGACACCATGATCTTGGACTTTCAGCCTCCAGAACTGTGAGAAATAAATTGCCATTGTTTAAGCCACCCAGCCTGTGGCATTTCATTATGGCAGCCCTAACAGGCTAATACAAATGGTGAATAAAACAAAATGAGGTGTCTGCCTTCATGGAGTTTATAGTCTAATGCAGTATTCCTCAAAGTATGAGCACGCAATTACTATAAGAACTTACATCTGTGAATGCACATATTGCTTAGGACTGGGCCTGATATATAACAAATGATAAGAATACACAAGTCGTGCAATCTTTGATACAGATGGGGAAACTGAGGCCCAAAGAGCTGGTGGGACTTACCTCAGAGCTCAGTCCTGGCTAGTAGCTCCATCTTTGACCCAACTGATGACCTATGGAAAAAAATTTCATTCTTACTACCTCCATCACCTTAGTCCAGTAGTACCAACGGTCATAAATTCTCACTAAAGCATTGCATAGAGAGTTATTTTAAATAATTCAAAATAAAAATGTGCCAGGGCACAAAATAGAAAATCTCATTACTCTCCAAGATGAATGGACATGAACTTTTCCAACTCTGAAAGGGAATAAAATGGAATGTAGCACTATCTGAAGTCTACCAAGAGATCTGGTGTATTCTACATCAAAGAACCACAAAAATAAATACTATTGGTTTTAAATTTGTGTAAAGGGGCCTGGCATGGTGGCCCACGCCTGTAATCTCAGCACTTTGCAAGGCCGAGGTGGGCCTTGAGGCCAGGAGTTTGAGACCAATCCGGCCAACATGATGAAACCCCATCTCTACTAAAAACACAAAAATTAGCCAGGTGCAGAGGCACATGCCTGTAATCCGAACTACTCGGAAGGCTGAGGCACGAGAATTGTTTGAACCTGGGAGGTGGAGGTTGCAGTGAGTCGAGATCGCACCACTGCACTCCAGCCTGGGCGACAGAGTGAGACTCTGTCTCAAAATAAATAAATAAATAAATTCATGTAAAGGAAAAACCAACCACCAAGAATTTTAAATCAGTAATTTTTTGTTTGTTTGTTTGTTTTGTTTTTTGAGACAATGTCTTGCTCTGTCACCCAGGCTAGAGTACAGTAGCATAATCACAGCTCACTGCAGCCTCAAACTCCCAGGCTCAGGTGATCCTCCCACCTCAGCCTTTTGAGTAGCTGGGATTACAGACATGTGCCACAACACCCAGCTATTTTTTTTTTTTTTTTTTGTAGAGATGGGTTTCACTATGTTGCCTAGGCTGGTCTCAAACTCCTGGGCTCAGCGATCCTCCCACCTCAGCCTCCCAAAGTGCTGGGATTCCCGGAGAGTGAGCCACCACACCTGGCCTAATCAGTAATTTTATCTCTGAGAATGTCACCTACAGAAACAACCCTAAGTCAAAGGAAAACAAAAGCATTTTGCACAGTATGTATACTGAGAAAAATGAAAAGCAACCTAAATGCCTGTTAACTGGCAAATAAGTACATTCCACTCAGTGGAACATTATTCAACCATAACAAATTATGTATGACACCTTTACGGGAAATATTTATGTTATCAGGTCAAGTAAAAAAATGGAATATAGAATTGTATATAGTATATGTAGTGATCACAGTTGTGATAAATTAAAAACTAAGCATATAAAAATACCAGTGGGAAATACACTAAAACATTAACAGTGATTGTCTCCATCTGTCTCCTCAACTGTATTTTCCAGATGATCTACAATGATTATAGACATATTCCTTTCAACATAGAAGAAAACCAAATTGATTTTTTAATATATTTTATAATGTCAGGAAGAAACATAGTCTGAATTGCCTCCTCAAAATGAGTCTAATATTCTAAGACTAAGAGCAAGAATAATAACAGGAATGATAACAACTAACATGTATCAAGCATTTACTACATGCCAGGCACTTTTCAAAGCATTTGACTTTGATTCACTCACTTAAGCTTTTTCCCATTTATTCTGTTGCAGCTGCACCCACCACCCTCCTTGCTATTCCTCAAACTGTTCGCTGCCTCAGGGCCTTTGCACCTACAGTTCCCTCTGCCTGGAAGAGCTTTTCCCTCCTCTTCCCTCCTTTGTATATCCATATGACTCACTGTCTCCACATCTTTGCTCAAAGGAACATCCCTAGAGAGGCCATTCCTGACCGTCAAACCTAAAGCAACACACACACACACACACACACACACACACACACACACCCTCTCTAGCCCCACTACCCTGGTTTATTTTTCTTCATGGCTTATTCTGTTGATTGCAGCATGAAATTTATTCATTTATTGCCTATTACCCCCATTAGAACATCTCTCTGTTTTATTCACTGCTGTCTCCAGCACCAAGAATAACACACCTATCACACAGTAGATATTCAATAAAAGATAACTAAATATACCCCTAAATATAACCATCCTAGGAAGTAGTTACCTTTATTCTCCCATTGTACAGATTATGAAACTGAGGCATAGAGAGACTAGGTCAGGGTCACATGGCCAGTAAGTAGCAGAGCAAGGGTTCAAATGTACAGTCTGGCTCCAGAACTCAAATTCTTAGCCAACAAATGGCTTGAGGTGGGGTTGTAATCGTCATGATATTGATAAAGATGGGACAGATTTTTTTAAAGATATCTCCAAAAAAGACAGGCCAAGGGAAATATCACTTTGGTCCATTAAGCATAAAATGTGGGTCTTCAATCCAGAAAAGAAAAACTGGTTTGTGCAAGTGTGATACAGCTCGCCTCCTTTGATTCTTAGCTGTTCTGTGCTCTGGAAAAATAAACCTAAGCTAATCTGTGGCTAAATTCACACTTCAGAGTACCCCCATCACCTTTAAGATTAACGCAGTCCAAAAACTGTGGGATGCATACCCTCCAGTGTTAGCGAAAGAGACCATGCAGTTAGGACCAGCCCATTTACAAGGTCATCTCCACATCGGTCATCAAACCAACCCTGTAAGTTGGGGACTCTCACCAGGCATCAGCAACACGAGGACAGGGACTGTGTGTCTTGTTCACTGTTGAGTCCCAAGCCCCTCAAGTGTCATCTGGCAAACAATCAGCAAACAGTGAGTATTGAAAAGTGGAATTAACATTAGGGATGGAAAAATGGAGGCTCAGAGAGGGGACACCAGTTTTCCAAAGTCACACAGCTAGTAGACAGGAAACTGTCCAACCTCACTGTGCACATAATCATTTTGAGACTGAGAAAAGGGAGGCTCCCCAAACCTGTTTGGTGATGTACTGGTCATGAGAGGTGGCTGGGAGAAGTGTGAGCGGCTGAAAGCCTCCAACTACTGCACTTTTCAGGGTCCCTGATGACCCACAGCCTGTGATATGTGAGTGGACGTTTGCCAGGGTCTTTAGAGAAAGGTATTTTTGCTCTTAAAAAGAGGCACACAAACGAAAATGGAGCCTCTTCCATGGATGGACATTATATTACATCTGAAAATAACATCTAGAACTGAGAGAGCTATCTTATCACCATTAGGGCTACTTACTGACATTAAGATGACAAAGGAGAAATATAAGGAGAACGTTGGTCTTGGTGAAGTTGTCAAAGCACTGGATTAATCCTGGAGTCACTGTTACATACGATAATAACTTTTTCTTTCTCATTTAAGCCAATTAAATCAGGATACTTTTTCTTTTGGTCACATCAAAAGCATCCGGTGCATACAAATAGCTACCATTTAATGAGCATTTACTATGTGCCCATAGCACATGGCACCTGCAACTCTGCCACCAGACTAAATGGTGTACGTTTCTTCTCAGATTTAATCCAGTGCAATCTATGAGGCAGATACTGTTATTAACCTCATTTTACAGATGAGAAAACTGAAGCTCAAAACAATATGAAAATCAACCAGAGTCCCATAGCTAGTGGCAGAGCTGGGATTTTAACGTGGGATGGTACCCTTGTGGCTTACCACTCTTCTATAAAACCGCCTCCTATGGCTGTCTACCGGCTGTCCGCTCCCATCTCTGCCCCCATTCAAAACGCCACTCACATTGACAAATTGATTCAGAGAGCAGCTGCTGCACCCACGAACTTATGAATCAGATCTACTAGAAGCGATTGCAATCTTTGAACAATTCTGTGAAGATACTTAAGAGACATCCTATGAAATCCAAAGCAGATGTGATTTACCACCAAGGATGGAAATTCAAGCTCCAGATGGAGTAGAAAGATGAAATTGGCAAAGGAGAGCTCACTTTGCTTTGAAACACCCTACACCTGCCTCTCTAAAAGCAAGATCCTAATTTAGTTCAAGCACTGCTTGCAGAATTTTTTTTCTTGTGATAATCTTAAAACACAGTGGTAAGTGCTCTGCTCCAGTGGTTCAAGCACACATTTCAGAGAACAACAAATTTTCCTGGCAATAAACTGAGAAGATACATAACGTGCCTGGATGATTTATACCCCAGAGAATCAGAAAAAAGCCACATAGATAAGGACACAACCAAAGAAACCGGCAGACATTTAACGAGACCAAGTGTGCTAACTCCAAACAAAGCAAAAACTCATACATAATGATGTTGGACAACATGACCCTTTGTTGTAGGGGGAAAAATCCAGGGTGGCATACGGTGTGATACTAAAATCAATGTTGCCTTGTGGTTTGGTCTAGTAACTATCATTTCAAACTCTGGATCTCATTCATAAAGTTTATTTATTTACACAACTTTCACCGTATCTGTTTGACTATCAGTCAGAACTCTCCAGCTTATAGCTGAACAATACTCAACTTTTAAAGTTTAAAAAAATCAAACGAAAATTTATTGTCCTTGACATAATGCCTGGGAGTCTTTTGCTTCAGGTACAGCTGCATCCAGGCACTCAAATGATGTGATCAAAGCTTGGTCTCTCCCCAGGGCATGACTCTGCTTTTCTCTGTGTTGACTTTATTTTCAGTTTCCTTCCATGTAATGAGCTGCAGCTATTCAGGATAACACTGCTTTTATTATATAGCTATAAAGCGAGTTTCTTCCCCACGCAGGTGAGTTTCTTGTGGATATTGACCTCATCTACATGGCAGCTAAAGATGAGGATGAGTAAGGACTGAGCAAAGCTGTTAAAGATGGTTATTTGAGGATCTTTGGTGGAGTTCAAGAGATCAAAAGAATGAGCTAACATATGAAAGTACCTGGCATATAGTAGGTGCTCAATAAATGTTTCTCACTGTAGCAGAGATGGAGGGTGTTGCACCATATCTTCTATGTACTCATCAAATGGCATGCACCTGTGACTGCCTGCCCCAGGTGGGTTTTTTTGGCCCATTTGCAGGGTAGATCAAAAGTGACAGGGCATTCATGCCATCAGGAGCAACCCAGTCCACAAGAGGTGAGTGCTGAAGGACAAACTCCCCTCAGGTAGGTTAACTCTGTAGCTTGTGTTCTGCACCCTCTCCCAGCGTTCCCCAGCAGGACTGAACTCCAATCACCCACAGTGCAAACAGGCTCAATCTGAACAATATCCTTCATTTTATTTATAGATTTAGAAGGTACGTGTGCAGTTTTGCTACATGGATATATTTCCTAGTGAAGTCTGGGCTTGTAGTGCAACCATCATCCAAATAGTGTACATTGTACCATTAGATAATCTCTCATACTTCAGCTCCCTTGCACACTCCCACCCTTCCAAGTCTCCGGTGTTTATTATTCCACTCTCTACGCCCACGAGTGCACATTATTTAGCTCCCACTTAAAAGTGAGAACATGCAGTATTTGACTTTCTATTTCTGAGTGATTTCACTTAAGATAATGGCCTCCAGTTCCATCCACATTGCTGCAAAAGGCATGCTTTCATTCTTTGCATGACTGAGTAGTATTCCATGGTATATATACCATGTTTTCTTTATCCATTCATCTGTTGATAGACACTTAGCTTTTGTGAATAGTGCTGTGATAAACATACAAGTGCAGGTATCTTTTTTCTTTAATGATTTCTTTTCCGTTGGATTGAAATCCAATAGTGGGATTGCTGGATCAAATGGTAGTTATATTTTTTGCAGAACAAAATCTGTTGACTTTCTTCCCCTCCCTGTCTCACCTCCCAACTCCCTGACCTGTGTTTTCTGAGATCACCTGCCAAATAAACCATTTGTACCCAAATTCTTATCACAGAATGTGCTTCTGGGGAAACCCAGGCTAACACAAACATGAAGGCAAACAGCCTAGAGTCATAGAATTTTACACTGAGATGAAAGTGAGGCTGGATTTTAAGCCTGGTGTAGCAGAAACTATGTCTTCTCTTTATTTCTCCACTGCCAGAGCAGTGGGCACACAGAGATGTTGGCTAAATGAATGAACAAAATATTTTAAATTATACTGAAATACAACACAAACACACACATGCTTAACTCTAGCTTAGCATTTACCTAATCTGGATTTGACTTCTGCATCAGCAGCTGGGAGTTACTGGTTAGGAAATTAGGATAATAGGATTCAGGGAGGGATGGAAGTAATGAATTGGGAAACAAGACACATGAGTCGTGGTTCTATCCTTGCTACCCACTGGCTGTGGGACCTCAGGTGGATGATCCAAGCTTCCAGACCTCTTCATCCTCATATGCAAACTGGGTACAACATGTTGGTTAAATGCACAGATTTAGGAGCCAGGCTGCCTAGATTCAAATCTCACCTTGGCCACCGACTACCAGCGTGAGTTCAGGCAAGTTACCAAACCTCTCCTGAGTTTAGTTACTCTAGTACAGGGTTTCTCAACCTTTAGAGCTATTGACATTTTGGGCCAGATAGTTCTTGGAGGGGAGGGGCGCTGTCCTGTGCATTGCAATACATTCAGCAGCATCCCTGGCCTCTATTCACTAGACGCCAGTAGCACCCATATTGGAGACAACCAAAAAATATCTCCAGACCTTTCCAAAGGTACCCTGGGGGAGATATCACTCCCAATTGAAAAACACTGCTAGAAAATGGAATAATACTAGAACACACCTTATGGAATTGATGTGAGGATTAAATTAAACAATTGAAAGTCTTAGAAGAGTGCCTGGTACTTAATGAATACTGGTTGAGTGGATGATTATTATTATTATTATTATTATTATTATTACTTATTATCATCTGCCCTATCAACATTTACATATAAATTGTGGGCAAAAGGAGCTAGTGTAACTCAAGGTTAAAAGTGACTTTGAGGCACCCATTTTGACTCTGATTGCAATTGACCAACTGAAAAATATAGAATTAGGAAGACCCAAGGTTGAATTCCAACACTGCCACATACTGATTGTATAGAATTGCCAGATAAAATATAGGATGTCCAGTTAAATTTAAGTTCAGTTACACAACAAATAATTGTTTAGTATGTCTCCGAAGATTTCATGGGATACACTTAAACTAAAAATATATTTGTTATAGAAAACTCAAATCTAGCTGGGTATCCTGAATTTTTATTCACTAAATCTGGCACCCCTATAAATGTATGACTTTGGACAATTTAACCTCTCTACACTTTAGTTTCCTCATCTGCTGAGTGGGGATAAAACTTCCTACCTCATAGAGTTCTTGAAAAAATTGGAAAAAAAATAGTAAATATGCAGTTTAGCCCAGGCCTACAGTAGGCATGAAATAAATGGTAGTTGTCTGAATTATATATGCAGGGATTTTAAATGCTATGTTTGTTATTTACAAAGAAGGTGAGATCCTTGAGAACAATGCTGTCTCGTTCTTTGCTGCGTCTCCAGCATATAGCAGGCTGCAGGAATAGCCTGCACTCAGGAGCCAAACACCCTGGACTGAAGATCCCAGTTCCATCATTTAACTAGCTGTGTGACTCTGGGCAAGTCACTTAACCTCTCTGTGCCTCGCCTGAAAAATAGAAATAATATAACCCACAGTGTAGGGTCATTGCAAAGATTAAGTGAGTCAATCATTAATACAGAATGCTTAGAAAAGAGCCATGATCCTGTTATGTGCTCACTAAATCTGGAAGGAAGGAAGGAAGGAAGGAAGGAAGGAAGGAAGGAAGGAAGGAAGGAAGGAAGCTACACTTTTACCACATCTCAATCTATAGAAGGTCCACCTACCTCTTTCCTAACAAGATAGTTACAAATCTCTACGATTTCTAGCACTTCTCTGACATTAAGATTCCAACCTTAAGCTGGGTGCAGTGGTTCATGCCTGTAATCCCACCACTTTGGGAGGCCGAGGTGGACGGATCACTTGGAGGTCAGGAGTTTGAGACCAACCTGGCCAACATGATGAAACCCTGTCTCTATTAAAAAGACAAAAATTAGCCAGGTGTGGTGGCGTGCACCTGTGATCCCAGCTACTCGAGAGGCTGAGGCACAAGAATCACTTGAACCTGGGATGGGGAGGTTGCAGTGAGCCAAGAATGCACCACTGCATTCCAGCCTAGATGACAGAGCAAAACTCTGAAATAAATAAATAAATAAATAAATAAATAAATAAATAAATAAATAAAATTTTAGAAAGATTGCAACCTTCACATCTGACCACATTTAACACCGTTTCTGATCCAGGTCACTTAAAGCATCCCATTCCAAGCAATAGCTAGGATCCTGAGATAGGCTCAATGGAGCAAAATTAGCAAACAAGCAATATTTTACGAGAGAGCTTTGAATTTAATAGAGCCAAGGAGCAGGCTGACTGCAAGCAGCAGAAGTTAAATGGTGACCTTTTCAAAATTTGCTTTCTGTGATGCAAATGCTAGCGTATGGCTGCAATCAGATGTTTATCATGTCTGATTAGGAGATTTATGGCCACATAATTCTAAAAGCACAGAAAACAGACACACACCCTAATTCACCTGTGCCCAATTTCTTAACCAAGCTTCTTAATATTTGGCTGTTCAATGTGACCCAACCATTTTCCATGCCCCAGACACACAAACGTCCTATTAAGAATGACTGCATTTCCACTGCAGTTATTTTTCCCACCTTCTATGCTGGGAAGTGGGGAGGAGGGAAGATGCTGAAGGAGAAGGGAGCTGGCAAAGAAAGGAGAGAAAAATCTAGAGCGTTGAGGAGGAGACATCAGAGACTAAAGGATTCTCACTTGTCATGTTCATCATTCTTCACACTCCTCCACTCCATGCCCCCTAGAGAATTTCAGGAAGTTATTGAGATTTGCAAACGGTATTAAATTCCGTGGCCACAATCCCCTACCTCTGCAGAACTTCCATGCACTCAGATTTTTCTGACAGTTGATTCAATCAAAATTTAGTGAACTAAGCATCTATTGCTCCAAACTGAGATGCTGTTCAATTCAAAAAATATTTACTGGGCATCGAGTGTTCCAGGGTAACTGTCCTGAGAAGAAGAAAAAAGAAGTGGGTGTAGAGGAGAAGACAGGGAAAGGAGAGATGAAAGGATGGGGAAAAGAGGGGATGAAAGGAAAGGAGGGATCATTAATGAGCCCCCTAGTTATTAAAGACTGTGTAGTACAGTGGTTAAGGTCACAGCCAATGCCCTGCTGCTTTTTTTTTTTTCTTTTTGAGCTGGAGTTTTGCTCTTGTTGACCAGGCTGGAGTGCAATGATACTATCTCAGCTCACTGCAACCTCTGCCTCCTAGGTTCAAGCAATCCTCCTGCCTCAGCCTCCGGAGTAGCTGGGATTACAGGCACGCATCGCCATGCCCAGCTAATTTTTGTATTTTTTTTCTTTTTTAGTAGAGACGTGGTTTCAACATGTTGGTCAGGCTGGTTTGGAACTCCTGACCTCAGGTGATCCACCTGCCTCGGCCTCCCAAAGTGCTGGGATTATAGGCGTGAGCTACCACACCCGGCCAGTCAGAGCCCTGCTTTGAACCCCAGCTCCACTATCCCCCAGCTGTATGGCCCTTGATGAGTTACCTACCCTCTCTGAGCTTCCGTTTTCTCATTTGTACATGGAGATAACTGCCCAGAGCTGCTTGAGCTGTTGTGAGGATCCAACTGTGTGCTTGGCACATGACTCAGTACCCACCAACAGGTAGATGTCACCTCTGTTACCAGACGTCATGCGGAACACTTTGGGGTCTCATCCTCACCTACCCCTGTGAGAAAGGTGTCAGTCTGATGTGTACAGATCAGGTTCGGGAGCTGGAGCAGATGATCAGGACTCAGCCCTTTGGTGTCTTTCAGCCATTTCCAGCTGCCAATATCTGCATCTCTGTGGGGGGAGGGGGGCTCCCTTCAACTTTTATAAGTTCCAGGGTACATGTGCAGGTTTGTTACATAGGTAAACATGTGCCATGGTGGTTTGCTGCACAGATCATCCCATCACCTGGGTATTAAAACCAGGATCCATTAGCTATTCTTCCTGATGCTCTTCCTCCCGTCACCTCTCCCCCTGACAGGCCCCAGTGTTACCTCCATCCTTTCATGTGTCCGTGTGTTCTCATCGTTCAGCTCCCACTTATAAGTGAGAATATGCAGTGTTTGGTTTTCCGTTCCTGCGTTAGTTGCTAAGGATAGCAGCTTCCAGCTCCATCCGTAGCTCTGCAAAGGACATGATCTCATTCCTTTTTATGGCTGCATAGGATTCCTTTGTGGGGCTTTTTATAGAACCACGAAAGCCTCTCTGGCTGTGCAAACAGAACAGGAAGTACCAGAGTGTAACACAGCCCCCAGCCCCACCCAGGAGGTCACCTTCTACTTACCAGTCCCCTGCCTGCTCTGGAGGCCAGCGTAATGATACACCCATAAACCATTGGCCTTGGAGTCAGTTTCTTGGGAGACCCCAAAAGAAGACAGAGGCTCAGAGGGATTGAGGCAATTGCCCAAATACACACAACTATGAAATAAAGGAGGGGAGGGGTTGAACAAGATCCATCACACAGGCTTGGATCACTTACCATCTGATCTCCCTAAAACCAATGACCTGTCAATGCTTAGGAAGAAAGCGCCAATCAATGGGAGTTTTCCTGGGCACCCAGGAAAGGGAAAACCCTGCAGACCTCGGCCATAGTCTCCTCCTATTCCTCTGATGATAGATTGCAGTTTCTCTGCCATCTCAGGTTTCCTCATCTAATATAGGACATTCTGCCTTCTCTATCTCAGGATACTTGAAGAGATGATTGAGGGAGCATTTCTAGAGACCTTTCTCCAAAACAGTGGTCCTGTGAGAGGTGGTGTAAAACATAAAGGGCTGAAATAAGGTGGGGGCAATTCTGGGTTTGTTAACCCATTCTGGGAGCCTCACAACATCATTAACGTATTAAAGGCTCTGAGAAGTCCTGCAGAAAACCACCCTGTTGACCATAAAACACTTTTTGAATTAATTTTCAAGATCCCCGTAGAAACTACTGTTCCATAGAACACATTTTGGCAAATACTAGATTAAGAGTTGATTAGAAATGTAGTATTCATCTCATTTACTGTGTAGGATTTCATTAACTCAGACGGTTATCTAATTAAGGTGTGTGGATATGGCCATTGGGATAAGATATGCATAGGTATAAGTAACACACCTGGTGACAAGTAGCTATCTTAGTCCATTTGTGTTGCTATGCAGGAATACCTGAGGCTGGGTAATTTATAAAGAAAAAGGGTTATTTGGCTTATGATTCTGTTGGCTGGAAGAATGGGCATCTGGTGAAAGCCTCAGGCTGCTTCCACTCATGGTAGAAGGCAAAGGAGAGCTGGTGTATGCAGAGATCAGGTGGTGAGAGAGGAAGCAAGAAAGAGTGAGAGGGGAGGTGCCAGGATCTTTTTCAGCAATCAGTTTTCGTGGGAACTAACAGGGAACTCACTTACTCCCCTGCCCCAGGGAGGGTATTAATCTCTCTTCATGAGAGGTTCACACCCATGACCCAATCACTTCCCATTAGGCCCCACCTCCAACCTTGGGGATCAAATTTCAATATAAAATTTGCAAGGAACACACATCCCAACTATAGCAGAAGCCAACACCAGCTAGAGCTGCCCAGGAAATATTATGGTACCAACTGGCGAACACCATCCATATCACGAGATGACAAGAATTCAAAGGATGTAAAAGAACCAGGTGGGGCCCCTGGAAAGGGGTCCCCAGAAGCTTCCGCCTTCGGGCTCTCCTTATCACTGCTCTTGCTGTTGATCCTGGGTTGTGTGATATAATGCAGGACGTGGTGGAGCAGAGGGGAAAATGGAAAAGGTAACATAATACGGAAAGGGGCCTGGCTATGGGAACTACAGGAAAAGTTGATTTATTCAGCATTCAATCCTGTATCTCCTCAATTCACTCCTTCATTGCATTTTATTCCTATTAGCATAATATGCAGAGTATTTCCAAACATATATAACCATTCATACTTATGTCTTTATAATCCTCCAAGCCAATATATTGTGTATGTTTATTGCTTATCTGAACGTATTTCTCCCTTCTAATACAACAGATTTCCCTTCAGCATGATCCTCCCCAATCCTCCCCACAAAATACCTATTCATGTCTGGGAGGAAGTAGGAAGGAGAAAAAATTAAACAACATTGGGCATGAGTTCACCACTGTTGAAGCTGGGTGATAGGTACTCACAGACTCATACTATTTTGTCTACTTTTGCACATGTTTGACATTGCCCATAGAAAAAGCATAAAGTATATATTTAAATGAGAAGCACATTGGGGAGGATTATGCTGAAGGGAAATCTGTTGTATTAGAAAGGAGAAATATGTTCACATAAGCAGTAAACATATACAGTGTACTGGTTTGGAAGATTATAAAGATGTAATTATGAATGGTTATATATGTTTGGAAATACTCTGAATATTATGCTAATAGGAATGAAATGTAATGATGAAGGAGTGAGTTGAGATACAGGATGGGAAGAGGAGGAGGAGGGGGCTAGAAGGGATTTACATTTGGGGTTCAAAAAAATGGGGTGGAGAGTCTGATGGAGGCTGAGCCCCACAGGCATTACTCCCAGTTGCCCTCCAGATGGGGGCCCCTCCTCCACATGTCAATGACAGTAAGCTCTATACAGATTTTTTAAATATAGTAACTGGGGCAGAGCGCCTGAGCTAGTGGGTGTTTTGGGGGTCTTCTTGGGAGAAGGTCTAGAGTAGAGTGTGTGAAAGGGTTGAGTATACCTCAGAGAACATGATCATATGGCATATTGAGGTCTACCTCAAGCCCCTACACTCAAGAACGTCCCAGGCATTGCTCTCTGGCACAGTTGTGATCACTGTAGATAAACTAAGTGTGGCAGATGGCAAATTATCTCCCAACCTGCGTTTTCTACTTTTTCCATAGCCGTCTTTCTCAACAGAAGCATTGTTGGTATCCTGGATGGCACAATTCTTCATTGCAAGCGAGTGTCTCACGTAGTTTAGGAAATTTAGCACACCGGGCCCCACCCATCAAATTCCAAGAATGTTCCCCAGTCATCATGAGGACCAAAAATGCCCCTGCATATTTTTAAATGTTTACTAGGAGGGTAATTTTGCCTCCAGTTGAGAAACACTGTTCTATATAAAATGTTTGGGTGGGCACAAATTCACCTAGCCAGACATTACATTGTTAGCCCTCCATGTAGCTAGATGTGGCCATGTGACTGAATTCTGGCCAATAAAATGTGAGTAGAAGTGATATGTGGGATTTCTGGGTGCTATTTTTAAAGGATAGTGGGTGGTCTCCATTTAGTCTTCCTCCTTCCCATTGGCTGGAATGTGCATGTGATGGCAGGAGCTAAAACAGCCGTCTTGGACCATCAGGTGAAAGTCAAATGTTTCAAGTGCTAAGCAACAAGATAGAAAGAGCTTGGCCATTGTGGAGTCACTCTACTGGCCCTGAACTATTTACCCAGATTGCTATATTAGAGAGAAATAAGCTTATATCATGTTTAAGACACTGATTTTTTTTTAATTAAATGTTTGTGAATCCATATTACCTACAGTGTTCTACCTGGGACATAACAACCTAGGATGACAGAGCTCATTCTTCTGGCAGATTTTGTAAGTTGACATGGGTTACTAACATTAGTGGCACCTGCTGCACCCGATATTTTCCCTTGTTGCTGCCAAAGAGAGTCAAGTCATACAGGAAGAAGAAGAACAAGTCAACTTACGCACCCAGAGCCAGGTCTATAAAGTCCATTCCCTCATAGGCCTTACTTTTCCAGTGTTCAGCAAGTAGATGGAGCTCTGTCCTCCTTACATTTACTCCCCTCCCTCCCCAACCCGCCAAAGATGCCAGTACCGCAGGGAATCACTAAAAGGGGTAGGAGATAGGAGCAATAACAAACATCATTATATTTTCTACTAAATTCAGTGTTTCCCAATATTCAGGCAATCATAAACCTCTCTTGCATTTTTTGTCATGTCTGTGTATAAAAATAACATTAATGACCACCTACATTTACACGGCATTTAACTGCACATCAGGCACTATTCTAAGTGAACTTATATAATCCTAATGAAGATCCTATGAGTTAGAATTATTATCTTCATTTTACAAATAATGAAACTGAGGCAAAGAGAGTAAAGAATACACAGCCTGTAAGTGGCAAAGCTGAGATTCAAACCCAAGCATGCTGACTCCAGAGCCCAGCAGTTAACTACCAACTACATTGCCAGGATATTACCTAGTACATAGAATACCAAACAACAGCCCATAGGCCAATCCAAACCCTGTTTCTGTAAATAAAGTTTTATTGAAACACAGCCACACCCACTTGGTTACATATTTTCTATGGCTACTTTCATATTATAGTGGCATAGTTGAAACAGAAACCATATGGCTCGCAAACCCTAAAATATTTACTATCTAGTGCTTTACAGAAAAAGTTGGCTGAACTCTGACCTACTGTATTATTTATTAGTTTTCTTAGATTAACTTATTGTACTCAAATAAAATTCTCTTAAAGGAAAATTTCATATCACTACCATAAATGGAAAACCAATATTTGCTGAAAGGAAGAGGAAAAAAATGTAAAAACAATGGAAACAAAATAATGTAAAATTCTAGCTAAATATTTTCACCTCCTCCCAGGCTCTGAGTCTAAGATTCTGTCTGTTTGCTAAAGAGAGGGATTGGAGCAAGTGTTAGAGATCCACAAGCACACAGCTGAGACTTTGTTCATGATCTCATCTGGAAGATTGAAAAAGATGGAAAAGAGGATCCACCTTTCTCTATATGACTCACAAGATTACGTAATGCTGTGCCCCCAAATTGTTGCAGGTACCATCAGAAATCATCTGGAATACTACAGATGGGACAACATCCTGCATTAAAGCAGATACTTATCACATGAATCACCAAAAGAGCAGTGATGGACATACATGTCATCCATTCAAAATAGTGACTTTTTTTTTTTTTTTTGAGATGGAGTCTCGCTCTGTCACCCAGGCTGAAGTGCAGTGGTGTGATCTCAGCTCACTGCAACCTCTGCCTCCTGGGTTCAAGCAATTCTCCCGCCTTAGCCTCCCAAGTAGCTGAGACCACAGGCGCCTGCCACCACATCTGGCTAACTTTTTGTATTTTTAGTAGAGACGGGGTTTCACCATATTGGCCAGGCTGGTCTTGAACTCCTTACCTTGTGATCGACCTACCTCAGCCTCCCAAAGTGCTGGGTTTACAGTTGTGAGCCACTGCGCCTGGCCGACGCGTTTATTTTTTAAATTGGCATTAAACAAGAGCCTTACTGTCACCCCTGAGAATCATGTTCTTAGGGAAGAATAGTGTTTGCTTCCCATCTTGACTTAGAACTTGAAAGCCATCTCATGGTCAGAAAATTAGAGACATAACCTCAAGCAGTGCTGCAAGTCTAGCAGGGGAAGATAACAGAGATTTTAAATAACTTGCCCAGGGTCACCTGGCTAAACCAAGATCCAGACCTCAGTCTCATTCCGGGTTTTGAAATATTCATAAATTCTGACTTTCAAGAAACATGTCTCCAAATTCAAAAGAAGTAAAGATTTACCAGCATTTAACAAAAACCTGACTGTCTTATTCCATTTTTCTGTTGCTTATAACAGAATACTTGAAACTAGGTGATTTATAAATAAATTTTATTTCTTAAAGTTATGGAACTGAGAAGTTCAAGGTTGAGGGGCAGCATCTGGTGAGGACCTTCTTGCTGATGGGGACTCTCTGCAGAGTTCCAAGGTAGACCAGGGCATCACACAATGAGGGGGCTGGGTGTAGTAATGTGTCAGCTCAGGTCTCTCTTCTTCTTCTTATAAAGCCACCAGTCCCAGTCCCTTGATAACACATTAGTCCATTAATCCATTAATCCATGAACAGGTTAATCCATTCATGAGCCCTCATGACCCAATCACCTCTTAAAGGCCCCACCTCTCGATACTGCCACACTGGGGATCAAGTTTCAACATGAGTTTTGGAGGAAACAAACACTAAAACCACAGCAATAATTATTTACAAAAACAAAATTAAACACAACAATCACTGTTTTGAAGGATGACTCATATAGATTGTTATCTTTTTTGTTTCTTCTTGTTGTTTTTAGAGACAGGATCTTGCTCTGTTGCCCAGGCTAGAGTGCAGCAGCATGATCATAGCTCAAGTGAACTCCTAGGCTCAAGTGATCCTCCTGCCTCAGTCTCCTGAGTAGCTGGTACTACAGGCATGTGCCACCATACCCAGCTAATTTTTTTTTTTAATAGAGACAGGGTCTCACTATGTTGCCCAGGCTAGCCTTGAACTCCTGGACTCAAGTCATCCTCCTGCCTTGGCCTCCTATAGTACTGGGATTACAGGCATGAGCCACCACACCCAACCCCCTAAATCCAGTTTTTGAACATAAACTCCTTACTACGGCCTGCAAGGTTCCACAAGTCTAGGCCTGCCCACCTCTCAGACTTCACCTCTCACTTCTCTCCTTTGTCCACTATGCTCCAGCCACACAGGATGACACTTAGAGGGGGCTGTCCAGTGCACTAGATGCCAGGAGTACCACCCCCTCAGTTGTGACAATCAAAAATGTCTCCAGGCATGGCCACATGCCCCTTGAAGGAGAAGGGACACAAAAATGCCTCTGTGGTATCTTTTCTTTATCCCAGTGAAGGATATGTAAGTCACTAAAGCCACCCTGTGGAAAGCATTCTAAATATGCACTCTCCTTCGAGGACAGTGGGTTTGTCACTTGGAGGACCCCTTGTGGTTTATTCACTAAGATGGGCTTGGAGTGTGCAAACTTGAACCCAGGCTGGAACAGAGTGGAACTGCTTGGTATCAGAAAGGGTGAGGAAGTGCTCTTATAAATGGGAGCTGAATAATGCATGCAATGGACAGAGAATGTGGAATGCTAGACATTAAAGACTCAGAAAGATGGAGGAGCACAGAAGGAGGGTGGGTGATGAGAAATTACTTAATGGGCACTGTGTGAGTCCGTTTTCATACTGCTGATAAAGACATACCTGAGACTGGGCAATTTACAAAAGAAAGAGAGGTTTAATGGACTTATAGTTCCACGTGGCTGGGGAGGCCTCACAATCATGGCGGAAGGCAGTGAAGAGCAAGTCATGTCTTACAGGGATGGCAGCAGGCAGAGAGAGAGAGCTTGTGCAGGGGAACTCCTCTTTTTAAAAACCATCAGATCTCATGAGACTTATTCACTGTCATGAGAACACTGCAGGAAAGACCCGCCCCCATAATTCAGTCATCTTCCACCAGGTTCCTCCCATGACATGTGGAAATTGTGGGAGTTACAACTCAAGATGAGATTTGAGTGGGGACACAACCAAACCATATCAGGCACAATGCATATTATTCAAGCAACAGATACATTAAAAAGCCAAGACTTCACCATATGCAATATAGCCATGTAGTTAAACTATATTAGTATCTCCTTACATTTATATACCTTTAGGCCAGGAGTAGTGGCTCATGCCTGTAATCTCAGCAATTTGGCTGAGGCAGGAGGATTGCTTGAGCTCTGAAGTTCAAGACCAGCCTGGGCAACATGAGGAGACCCTATCTCTAAAAGAAAAAATTAAAAATTAGCCAGGTGCAGTGGCACAGAGCTGTGGTCCCAGCTACTCAGGAGGCTGAGGCAGGAGGATCGCTTGAACCTGGGAGGTCAGGGCTGCAGTGAGCCATAATGCCATGATCACATCACTGCGCTCCAGTCTCAGTGACAGAGAGAGAGCCTGTCTCAAAAAAAATGTTTTAAATAAGAAAATGTACACTTTTTTGTTAAAAGTGGATTTGAACTTCTGAGAAAAAGTTAGAGGAATTAAAAGGCTAAATCGCTTACCCCATTGAAAAAGAGAAACTCCATGGCAGTTAGTTCCAAAGAGGGCATCCATTCCTTGTTCTCCAAGGAGGACAATAGAAATTGCTGATGAGGATTTTTTTTAATTGTCAAAACACTTGTGTGCAAGACAAGCCCTGCCTCCATTTCACTATGAAATCTTCAGCAAAGTCCACTTTGCTCAATAGTGTTTTTGTGTGACAAGATTCTCTTAAGGACCCTGTAGAGGTGTAAAGTTTTGTGTCCAAGGTTGTCTCAAGATTAAAGCAGAGACCACATGAGCACAGGCAGAAGCCACAGGACAAGGGTACAGCTGCCATCTGAGTTACCCACTGCGCACCTGTAAAAACTCTACAGATAGATGCAAGCTGGGAGACATGCAGCCCCATATCACCCTGTTTCCCCTACCTGGAATATTTTCCCCTCACCCCCAACCTGCCCATCTGATCCTCACACCTGCCCATCTGACTCTTAATTAGGCTAGCTGGGTGTCAGGGTTAGCCTCATCTCCCACCCCAGGGACTTAACCCACTTTATTATATTCACCTGTTTAATGTTGCTCCCACCAACCCATCCCACAGACAGTGAATGGCAGCAAGAACTGTACCTGTCTTATTCCACCACAAAGTCCTCAGTGCCTAGAACAGTGCCCAGCCCAGAGGGAGCCTTTAACAACTATGTATTGAGCAAATGAGTTCTAGATTGACCTGAATTACAGGAGATAAAGAAAGCAAAGGGAGTGGATGGCTACTGGTGCCCTGCCCAGAATCTCTTTATCCCCAGCTGCTGTAAAGCACTCACAGTTCCACCCTTCTCCAAAGAATTGGCCTTAGCCAGATGAAAACCACTTTCCCCAGGAGGCTCTGCCCTAACCTACCCGTAGGGCAGCCAGTAATTGATAGACACTGTGGTGCAGAAGGCTGTCCTCCTTGTCTCAAGATGACACCAACTCCATGGTGCAATTTATGCTCCAGAGTTCCCCCATGGCATCAGGCTGAAGTTATCTCCACCTAAGACCACATCTGTGCTTAGCATTTTTTCTGCCCTCTCCTGCTTTTCTCATTCCAGTTCTTCTGAGAACTCTCCCTCAATAAATCACTTAAACAAGAATTCCAATCTCAGAGAGCCTTAAAATGGGAATAAATCATTGTGAGTTTCAAGGAGTTGAAAAGATATGGGAAAGGCATCTCAATACTACCTAATACATACTGAGGCTCAATAAATATTTATGAAATGATTGGATGGATGGATGAATGGACAGATGGATGGATGGATGGATGGATGGATGGATGGATGGATGGATGGGTGGATGGATGGATGGGTAGATGGATGGATGAATGCGTGGATGGGTGGGTAAATGAGTAGGTGGGAGGTGTTTGGATGGATAGATGGATGAATGGATGGATGCATGGATGGATGGATGGATGGATGGATGGGTAGATGAGTGGGTGGGTGGGTGGGTGGATGGATGGATGGGTAGATGAGTGGGTGGGTGGGTGGATGGATGGATGGGTAGATGAGTGGTTGGGCAGATAGATGGACAGGAGGATCTATTACCCTATGAAGACAAAAGCAAAACATATTGACTTCACATTGAAGGGAGCGATAATAGATCATCAGATGGACCTGAGTCTGAATCTTTCTCTATATCTTTCTAGTTGTGTGATCTTGGGCAAGTTACAAACACCTCTGAGCCTAAATTTACTCATTTGTAATATGGGGGATATTCACGACATCTACTTTACAGATTGTTATAATAATCCAATGATTTAATGTTTACATAAAGATGTTAGCACTGTGCCTGGCACATAAGGGCTTGATAAATAGCATCTACTATTTTTATTAATACTATCATTTTTATTATTATTATTGACCCAATTAAAAGTGAAATACATTGGAAGGCCCAGGTGGGAGGATTCCTTGAAGCTAGGAGTTTCAGAGCAGCCTGGGCAGCATAGTGAGACTTTGTCCCTACAAAAAAAATTTAAATTATCCGGGTGTAATAGTGTGGACCTGTAGTTCCAGGTACTGGGGAGGCTGAGGCAGGAGGATTGCTTGAGCCCAGGAGGTCAAGGCTGCAGTGAGCTATAATCCTATGATTATGCCACTGCACTCCAGCCTGGGTGACAGAGGAAGACCTCATCTCAAAAAAAAAAAAAAAAAAAAAAAAAAAAGAGAATTCCCCCCTTGTGTCGTAATAAAGTTAAACAAACAAAAGAAAGTTAAAAAAAAAAAAAAAAAAAAAAAAAAAAAAAGCAAAGTGCATTCCCCTGTTGTGTCGTAATATAGTTAAACAAGCAAAAGGTAGTTTAAAAAAAAAAAAAAAAGCAAACACCAGTAGCTAATTGTTCAAAGGGGAGAGATTAAGTTCAAGAAAGCGAGCTTTTTCTTGTTTTGGTGAAAATTAAACCCGACACGAAAAAGCAGGTTAATTTATTGGAGGAAAGAAAAAAGTAACGATCTCATCACGGGGTGATACCCTATCTGAGGTCTGTGAGCCTGGGGCCTCCCGAGAAGCATTTATCAATGAGTATTTTCACAACCTTTTTTACCTACAGCCAATCGATAAGTGTCTCCAGGTCCCTCTCTGGTTTGTGATTAGTTGTTTTCATTATTTCTGGTTTGCTAGATGCAGATGGGTCTGTGTGGCACCGTTTTTACATTATCCCCAAACACCAAGAATTAATAGCATAGAAAGTTCTGAAAGTGTGAGACAATGGGGCAAATGCTTTTCTCCCATTGGATCAAGCAAAGATACACACGATCCACTGCTTCTCCTCTGACCCACACCCATGCTGCCACCGGGTCCAAGGCACCACTGGGAGCCTCTTCCCTGGTCTCCCTGTTTTTTCCCTCACCCACTGCTGCAAGTTCCCCTCACAGCAGACACAGGAATCCCATTCAAATGTAACTGAGATCATATCACTCCTCTTCTCTAAAACCTCCTCCCGGCTCCTCTTTATTTTTTTTAATTTTTAATTTTTTTAGAGATGGGGTCTCACTCTGTCACCTTTGCATGATCACAGCTCACTGCAGCCTCAAACTCCTGGACTCAAGGATCCTCCTGCCTTGAGTAGCTGGGACTACAGGTGTGCACCACCCTACCCCGCTAATTTTTTTTTTTTTTTTTTTTTTTGGTAAAGACAGGTCTTGCAATGTTTCCCAGACTAGTCTCAAACTACTGGCCTCAAGCAAGCCTCCCACTCCAGCTTCCCAAAGTGCTGTGATTATAGGCATGCCATGGGTCCCCTTCGTAATCAGAGGGACAACCAAAGTCCCACGGTGGCTCCAGGGCTCTTCCCAATCTGCCCCATTTCACTGACTTTGTCTCTCATTACTCTCCCCTCTCCTTACTTGCTCCACCACCATGCAAATTAGCTTCCTTGCTTTTACCTAAACGTTTCAGGCAGACTCCAACCTCAGGGCCTTTGCACTTGCTGTTCCTCTGTACAGAACACTCTTCCCTTGTTATTAACATGCCTCACTCTCAAACTTTCTCCTGGCCTCTGCTCAAATCTCACCTTGTGATATGGGTTTGGATTTGTGTCCCTGCCCAAATCTCACATCAAATTGCAATCCTCAATGTTGGAGGAGGGGCCTGGTAGGTGATTGGATCATGGGGGTGAATTTCCCTCTTGCTATTCTCATGATAGGGAGTGAGTTCTCGCGAGATCTGGTTGTTTAAAAATGTGTAGCACCTCCTTCTTTGATCTCTTGCTCCTGCTCCAGCCACGTAGGACGTTCCTGCTTCCCCTTTGCCTTCTGCCATGATTGTAAGTTTCCTGAGGCCTCCTCCCCAGCCATGCTTCCTATGCAGGCTGTGGAACCATGAGCCAAGTAAACCTCTTTTCTTTATAAATTACCCAGTCTCAGGTAGCTCTTTATAGTAATGTGAGAAGGGACTAATACGCCTTGTTAGGGAAGCCTCCCCTGACCTCCCTCCCTAAAATAGCAGACATACCCACACCTCACCCACAGTCTACTTCTCCTTTCTCAGTTTTATCTTTCTCCATAGCATCCCATATAATATGTTCATCTCCCCCAATAGAATGTCAGCACTGGAAGAGCAGGGATCTTTCTCTAGTTTGTTCTTGCCAGCTAGAAGAGTGTCTGGCACAACAAATAAGTGCTATACTAAATATACTATATGATATAAACATAAAGAGTATTGACACAATATATAATATATAATATATACTGTATATTATATGTATGTATTATATATGTAATCATATGATATTGCAATTATGCTGCATATAACATCATAATGAAATATTATTAAATATTTATATATGATAATTTATATTATGTTACATATAATATATAGTACATAATGACATGGGTAATAAATACTATATATTACATAAAACTATAGCATATGTTATAATATAATTATATATTGCATGTGATAATATAAATGTATAGCGCATAATACAAATATTTTTTAAGTAGTTGCTCAGTAAAGAGTCACTGAAGGAAGTAATTGGCCAGGCACAGTGGCTCATGTCTATAGTCCCAAGGCTTTAGGAGGCCGAGGCACAAGGATTGCTTGAGCCTAGGAGTTCAAGACTAGCCCAGGTAACATAGCAAGACCCTGTCTCTACAAAAAAAAAAAAAAAGAAATTAATGTTAAAAAATAGAAAGATACATGAGAACTAAAACAGAACAGGCTGAGGAGGGCCAGAGATGACTAGCAGAGAGTTGGCCCTGGGTGATGGCAATGGAGGTGGTAAGAAGTGCTCAGATTCTAGACATGGCTTAAATGTGGAGCAGACAGGATTGGTTGATGAATTGGATGTGGAGTAGGAAAGAAAGAGACGAATCAAGGATGACTCCAGGTTTGGGGTCTGAGCAACGGGAAGGATGGAGTTGCCACTCAATGGCATTGGCAAGACCATGGAAGGAACAGGGTCTGTGTCAAGAGACAGTGAATATCAGGAGTTTGGATTTGAACATGCTAACTTTGAACTTCCTATGAGACATCCTAGTGGCGGTGCTGAGTAAGCAATTGGCTGTGCAGGTCTAGAGCTTAGGGGACCCGCCAGGCTGGAAATAGCAAATTTTGAAGTCATATACACTGAGATGGCACTTTAAGTCAAATGTAGGTGGAGAAGGATGGAAGGACTCAGTCCTAGGACATGACACTGTTTAGAGATGGAAGGAAAACTAGGAGAATGTGGTGTCCTGGAAGCCCAGTGAAAAGTCAGTGAGTATAATGAGCATTTGTAATTAACCTGCTCAGTATCCACACCTCTTCTTCCAGAAACTGCCCCTGATTTTCACTTGGATATCTACCCCAGCCCTGCTTGGACCATGTGATCTGCATGTGGCTGTATGCTCAGTTCCAAGCATACAGCACCATGAAAACATGTTGGTTTAGGGATATGCAGGTGACTTCAGCCAAGCCAATCAGAGTGAATTTCAGGACCACTGCAGGAACTACTGGGAAACATTATTTTCAAAAGGATTTGAATGTTGCAGTGAAGCAGAAGTTGCTGGCAATCATCGCACCATCATAGGGGCAGCTTGTTATCTGTAAATGAAGCCCACACAAACAAAGCAAAGTCTGGAGGTGAAGAAAGGATCTTGGTGACTTCACTTGCTACCTGGATCAAGCCACACCTGAAGCTTGAGGTGTCCTAGACTTTTTAGTTATGTGAACTATTTAGCTTTGCCAGTTTGGGTTGGACTGTTTTGGTAACTCGGAAAAAAATAATTCTGACGAATTCAGAAAGGGAATTGATAAAATCAGTAGGGTATATTTATCCAATAGAATATTTTTATGCCACTAAAAAGAATTAGGTAGATCACTACCTGTTGATCTGGAAATATGTCCATGATTATTAATAAGCAAAACAAGCAAATCAGACTTCATATGCACTAGGATGTCTATAATAAAAAAAAAAAAGACAATAACAAAGGTTGGCAAAGATGTGAAGAAGTTGGAACTCTCATACAGGGCTGGTGGAAATATCAAATGGTGCAGTTGTTTTGAAAAACAATTTCACAGTTTCTCAAAATATGTAACATAGAATTAGGCTGGGTGCAGTGGCTCACACCTGTAATCCCAACACTTTGGGAGGCCAAGGTGGGCAGATCACTTGAGGTTAGGAGTTCGAGACCAGCCTGGCCAACATGGTGAAAGCCTGTCTCTACTAAAAATACAAAATTAGCTGGGCGTGGTAGCATGCCTGTAATCCCAGCTAGTCAGGAGGCTGAGGCACGAGAATCACTTGAACCCAGGAGGTGGAGGTTGCAATGGGCCAAGGTTGAGCCATTGCACTCCAGCCTGGGCAACAAGAGCAGAACTCCATCTCAAAACACACACACACACACACACACACACACACAGAATTACCATAAGGCAATTCCATTCCTGTGTATATACCCAAGAGAACTAAAAACATATGTCTACACAAAAACTTGAATACCAATGTTATCAGCAGCATTATTTATAACAGCCAAAAAGTAGAAACAACCCAAATGTCTATCAACTGAGGAACAGATAAATAAAATGTTGTATACCCATCTAATGAAATGTTATTCAAACAGAAAAGGGAAGGAAGCACTGATTCATGCTAAACACAGATGAACCTTGAAAACATGATGCTAAGTGAAAGAAGCCAATTGCAAAAGGACAGATATTATATTATTCTATTTATATCAAATGTCCAGAATAGGCAGATCTAAAGAAATGGAAAGTAAAATAGAGGTTGCCAGGGGCTGAGGGAAGGGGAAGGAAAACGTGTATTACTGCTAATGGGTTTGTTTTAGGAGAGACCAAAATGTTCTAAAATTAGATGTGGAGATAGTCATACAACCCTGTGAATATACTAAAATAATTGAGTTGCTCACTTTACATGTGCAAATTATATGGTATAAGAATTATATCTCAATAAAACTATTTTTAAAGGCAAATTATAAAATCATATTGTAGTATGATCCTACTTTGGTAATTAATAAATATGATTTAAAAAACAATTACATGTATGAGTCTCTACATTACAAGATGGAGACTATTTAATTCCCCAGGGTTCCTCTTGAAATGGGCAATGTACTTGTGAGGAGGAAACATTTCAGTAAGCAACTTGGAGAGGGTGGGAGCCCCAGACATGCCCAACTAGCAAGATGTGATCCCAAAACTGCCTTCTAAGGGGGAAGGTCTTCTTAACTGGGGGATCCTTTGTTAGTTGCAGCCTGTGATGAACTGGGCTTGCAACTGAAGCAGGATCTGGTGCGCTGTGGAATTGCTCTGCAGAATTGCAACAGGAAATTTAGGGAGGAGACCTGGGAGAGGAAGAGAAGCAGGTGAGACTGAGGGAGAAGCCCCTGCAGTGACAAGGCCAAGGGCAGGGAGTGCCTTGGGGGTGCCTCATAGTATAATCTCTTCCTCTGCCTCCTCTAAGAAGGCTTCTATAAGCTCTGCATTGCTCCCCGGTGCTGTGCGCATGGGATGACTTCTTCTGCAAGAACTCAGACGTGCTAGATTCTCATGGGGGTTGGCATAGGAAAAATCACAAATCACACTAAGACTTGGAAGCTGACGTCTGTGATATGTGTATACATAAATGTAGAAAGTACTCCAAAAGTATGAACGCCACAGCATCAACACCAGTTACCCCAGAGGTAGAACTGACATCAAGGAAGAAGATTTTTGTTTCCTTTACACTCTTCCGCCTTGTTTAGATTTATCACGATAAGCATGAACAATTTTGTCGTTCTTAAAAACTAAAAAAGACAACTCAAGCTGGGTGTGGTAGCACGCACCTGTGGTCCCAGCTACTCAGGAGGCTGAAGCAGGAGGATCACTTGAGCCCAGCGGGTCGAGGCTGCAGTGAGCCATGATGGTGTCACTGCACTCCAGCCTGGGCAACAGAGCAAGAACCTGTCTCAAAATAAGAAAGAAAAAAGACAACTCAAGTGCCACTTTCTCTAGGAAGTCTCCGAGGCAGAAATAAAAACTCCTCCTCTGCATTGCAATTAAACTTTGTTCCTTCCGCTATTTCAGCACTTGCCACTTAAGGAGAATTCACTGTTCTGGGAGCCATGGAGGACAGAAGTTGTTCATTTTTTCTCTCTGATACGAAGCCTATTAAAAGGTACTTTGTAAATATCCAGGGAATAAATGAACAGGTGAGTGAGTGAATGGGTGAGTGAGTGAGTGAATGAGTTCAGCTATGCCCACAGCAACCTGAATCCCACCAGCCTTTGTCCAAGCTCATCCTACTGAGACTGGCTAAATGACAAGGGTGACCATTTGGGGATGCTGAGCCACCCCAAGGAATCTGGGATTAATTACACTGCCACCAACACCTCAGCAGCGTGGATTTGCAAGTCTTAATTACATGCAGAGACCAGCAGGAATGCTCATTCGCTAACTCCGACCCCATAGTCTCCAGTGTTATTCTTTACACCCCTGTCTCTTCCTGACACCTCTAGCTCCCTAAAGAAAGCAGGGGACAAACGGAAGCAGAGACGTGCTTCAAACAGGGAGAGAGAAAGGGCTCAGGCTGCAGGAAGCTCATCTACTTCAGCCTCAGACCTCAGGGCTCAGGAGGGAAAATAACTGTCTTCTTGTATTTTTTTAAATGGCTCAGCCAGAGGTGAGGATGGGGAGCTGGGTCCTTGCCCAGAGTCAAAATCTGCATTACAAATGCCTCTCAAACCTACCGAGGGAGGAAGGGATGCTCTTGATAAAGTCTATTCTCCCAGCTGAGCTGAGAAAGACTGTAGTCTCCTTTGTCTCTGCCAGGAAGCTGCAGGCTCCCAAATTTCAGCTATTGGATCAGCATTTGGGCACTGGTTTTAAGGCATCTGACAGCTGATCACTCCTATCCATCACGCTGGGTGGATACTTAGGAGATCAGGTGGGAAAGGAAAGGAGTATGTTCCATGAGATCCTTTGAAAAGTAGACTTAGGTTCAAATGTCCACTTCACCACTTAACCTGCTGTGTGGCCCTGAGCACATTGCTTAACTTCTCTGAGCTTCAGTGACACTCTATTATTTTTTAATCCCCCCACTGCCTGGTGCCTGGAAACTGTTTCTCTCCCAAGATTTTGTCTTGAATTAAGGTATTATTGTCTCTGGGAATTCTCTTCTAAGATGCAAAAACGTTTTGAAAAGTCTCCAACTCAGCCATGAACATTCAAGAATGGATCCAGGTTGGGCGCGGTGGCTCAGGCCTGCAATCCCAGCACTTCGGGAGGCTGAGGATCACTTGAGGTCAGGAGTTCGAGACCAGCCTGGCCAACATGGCAAAACCACATCTCTACTAAAAATACAAAAATTAGCCAGGGGTGGTGGCCAGGCTGGTCTCAACCTGTAATCCCAGCTATTTGGGAGGCTGAGGCAGGAGAATCGCTTGAACCCGGGAGATGGAGGTTGCAGTGAGCCGAGACCACGCCACTGCACTCCAGCTTGGGTGACAGAGAGAGATTCCGTCTCAAAAATAACAAAAACAAAAACGAATGGACTCGGTTGTTCAGCAGGGCTCCGAGGATGGAAGACAACAGACAGAGATGTTTTGGCTGGAGGAGAGAAGCCCAAAGAGGAAGCTGCCCCCAAAGGCAAGGAAAATAGGGTTGATGAGGGTGGATGCCACAGAGGGTCCTGGGGACAGGATCCAGACCTCAGCATCCCCATCTCAAACAACAGACAATGTAGATAAAACCTTATTGAGCACTTACTAGCTGCCAGGCATCATTCTAAGGGCTTCACAGATTCTCTTTATGTTTATGAAAACCCCATTTTATAGATGATAAAACTGAGGTCAGGGAGGTGAAGTAACTTACTCCACAGCTCACCCTACCAGTAAATGGGACAGCCAGCTTGAATTTCCAGAGCCTTCACTTGACAACAGTGGATAGCTATGGTTCTTTGAAAGCACTGAGATCCTTGGACAGGGCCATCAAGTGCAGGAGAGGGCAAAAGGAGAAGGCAAGGTACAAAAAGAAGTCGCTGAAGGACAAGCACCCCTCTCCACCTGCTCCTGGATCTGCCTCTCTGCAGCCGAGATCTCTATTGGAGGCACAGGAATCAGTACCCTGGTTTGAGTGGGTCCCTAACAAGGGCTGGCTGGCCTGCATGATACGTTTTCCTTCTTTGCTCCCTCTCAATGCCCCCCAAAACTGTTACCATGGAGACCACCTCTCTAGTGGCCAGATCCAGAAGCTGGAGCCAAGTGCCAGGAGGCTGAGAGAAAGGGCTGGCACTGCATGTGTGGAACAATCACTGGAGGCACCAAGGAGGTGGTGCCAGGGTTTACCAGATGGCTGGGGGCAGGAGGCCAGCCCATCTTCACACAACAGGTCTCTAGTTTTGCGAGGGTCTGCAAGGCTCCCCTCAAAACAACAAAGCTTCTACCAGAAAAAAAAAAAAAATAGCACAGAAACACACATTTTCTGTCTTTAATCATGTCATGCCTTAGATATTCTTGCAGTACCTACTCAGTGCCAGATCCTATCAGGGTGCTGGGATATAATTATAGGGAATACACAGATCAATATATAAGCCCCCAGTATAAAGTAGTATAAGAACCCCACGTAGAGGATATGGACGAGTTCAACAGTAAGTTGTTCCTCTGCTAGTTTTTGTTTTGGGGTTCTTTCATGGCCATGCTTATTTTCATATTAGCATTAGTAATAGTACAGCCAGCCACAGAAGCTCCCTGTAATCCCAGCAACTCGGGAGGCTGAGAGAGGAGGATCACTTGAGCCCGGGAGTTCAAGACTGCAGTGAGCCATGATCGCACCACTACACTCCAGCCTGGGAGACAAAGCAAGACTCCAACTCTAATGATAATAATAGTACTAGCAGCAGTGATATCTAACATTTAATCAGCACATAATACACAATGGATCTTTTTTTTGGGGGGGGGGCAGGGTCTCACTCCTATCCCTCAGGCTGGAGTGCAGTGGTGTGATCTCAGCCCACTGCAGCCTGGACTTCCTGGGCTCAGGTGATTCTCTCACCTCAGCCTCCCAAGTAACTGGGACTGCAGGTGTGCATCACCATGCCCATATTGAGCCTTTTTTTTTTTTTAAATAGAGATAGGGTTACACCGTGTTGTTCAGACTGGTCTCAAACTCCTGGGCTCAAGTGATCTACCTGCCTCAGCCTCCCAAAGTGCTGGGATTATAGGAGTGAGCTACCATGCCCAGCCCCAAAAAGGATCTTATATGCATCAACTTCTGTCTCCACTATCACGCTATGATGTGGGCATTGATTTTATCATTGCCATTTCACAGACGATGGAATTGAGGCTCAGGGAAATTTATTCACTAACCCAAGGACAAACATCTGGTGTTCTATTTCCCATTGCTGCTGTAACAAATTGCCACAAATTTAGGAGCTTTCAACAATGCAAATTTATTCTCTTACAGTTCTGGAAGTCAGAAGTCCAAAATCAGTTTCACTGGGCTCAAGTCGAGGTGCCAGGGGAGCTGGTTCCTTCTAGAAGCTCTGAAGGGAGAATCCATTTCTTTGCCTTTTTCACCTTCTAGTGGCTTATAGGCATTCCTTGGCTTGTGGCCCCTACCTCTAACTTCAAAGTGTATCAGCGCAATCTCTGCTGTCATCGTGTCTCCTCTTATCTCTGACCCTACTTCTTGCCTTTTCTTTAGAAACGGGATCTCACTCTGTCACCCATTCTGGAGTGCAGTGGCACAACCATAGCTCATTGCAGCCTCCACCTCCTGGGCTCAAGCAATCCTCTCACCTCAGCCTCCCAAGTAGCTGGGATTACAGGCATGCACCACCACATCCAGCTAGTTAATTTTTTGCAGAGGCAGGGCCTTGCTATGTTGTCCAGCCTGGTCTTGAACTCATAGGCCCAAAAGATCCTCCCACCTCAGATCCCCACCCTCACCCCCAAGTAGCTGGGTCTACAGGCATGCACTTGTGTTTGTTTTTAGTAGAGACAGGGTCTTACTATGCTGCCCAGGCTCTGCTTCCCTTTTATAAGGACCTGGGCGATGGATTGGGCTTGCCTGGATAATCCAGGATCATCTCTACATCTCAAGATCCTTAATCACATCTGCAAAGTCCCTTTTGCTGGAAGGGACATATCTGTGGGCTCCAGAATTAGGA
This sequence comes from Theropithecus gelada, assembly GCF_003255815.1. Lineage (NCBI taxonomy): Eukaryota > Metazoa > Chordata > Mammalia > Primates > Cercopithecidae > Theropithecus > Theropithecus gelada. The sequence goes on along the minus strand of NC_037679.1, from coordinate 71,698,915 downwards.
TATGGACATCTTTGGGAGCCATTACTCCATCAACCATAGCTGGTCAGGGGCAGAGCCAGGATCCAAATCACCAGGTCTGTCTAACTGCAGAGTCTGTTCTTAAAACCACAAGGCCACCAAGAATATCCCTGACACCTCCTTTTCAGGGAGGGGACTACCTGGTCTCTCCAACCAGCATGGAGGGGGATTCACCAAAAGCCCACTCCGCAACAAGCTCAGCAGGCTTTAGAGTCAGAAAGTCCCAGGCTTCAATCTCAACAATGACCCATGCCAGATCTGTGTCCTTGGCCATGCACTTGGCCCTTTATGAGTCTCAGTTTCCTCAGCTGTAAAGTGGGAATAATTAGATCCACCTCACAGGGCTGTTGTGCAGGTTAAATTAGGTTATGTAGAGAAAGGGCTTAACACAGACCCAGTGTAGAACTAGAGCTCATTAGACAGGAATTATCATCATCATCATCATCATCATTATCATTATTATTATTATTAGAAAGGTAGAAACTGGCCACAAGCCAGCCCTTCCAGAATAACCTTGTTAATACCTGGATGCTCTCTTTGGACTTCACCTTGGATATCCTAGAGTTTAAAAAGTAAAACTCAGGCTGGGTGCTGTGGCTCACACCTGTAATCCCAACATTTTGGGAGGCTGAGGCAGGCAGATCACTTGAGCCCAGGAGTTCAAAACCAGCTTGGGCAATATGACGAAACCCCAGTCTCTACAAAAAAAATTAAAAATGCAAAAATTAGCTGGGCATGGCGGTGCGTGCCTGTAGTCCCAGCTACTTGGGAGGCTGGGGCAGGGGGATCACTTGAGCCCAGGAAGTCGAGATTGCAGGGAGCCAAGATCACGTCATTGCACTCCAGCCTGGGTGACACAGTGAGACCCCATCTCAAATTTTAAAAAGGAAAACTCTCTCTTTAGGGCCCAGATACTCTTCCCAGGATCCTCTAGGGCCCAGACACTCCTCGGGGAACCCCAGGGACAGAAAAGAGAGCCCCAATCACAGGTGAAAAGTGTAACAGCAAATGTAAGGTGCTAACAGTTTCCCAAAAGGAAAAACAATTGCAAGTTTTCTACCCTGTTTCTCGGGCCTATTAAAGGGGTGTGTGTCCTCAGAAGCAGAGTAACTACACTTAACCTCAATTACACCAACAGAGCCTTTCAAAAGCCAGAGTCGTGATGTGGAAGATCAAGCAAGAAGCACATGGATTCATTTCAGCACTGCAAATGCAGTAAAGGCTGTAATTAAAGGCCTCCTGGAGTATTTCCAAATGAATGGCCCACCCCCCAAAAAATATTTTGACAGGCGGGGCTGAGCTTTTCAATAGGCATTGCTCCTTATGTAAAGCAGAGCGTGGGGTGGCAAAAGGCTGTTTTGTTTCCACGTTATTTCTTCACTGGAGTCTTTATAGTCCAGATTTCATTACAGTTCCAAGAATGCCACACTGAAGATCAGAGGAAATGTGGTAGTGACAACTGAGATTCTGGCGGATGTGCCTATGTTTGACAAATGCTTTAGCCGCTAGCCATAAGCACATCCGTTCAAATTAAGGAGTAGGAGGGACAGTTACCCTACTGCAGGCTGCTAATTTCATTGAAGGGACTCTAATTATTTTTCCCTTTTTTTTTCTTGCTGGCTAGGACAATGCTAGTTACATAAGAGTATTTCTATTGCTAGAATTAAATATTGAAGTAAAAAATAACAACAACAGCCCTGGCCAGGCACAGTGGCTCACACCTGTAATCCCAGCACTTCGGGAGGCCAAGGCAGGTGGATTACCTGAGGTCAGGAGTTCAAGACCAGCCTGACCAACATGGTGAAACCCCCCCATCTCTACTAAAAATACAAAAATTAGCTAGGTGTGGTGGTACACGCCTGTAATCTCAGCTACTCAGGAGGCTGAGGCAGGAGAATCCCTTGAACCCAGGAGGTAGAGGTTGCAGTGAGCCGAGATTGCACCATTGTACTCCAGGAAAAAAAAAAAAAATCCGAGGTGCTCTGGGTAGGATGAGTAGGGATCTGGATGGAACTAACACATTCCCAGAAGAGTGGCAGGAATGACGTTCTTATGGCAAAAGTCTTGCACCTTTCCTAGGGAAGTAAAAAGAATGCTCAGGTGTCTGCACCATCAGTCATGGTGGTGGTTATATGACTGCATTCATTTGTCTAAACTCATTAAACTAGGGAGCTGTGAACCAGCTCTCTCCTATGAAAATGAAAAGATATCATTGCATTTGATCAACGAAATTGATTAACAAGCTAAAAGGTAAGAAAGAAAGAATGCTTGACATCTGCCTATAACTGGTTCTTGGAAGTGTTCTGCTTGCTAAAAAGCTGAATTATCTCATGGTTCATTCATTGAACAAGGGTTTTCTTGAGCACCTACTATGTTTAAGGCACTGTTCTGGGCTTTGGGAAAACAGCAATGAATGAGATGACAAAAATCTTTGTCCTCACAGAATTTACATTCAAATGGGGAGAAATAACTGTAACTAAGAAAGTGAATGCATAAAATAACTTTAGACAGCCGGGTATGGTGGCTCACGCCTGTAATCCCAGCACTTTGGGAGGCCAAGGCAGGGGGATCACGAGATCAGGAGATCAAGACCATCCTGGCTAGCATGGTGAAACCCTGTCTCTACTAAAGATACAAAAACTTAGCCGGGCGAGGTGGTGGGCACCTGTAGTCCCAGCTGCTCGGGAAGCTGAGGCAGAGGAATGGCATGAACCCAGGAGGCAGAGGGTACAGTGAGCCGAGATCATGCCACTGCACTCCAGCCTGGGCAACAGAGCGAGACTCCATCTCAAAAATAAATAAATAAATAAATAAATAAATAACTTTAGACACGTTTAAGTGCTATGAAAATAATCAAATAAGATAATGGACTGCAGAGGGACTAGGTGAGCTACTCCTTTAGATAGACCAAGGAAGGCTTTTTTTTTTTTTTTTAATTGAGACAGAGTCTCACTCTGTTACTCAGGCTGGAGTGCAGTAGCGCAATCTCTGCTCCCTGCAACCTCCGCCTCCTGGGTCCAAGTGATTCTCCTGCCTCAGCCTCCCAAGTAGCTGGAATTACAGGCACCCACTACCATGCCCAGCTAATTTTTGTATTTTTAGTAGAGACGGGGTTTCACCATGTTAGCCAGGCTGGTTTTGAACTCCCGACCTCAGGTGATCTGCCCCGCACAGCCTCCCAAAGTGCTGGGATTATAGGCATGAGCCACCACACCGACCTAAGGAAGGCTTCTTAAAGGAAAAGCCATTTGAGCTGAAACCAGAAGGAGAGGCACCAGCCAGAAGGAACAGCAAATGCAAGGTGGTAACAGAGAGATCAGTGTGGTGCGGCTGGAGCCAAGAGAGCCGGTGAAGTGTAGAGATGAAGAAAGGAAGCATGAAAAGATGAGATGGGAGAGCGGGGCAGGGTCAGATCACTCCGTCCTTTGTGGACTGTAGGAAGAGTCTGAGTTTTACTCTCAAAGCAATAGGAAGCCATTGATAGATTTCAAGCAAGGATGCAAAAGTGGAACAACTATTCTAGTGGTTCAAGGCATGCTTTGGGAGCTACATTAGTTGCTCTGTCACCATGGACACCAGGACCATTGGCCCACTGTGTGTCAGACTTGTGCTGGGGTCGATTTTCCAGAAAGTGGGGCTGGTTATGTTTCCCATCACTGGGATGCTTCTGAACAATAGGCACCAAGATAACAGGTTGGTTTGGGGGGCAGGTCTGTAATTTATTCATGCATGTTGACAGGTGCTGACTCTAGGCACTGGGGATGCCGCAGTAACAAACAGACCAGATCCAGTCTCACACCAGGCTCTGTCATCAGTGCGAGAAGGTGGCAGAGAAGGGGAAGCACAGAGACGTGAGAGCACCAAGAAGGAGCACGTAGCGCAGACTGGAAGGAATCCAGGACGGCTTCTCAGTGAAGGCGAACTGAACAATAGGCAGGAGGTGGAAGGAGAGAAGAAACAGGATTCTAAAGAGACAGAATATCATGTCCAAAGACCCAGAGATTTCAGAGGAAACTCAAGGAACAGCAGTAAGACTCAGCTGGAGCAGAGAATGTGAGTGAATGGTCAGATCTGCACGTTAGGAAGAGCAATCTAATTCCAGCTACTGAGGAGGCTGAGGCGGGAGGATTGTTTGAGGCCAGGCATTTGAGACCAGCCTGGGCGACATAGCAAGACCCCATCTCTACATAAAATAAAATAATTAGTCAGACATGGTGGCATGCACTTGTAATCCCAGCTACTTGAGATGAGGAGAGGTAGGGGTCGAGGATAACCCTTGAACTTCTACCTTCTAGGTCAATCGTCTGGTGGTGGCGTTAGATAAGAAACAGTCTGTGAGGGTTTGGGGAAGATGGTGCTCACGAAACATCCAGATATGGCATCGTCCAATAAGATCACTACAAATCACACGTGGCTATTTTTTGAATACTTGAAATATGGTTAGTATAACTAAAAAAGTGAATTCTTTATTTTATTTAATTTTCATCTATTTTAATCTTAGTGTTTAACTCAAATCTGATTCAGTTCCTGGAGCATTTTAAAGGATGATTAGGACTTAATGATGTCAATATACTTTGCCAATTGTAAATATAACAAAATAGAAATCCAGATCAAATATTTCTGATGAAAAGTGAGCATCCAATGTGAAATGTGCTGTAAGTGTAAAGCAGATTTTGAAGACTTGGTCCAAAACACAAAAAGAATAGTATGTCTGCCACCCCTTTTATCACAGCTTACTGTGCATTTAACCCAGAAGCTCAAGCCCTTGGAGATGATCAGCTGCTGGCTTCTCACAAGAAGGTTTGCATTTCTCAGGTCTTAAGTTATGGCATCTGAAAAGCCAGTTTCCCCAAATATCTCAAGAAAACATCTCGATTAAAAGCAGAAGTCCTTAATTAATGAAACAAATAATTAACCTTGAGAACAGAAGTGTTCCCCCAAAGCACAATATATGAATTTGCTAATTTAATTCAATAAATATTTACTAAGAATCTACCATGGGCAGGACACTACTTAACAATGTCAGCCAGGCGCGGTAGCTCATGCCTGTAATCCCAGCACTTTGGGAGACCAAGGCGGGTGGATCACCTGAGATCAGGAGTTCAAGACCAGCCTGGCCAACATGGTGAAACCCCATCTCTACTAAAAATACAAAACGTAGCCAGATGTGGTGGCGCACACCTGTAATCCCAGCTACTCAGAAGGCTGAGGCTGGAAAATCACTTGAACCCGGCAGACAGAGGTTGCAGTGAGCCAAGATCGCCCCACTGCACTCCAGCCTGAGAAACAGAGCACAACTCTGCGTCAAAAAAAAAAAAAAAAAAAAGGAGGAGAGAAAGATATAAAAGATGCGGTAAGAGAATAAATGAATGCATAGAGGAAAATTTTAAAGTCCCAGGGCATGTGTGGGGAACAGCAAATCATCCCCTTTGGCTTTCCAGGAAAGTTAAGACCAGGTACTAGGCTAAGGAGTCTGTATTCGATACCAGAGGTAATAGAGAGCCACTAAAGGTTTTAGAGCAGGAAAGTGACTTGAAAGCAAACTGCCTTCTGGTTAGCCATAAAATGAACTACATGTCGAGCAAAGAACAGTACATTAAATGGACAAGAGGCCAGGCTAAAATCACAGCAAGGCATTTAGGAGGAAGAGAAATTGCAGAGAGAAGCTAAGACAAATCTGGTTCATTGGTGTTTGAGAATTTCACCAAGAGCCACACTCAAGAAATCGTTTATTTATCAACTCTGTAGTGAAGACAGAACAAGTATTCCCTCAGGGCCACAGAACTTGCTGGAAACCCTTCAGATGCTCAAAATCAGGTAGGTGATTAAAAAGCACTTTTACAACTGAGTGCTTCTCTTTCTTTTAGCTATGCTATTTAGTGTGTCTTCCAATTAACATAAAACTGCATTAGCCAGTTCCTTGACCCAATGGGAGGAAAAAGAATTCATTGCTCAATTTTTAATATGCCCTTTTAGATTACAAAGGAAAAAAATGGGTAATTATGTACATAAATATACTGTTCAATTCCTGCATTTAAAAAAATGCTGAACAATTCATCTGGCTTCTATTAAATCTGTGCAACTATTATCTAAAATTATTACAAGAAGTAGGATATAATGAATACACTTTTGAAAATAAATAGTATGGGTATGCTATATAAGCAATCTGAGGGTGGTGAATTGTTCAAGTCAGAAGGAACCTGTGATATTATGCAATTGACCCCATGCATTTTACAAATGAAAGTAGCCCCGAGAGGCCAAGCAACTTCCCTAAGTCACACAGCAAGCTAGGATCTTGGTACATAGGGAAGTGGCATCTATAAGTACAGGTATGTGGTGCCTTTAAGTGTTGACTCTCTGCCACCCATTGAGCTAAGCACTTTTTATGTATTATCTGATCTCCCCTTAAAGCTCCTATGAAGTAGGTACTGTTTTATCCCCATTTTACAGATGCGAAAATAAGTGAAGTTGCTTGCTGATGTGGTTTGGATTTGTGTCCCTGCCCAAATCTCATGTTGAATTGTAATCCTCAACATTGGAGGAAGGGCCTGGTGGGAGGTGATTGGATCATTGGGGTGGACTTCTCCCTTGCTGTTCTCATGATACTGAGTGAGTTCTCACCAGATCTGGTTGTTCAGATCTGTTTAGCACCTCCCCCTTCTCTCACTCTCTCCTGTTGCCATGTTGAAGTCATGCTCCTTCCCCTTCACCTTCCACCATGATTGTAAGTTTCCTGAGCCCTCCCCATCCATGCTTCCTGTTTAGCCTGCAGAATTCTATCCAATTAAACCTATTTTCTTTACTTGAGGTCAGGAGTTCAAGACCAGCCTGGTCAATATGGTGAAACCCCATCTCTACTGAAAATCCAAAAATTAGCTGGCCATAGGGGCAGGCACCTGTAATCCCAGCTACTCAGGAGATTGAGGCACAAGAATCGCTTGAGTCTGGGAGGCGGAGATTACAGTGAGCCAAGATGGCGCCACTGCACTCCAGCCTGGTGACAGACTCCAACTCAAAAAAAAAAAAAAAAAACAACTCTTTTTTTTATAAATTGCCCAGTCTCAGGTAATTCTTTACAGCATATGAGAACTAGACTAATGTAATTGCCCTAACCCTAACCCACAGCTAGTAAATAGTTAAGTTGGTAAGTGGTGAATTCTAGCAAATGCTAGAAGTTGAACTGAAGTGTTAAACCTGTGCTCTTTTCACAAGAGCATATGCAAATTAAAATATTAACTCCGAGACCATGAGCTCATGTAGAACAGTATACAGGGTCACATCACAGCTTGTGGAAGGGAAGGAGCCAGGGCCCACTCGCCTCTACTTTTTTAACAGAATTTTTTTGAGATTCAAGTGATACACTCCATATGAATGACCTTGGAGAGTTAGGAAGAGTTATCCAAAGAATACATTGAACAGACCTTTATAATTATTTCAGGAAGAGAGGAAGAAATCTCTCTGAGCACCCTAAAATGTTATAAAACCCACTGGCTAAAGGAGGAACCCCAGATATTCACTCAGAGCCCACTGCCTCTTGGGTTACACACAATGTACACTAGTAGTTACTAGGTTTCCCAGTTCCACAGGAGATTCAGAACTCTGACTTAGGTCACAAAAGGCTTAGAGGAGAAAGACTTGCTTGGATATAATGGATGAAAGCTAGGCAGATACAGAAAGAGCTAAGAGGAACTATAAAAGCAAATAAAAAGGCTTGCAGGCTAGGGCTATTTAATGCAAGGGCAAACAGTGCTCTATTCCTCAGGGAGAAATCACAGTACAGTGAAGAGTGTGGAGCCCGCTGGAACTATGGGCAAGTCCAACCTCCACCACCCATAAATTGTATAAGTGTTGGCAGGTTACTGCACTTCTGAGTCTAGTGGTTTGTTGTTGGTTTCGTTTTTTGCTTTGTTTGGTTTGGTTTGGGGTTTTTTGTTCTTGTTTTTGGTTTTTGTTTTTTGTTTGTTTGAGATGGAGTCTTGCTCTGCCACCCAGGATGGAATGCAGTGGTGCAATCTCAGCTCACTGCAACCTCCGCCTCCCGGATTCAAGCCATTCTCCTGCCTCAGCCCCCCTCGTAGCTGGGATTATAGGTGTGTGTCACAACACCTAGCTAATTTTTGTATTTTTAGTAGAGACGGGGTTTCGTCATGTTGGCCAGGCCGGCCTTGAATTCCTGACCTCAGGTGATCTGCCCACCTTGGTCTCCCAAAGTGTTAAGATTACAGGTGTGAGCCACTGTACTCAGCCTGAGTGTGGTGGTTTTAAAATGTCTACAGATTATTTGATATTCCCCCCTTCAAGAGGTAGAGGCCCTTGAATTCTCCTCCCCTTCTAACAAACAGAATAAAGCAGAATTAACAATGTACAACTTCAGACACTAGGTCACAAAGGCTTCCATCTTAGTCTCTGCCTGTCTCAGATTGCTCACTCTGGGGGCGGCCAGCTGCCATGTTGGGAGGCCATTTAAGCAGCACTATGGAAAGATCCACGAGGCAAGGAACTGAGAGGCCTCCAGACAACAATCGTGTGAGCGTGTCATCCTGGAAGTGGATTTTTCAGCCCCAGTCAAGCCTTCAGAGGGTGGCAGCCCCTGCTACATTCTGACTACAACCTCATGAGAGGCCTTCAGCCAGAATCACTCAGCTAAGCTATCCTGAAATGCTAATCCTCAGAAACCACATGAGATCATAAATGATTGTCATTGTAAGCTGCTCTATGTTGGGTTAATTTGTTATCTAGTAATAGAAAACTAATACACTGAGACACCATTTCTCCATCTGTAATATGAGAATAACAAGTGAGGATAGGGAACATAAGTAGGAATATATAAGATGTCTAGCAAATGCCTGGCATGTGGTAGTTGGTGAATATATGTCAGTTTCCCTCCCTACCTTCCCCTCAAACACACCTGAGAGTGTAACTCTCAGCACAGATGACTGACTTTTATAATATGGAAAAAAGTTAAATTGTTCTGTATCCTTTTTTAGAAAGCAACACAATTTTTAAAGGTGAGGGAGGTGATTCTTTAAAGGTGAGGGAGGTTGCCAGTAAAGTCACCCTCAGTAAAATAGAAAAGTTATATCAACACACTAGCAAATTGATAAGCACACAATCCCTTGACTTCAGACAGATCTAGGCTTCAGGTATCAGCTCTGCCACTGTACCAGCTGTGTGCTCTTGAGAAAATAACTTAACCTCTCTGAACCTCATATTCTGCACATAAAGAATGATTATCTCAGTGGGGTATGATTCAGTCACCTGCAAAATGTACTTATTTAGAACTTTGCCTACCTTGAGGTTCCAGATAAAATGGCCAGCAATTGCCAAGAGAAGTCCAGAACCAGTTGCCTGGTTAATGTGTCCCCTCCCACCTTCCACAACCAACAAAGCAACCAACACACACACACGCACACATTCAACTAGGCAGTATGCTGGGGGGCTGGGTTATATACATCCCTTTCTCTTTGTCAGAGGCATTCAAACCAGAGTGACTCCATCTGGAGTGAGGGCTAAGAAAAACAAGACTGGGACTTGCTGGGCTGTTTTCCCAGGATGTTAGGTATTTCTAGCCTCTAAATGTTTACAGTTAAGGGAACAGATTCATAATGTTTACTAAAAAGTCCTAAGCCAAAGAATGTCCTGATATCCCGATATCTTGAGAACAAAAGCATTCCTAATTAAAGATAATAATATTGATCCTTACAAAATATAGTAATTAAGAAAATTGATCCTTTATCACAAACCCTTGTAGCAGAGGACATCTTCCCATGATTTGGTTGTTGCTGTTGTCATCCTATGTATATACAAGCATTGTACTTAGGGTGGGTGTATTCCTCTTCTTAATTTCGGGAACACCCTACTCTGTCTATGGAGCAGCTGTCCTTTCAACTGCTTTACTTTCTTAATAAACTTGCTTTTGCTTTGCACTGTGAACTCACCCAGAATTCTTTCTTGTGCAAGATCCAAGAACTTGCTCTTGGGGTCTGGATCGAGATCCCTTTCCAGTAACATCTTCAAGAGTGCTTTTGCTACTGATGGGACTCAGGACACACTACTCCAAAATATAGCACCTTGATATATATAGAGAGAGATATATAGATATATATAGATTTTTTTTTTTTTGAGATGGAGTCTCGCTCTGCTGCCCAGGCTGGAGTGCAGTGGCCCCCGGTCTCTGCTAACTGCAAGCTCTGCCTCCTGGGTTCCCGCCATTCTCCTGCCTCAGCCTCCCAAGTAGCTGGGACTACAGGCGCCCGCCACCATGCCCAGCAATTTTTTGTATTTTTTTTTTAGTAGAGACGGGGTTTCACCATGTTAGCCAGGATGGTCTCGATCTCCTGACCTCGTGATCCGCCCGCCTTGGCCTCCCAAAGTGCTGGGATTACAGGCGTGAGCCACTGCGCCTGGCCAGCACCTTGATATTTGAGAAAACAGGCGAAGCAGGAAGATCTCTCTCACCTTTCCCCTTGAAGCAATCATAAGACAGTCATTCAAGAGATGCCCTCCCTACACCAGGGGGAAAGGAGCATCCTAATCTCTGAAGACACAGAGATCTGAACAAACAGGCTTTGTTAAGTTTCCCCAGTTTATTACCATTAGATCATACCCCTTTTGTCCAATTATACTTCTCTATAACTATCTACTTCTTCATCACACTCTCATCACAGGAAAAACACACAGATTTCCCTGTTTCTTTGGGTCTTTATTTTTCCAATGGCTCCCATATCACATAAAACTTAAATAAATTTATATATTTTTCTCTTGCTAATCTGTCTTTTGCTGTATGAGCCTCAGCCATGAACCTAAGACGGAAAGAGAAGATATTTCTTTTCTGCTACTCTCTTTCTCCTACTTTTTTTTTTTTTAATAGGGTCCCGTTGTGTGATGCCCAGGCTGGAGTATAGTGGTGTGATCACAACTCACTGCAGCCTCGAAATTCCTGGGCTCAAGCAATCCTCCTGCTTCAGCCTCCTGAGTAGCTGGGATTACAGGCGTGTACCACCACACCTAGTTAATTTTACACTATTCATTTTAATAAAACTTCACATTTATAAATATGTTGGGATTGGGGTAGGGGAGCCTCAACACATACCATGACTTGTCTTAGCCCTGCCCCTACTAAGGTTGGCCTCATTTCTGCAGTGATGAGAACTCCTCTAGCTTCCTCCCCCAAAAACAGTCATCAAGTGTCTGGGAATGTTTGGATGGTAAGCCAGGGAGGTGAACTGTAATTAAAACACAGATGGATAAAGCAGGTACTCCTTTAACCTGCAAATTGAGATCCTGGCAGCCAGCAAGCTCCATTTTGAACTTGGTGGGCAGAAGGCTTTGTTAGAAAGGCACCATGAAGGAGTGGAAGGAATGGGAATTAAAGAAGGTTAAAGGACTTGGTTAAAGAAGCCAACAAAACCCTCCCTATGGCTGAGTTGCAATTTTTTAAATTACTATTACCTACTTGAGACATATTTTGAAAGACGTGAAGAAGAATAAATGTCCCCAGGAGCAGATTAAGAAGTAAATATCCCCAATACATCTGAAGGCTCTTGTGTGCCCCTCCTCAGCAATACCCACTTCTGCCTTTGCAGAGGGAGCCTCTATTCTGAATTAGGTGTCATTCCAGCCTCATGCTGTTTTTATAGTTTTATTACCTATTTGGCTTGTTTGTTTGTTTTTTGGAGACAAAGTCTCGCTCTGTCACCCAGGCTGAAGTGCAGTGGCATGATCACAGCTCACTGCAGCCTCAATCTCCCAGGCTCAAGCAATCCTCCTACCTCAGCCTCCCAAGTAACTGGGACCACAGGCTACATAGGTGTGTGCCACTAAGCCTGGCTAATTTTTTTGTGTTTTTTATAGACATGATTTTGCCGTGTTGCCCAGGCTGGTAATGAACTCCTGTTCTCAAGTGATCCGCCCACCTCGGCCTCCCAAAGTCCTGAGATTACAGGCATGAGCGACTGTGCCCAGCCTATTTATAATCTATTTGTGTAATGTTTATCCCTAACTTTGTGTAGTTGCTGTGCACATTTTTAAACTTCATGTTAAAAAATAGTCTATATATACTTTCTGGTGCAACTTGCTTTTATTTTCTTGGCATGTTTTTTGGGGGATTCACCCATGCGGATTCACAGAGCCCTGGCTCACTCATTTTCGGTGGCACGAATGTAATGTACATATCTACTTTCCTGTTGATAGGGCAAATTTACATCCCTATTCCCAAATACACTGTGCACAAGATTATAAAAGGAAATAGAATATAAATATTGAAGGCTCCTGTTTTATCAGAGGTATATATCCTAGGAAATGAATCAAACATTTTTCCTATTTACCCCAAAGGACGGCTGTAAGGGTTGAAGAACATGATGATAATAATAAAAGTTAACATTTATCAAGCGCTTGCAGCCTGCCAACTTCAGGCTAGGAGTTTTGCATTAATTGTGCATTTAATCCTCAACACAGCTACTGATATGGTTTGGCTCTATGTCTCCACCCAAATCTCACCTTGAATTATAATCCTGGTAATCCCCACGTGTCAAGGGCAGGATCTCAGGTGGAGGTAATTGAATCATGGGAGTGGTTTCCCCCATGCTGTTCTCATGATAATGAGTGAGTCTCATGAGATCTGATGGTTCTATAAGCATCTGGCATTTCCCCTGCTTGCATGCATTCTCTCTCCTCCCGCCCTGTGAAGAGGTGATTTCCACCATGATTGTAAGTTTCCTGGGGCCTCCCAGCCATGTGGAACTGTGAGTCAATTAAACCTCTTTTCTTTATAAATTACCCAGTCTTGCGTATGTCTTTATTAGCAGCATGAGGACAGACTAATATAGTAAGTTGGTATCGAGGTAGTGGGGCACTGCTGTAAAGATACCCAAAAATGTGGAAATGACTTTGGAACTGGGCAACAGGCAGAGGTTGGAACAGTTTGGAAGGTTCAAAAGAAGAAGGAAGACGTGGGAAAGTTTGGAACTTCCTAGAGACTTGTCGAATGGTTTTGACCAAAATGCTCATAGTGATATGGACAATGAAGTCCAGGCCAAGGTGGTCTCAGATAGAGCAGGGAGTAGCTAATAGTGTCCCATTTTACAGATGAGGAAGCAGTGGCTCAGAGAGAGGGGAAGTTATTTGACTGAAGACATATTGCTTGGAGGAGACCAGGCTAGGATGGAACTCAGATCTCTGTCTCACAATCCCGACTACTTAACTTCAGACCCTATGACAGAAAAAGGACTTAGGGTAGGCAGTGAGCTCTCAGTAAGTTGTCATGATTGTTATCCATAAAAATGAACCATTTTTAAGTCAGGCAAGACTATCAGAGGTGGCATTAATTACTCAGCACAACCTAGGGAGAGCACCTTGCAGTATACCCTGTATTTAAATTAAGAAGAAGAAAACAGATGACTGAGTGGATCAACCTTTTCCAAAATCTGATTCTAATTATACCCCCAGGGAGTGCCCTAAATCTGCAAACATTGGAAAATTGCACCACTGTGATTCAGGAATATATGTTATACAATCTCTTTTCACCAGGCTCCGGGTTCAGGGTTAGGAAATAATGCCCTTATTGAGCATATAAATTGTACTGAGTACAAAGCTGAATTCTCTAGCATAGTGACTCAGCCCTCACAGCAACTCTGCAGGCAGACACTGTTATCATCCCATGATGCCCTCCAGAAGCCTGAGGCTCAGAGAGGGTGAAGCCACTTATCTGAAGTCACTGGGATAGTTAGTGGCAGAAATGGTGTGCCTGTTAATCACTATGCAGGGGGTAAAATCAGGACAGCTATGTGCCAAGTCTCTCCAACCCCTAAGAAAGTTTAAGAAACACTGCATTTAACTTTTTTTTAATATCAGTTAGAGAGGGGAAGAGTGATGGAATATCACTAACATTTTGCTTTATACATGGTTGTATTTATTCTATTTCAACAAGCATACATTTTCCTTTACAGTTAAAATTTTTAAGTCCCAAAGAACATCCAAAAAATCAGGTGAGCAAGTTGAAAAATATTCCAAGCTATAACTAACCCATTTATTCAGGGCCTTCTCAATAAACCAAATTCCTACAAATCAAATTGCAATCAGTAGCCTGTGCCCAGGGCAGGGTCAATATAAACCCTGAACAACTTGACAGTAGAGGTTCTCACCTCGATTTATAAAAATATTAAAATGTAACCACATAAAATATAGAGAGAACTGGGGGTTGAGTCACCATTGACTAGTTGATGCAATGTTACATTGTGTAGGCATGAGATGAAACATGTATTAATTTCAGTTTTATGGTTTTCTTCTTATATTTCAGAGGCTACAACTTATTTCTAGGATGCAAACATTCCCACAGGCCCTCATAAGGCTTATAAGCACCTAGCACTGAGCCTCGTGGTGCCGCATGGATAAATCAGCTGCCATCTTGGCCACATGAATCGAAAGTTAACTTGGTCTTGCTACACACACACCACAACTCGTTTCTCTATTCTTCCATGTTGGTCCTGATAATATGTCAAAGCCAATGTGCAGGCAGTGTGGAAAGATGCTGACAGCAGAATGCTGAGCAGACAAATGATTAATGACTGCGCTGCGGAACAGAGAGGTTAATTACTGACGTCTAAGATATCTGAGGGGAACGTGTTACACACCCATATTACCAATTAACCTCACACCTAAAAAATCATAGTCTGCAATTAATAGAAAATGACTGTCATCCTAATTACAAGGTCTATACAAGAGGCCAGTATTAGGCAAGGAGACTTTTTTTTTTTTTAAATCTCTTCCTGGTTAGTTCCCTAAATTTGTTGGCACCCTTTCAATAAGTTATGCTTAGATTCCATGCCCTTCTTAAAGCTGTCCCCAGAAATAGTAGTTGCTGGTGCTGCTGCTACTGCTGTTATTGGTAACTTTTATTAAGCACTTACGATATGCCAGGTGCTGTGCTGAGTACTTTGTGTGCATTATCTCCCTCCTCCTCCCACTTCACTTATTCATGACCCCTGCCTGCTGCAATTTTTCACTTTTCAGTCTCAAACACTTGGTCTCTAGGATTTCACAGTCTAAGGAATTCAATTTTACCAAGCACTCTGAAAAGTGGGTGGTCTGTCTAGACTCAGACCAGCCAAACTCATAAGAGTACAATGTATAAATCAGATGGCTGATTTATTGATTCCATTGAAAACCAGAATCATTCAGGGGGAAAAAACTCACCTTCTTCACTAAGCACATTACTTCCTATTCTGAATGTATTCAGGAAGCTATAGCCCACACTACTGATGTCCCTATCACCTTTCTTTGCACACTGAATTGACAACTTCTGGCTGCCCAAGTGTGCTAAGCCAGTGGATAGAGCAGGTCAGAAGTGTCAATGAGATAACACCCCTCACAGCTTTCCTCAGCACCAGATGGATGACTGGTGTGCACACAACTTTGCACACTGTGCACAACATGGCAGTATGTTCAACCCAGCCTCCCAGAAGTCTTCTGCAGGATTGAGCACCGTTGCCCTCAGCAAAATTCACTCACTACTGCACCCTGTGGTGGCTTACTGGCTTTCACTATCTTACTGCATGCCCTACTAGTGCTTCACGGAATCACCCACCAAATAAACTTTCACACTCAAAATCCTTGTCTCAGGGTCTGCTTCTAGGAGAACCCAGCCTAGCACAGAAGTTATTTGTAGTCCTGGAATCACAGTCAATTGGACAATCATAATGTTGGGTTGCTCCATTCTAGGGATTTGCCTGATGCATGAGTCAGCTTCTCTTGCTTATAGGTCTAGGAATCCTCTTTTCTGGACAGTTTTGGACATACATGCTGACCAGTCTATGCTCCTTCTATATGGACTTCTATAGAGTCTCAGTTAACAGTCTGTCTTCAGAGGGCAACCAGATGTTCATGCTTTTAATTACAAACTTGTTTCATGCACCAACCTGACACAAGTGGAAGTCTCTGGGCTCCCCAAAGTCATCAATCTCATACATACTCCCAGCCAGGATTGGGGATAGGTCATTTACTTTTTTCTTTTAACAGAATTTTTGTTTTGTTTTGTTTTGTTTTTTTAAAGACAGGGTCTCACTTCCATCGCCAAGGCACAACCACAGTTCACTTTAGCCTCAACCTCCCAGGCTCAGGTGATCGTCCCACCCCAGCCTCCCAAGGCTGTACTCCCAGTCTTGGGACTACAGGAACACACCACTATGCCTGGCTAATTTTTTTGCATTTTTAGTAGAGATGGGGTTTTACCATGTTGCCCAAGCTGGTCTCAAATTCCTGGGCTCAAGTGATCTGCCTGCCTCAGCCTCCCAAAATGCTGAGATTACAAGCATCAGCCAATGCAACTGGGCTCTTTTAATAGATTTTTAGTTACACAAATAATACATTAAAACATTATCTTTTTTATAAGAATTAAAATGGGACGGATAAAGCTCAATTCCCTCTTGAACACCATCTTTTCTCAATAATCCCAGTTCCCTCTCCTCCTCCCCAGAAATAACCCTGTGTCAGTTTCGTGTGTACAGTTCCAAGCTTTTTCCTGTGACTTTATGCAGATATATGAAGTCATGGAAAAAGTTTGGGTGGGGAAGGTTAATGTGTCTTTCTTCTGTTCATACACTACACTAGCAACAAAGAGTAGAAAAAAGGAAATGTAAAATGCAATGCCATTTACCACAGAATCCAAAAATATTTTTAACCTACAAATAAATCAACAAAAGATGAGCAAGACCTCTACAATGACAACAACAAACATTACAAAAAGGAGTTAAAGAAAATTTACATAAATGGAGAAATGTCCCATGACCATGAATTGGAAGATTTAATATTATAATTTTAATTGTCCCCCAAATGGTTTATGAATTCACTAGAATCCAAATAAAAATCTAGGGTCTACTTTTATTGAAATTTATTAGCTGATTCTAAAATTTATGTAGAAATGCAAACAACCTAACAAAAATCAAGCAATATAGAAGGAGAGTGGAAAACTTAAACTACCAGATTTCAAGTCTTACTCAAAGCTATAGTTATCAAAAATATGGTGCTATTAACAAAATAATAGACGAAAGACTGATGAAACAATACTAAGTCCTAAAGCAGAGCCACACGTATCCAGTCACCTGATTTACAGTGAAGGCATTACTGCAGTTTGAGAACACAGGAAAGGGAAGATAATGGTTGTTTGAATAAATGGTGCTGGATCAATTGGATATCCATGTGGATACTAATACAAACCAAAACTTTGACTCCCTATCTTACACCATACACAAAAGTTAATTGTAAAGAGACCATGTGACCTAGGCAACATCATGAGACCCCGTCTCGAGGAAAAATTTAAAAGTTAGCCAGTCATTGTGGCACATGCCTGTGGTCCCAGCTACTCAGGAGGCTAAGGTAGGAGGGTCACTTGAGGTTGCAGTGAGCCATGATCATACCACTGCACTCCAGCCTGGGCAAGACAGCGAGATCCTGTCTCAAAAATAAGAAACAAAACAATGAAGAGACCATGAACATATTTAACAAATTATCTATCTTGCTTTTCCCACTCAATGATGTTTTGAGAACCTACCTTTTGTCCATACATACCAACCTACATAACTGTTTTAATGGTGGCTGAGTAGCCCATGCCAGATGTCTCATGGTCTGTGGAGCTGTTCCCTTCACACATGTCTATGTATTTTCTCCAGTAGTGTCAGAGAAATGGAATTGCTGCAGCACAGGAGCTGGGTCATTTTTTTCAGGCCAAGTAGAACTTCCATTTTTCTTCCAAATTTCATTCTCAGCTAGCATTGCTATTGTGTGGTTGCTCCCAGGGAGGACGGAATCAATACTCTACCCAAAATTGGC
Source organism: Theropithecus gelada (assembly GCF_003255815.1). Lineage (NCBI taxonomy): Eukaryota > Metazoa > Chordata > Mammalia > Primates > Cercopithecidae > Theropithecus > Theropithecus gelada. The sequence goes on along the minus strand of NC_037679.1, from coordinate 71,681,074 downwards.
TTGGATGTCAAGAATGATGAGGCCACATATGCACCAAGAGTATGGAAGTGATCATTAACTCACATAATGTTTCTTTCTGAGAAGAGCAGGAAAAACACCCAAGCTGGTCTGGAATGGCTTGAGCAAAGGGAGGGGCAATGGCTTTGGTTTTTATTGTGGTTAGAGGGGTGCGGTTGAATGACGGTACTGCGTGGGTGGTTGAACTTCTCCACCAATGCCAAAAAAGATAGTGCACAGGATTTCTTATTGGCTTACCCAGATACGAGGCAAAAGGGGAAGGAGGAGGGAGAGGGCTTGGAAGCTGTCAATAGTCAAACATCAAAAATGGAGTATCTCAGCTAAGGGAAATATTTTGCTACATGATTACATACCCTCTGGATCAGTAACTAGTCACTAATTGATTATCTTAGACTCTGGTTTTAGCTTATCATGTCAGGTTAGGCTAGGTTATCTCTTGACTCAGTTTCCCCATCTGAAAAACCATTAGAGAAAGCCATCAAGTAAGAGATATATCTAAGCTGCTCACTGATCTTTTTGTTGAGCATTTACTAGGTGCTAGGTACTATTCTGAGAGCTTTTTCATGAATTAACTCAGAGCCATGTAAAAACTCAATGAATTAGCAGTTATTATCCTTATTTTACAGGTGAGAAAAATGGAAGCACAGAGAGGTGAAGTGATTTGACAAAATTACATAGCCAGTAAGTGTGGAAATGGGCCTCAAGACCAGGCTGTCCAGACCCAGAGCCCAAGCTCTTAATTACTATGGTAGGCTGGGGACTCCTTCAGGAGAGTGACAAATGCCTGTTTCCACTATGCTGTGCAACTTCAGAATCAAATAGAATACCATGTGAGTAATGTCCTCTAGAGTTGTGCAAAAGTTGGGCCTTGCATGCATCGAACACAATGCCTGGAATATAGAGAGTGCTCAATGCACATTGGTGAATTAATCAATACATTTATGCATAATAATAATAACAAAGTGCCGTTATATTATCTATGAAGATACAAAAACCAATACAATAAAATCAACCAAAGAGCTCCAGCTCACACATTGGACATTATTTCAACCTCCCACATCAATAGCAACTAAAGAGAAACTCCCCAATACTAATTAGACTGAGAGCTCCAAGAGAGCAGAAACCGAGTCTGTTTTGTTTTTGCTGGAACCCAAGGACCCCAGCACAGGGCCTAGCATGGAATACTCACTTCAAAAGTATTTGCTGAAAAATGGATGGGTATTTGGACAGAAGATACTCAAATGAATAAATGGAGGGAGGGATTATTATATAGATGATGGATGGATGGATGGATGGATGAGTGTGTGAGTGGACGGAAGAAAGATGATTGCATAGAGAGATGGGTGGGTGGGTATGTGGGTGGAATGAGCAGTTAGAATTATGGACTCTGTAGTTAGACTGCCTGAGTTCAATTCCCAATTCTGTCAATTATTCCAGGAATACAGATGGAATAAGAGGCCAGGAGGTGACCCAAAAGTAGGCCCAGAGAAGGAATGAGAGGGTAGTTTGTGAATGAAATAATTGTGGAATACTAGAGCCAAAAAGAACAAATTTAATCAAGCACCCTTTTTGTACAAATGAGACTACTAGAATTCAGAGAGATGAAACTATTGGTCTGAAATAACACAACTGATGAGAGGCAGTACCAAAACAAAATTCTAAGTTTCCTGACTGTCTTTATTCAATCTACAAACATATATTGAGCATTTACTATGTACCAGGTACTATACTAGGTGCTGGATATACTACATTGAGCAAAACAGACAGAGGACCTATTCTCAGAGCACTCAAAATCTGAAGGGAAGTGAGTGTTATATGGGGGAAGTACTAGGAGTTAGGGGAGCATATAACAGTGACAACTAATCTAGTCTAGTGATCAAGGAAGGCTTCCCTAAGGAGGTGGCATTAAAGCCAAGACCTAAAGACAACCGAAAAGATGGATAGGAGTCATTCTAGGAGAACCACTCTTAGATAGCTCTATCCCCAGGATAACTGCCTAATCTCCCTGGACCTCATTTTATATTTAGATGTGGATAATAATTAGCACAATAGACAGCACTCAACAAGTGTTGGTTCTCCTTTCCTTCCCAGGAAGGTGGCCTTTCAATCTAACACACCATCTATGAGGAAAAAGAGTAGCTATATGTATAGTCTAATAACAGAAACCATAATTATTCTTTTATTCACTCTGTAATATTTCTTGAGCACTGGCTGTCAAGAGCTTTGCTAGACATGGATGTGCAGTTCCTACTCATCAATTCTAATGGAGAATGTATCAGTCAGGATGGACTAGGTTCTGCTGTGTAACAAACACACCAAAATTCCACCAGCTTAACACAACAAAAGTTTACTCCTGCCCCAGAGTCTGCTGCAGGTCTAGTAACTTAGAAATCCAGGTGTTTTAATCAGCTCTGGCAACTATAACAAATTAGCATAAATTTGGGCAGCTCAAACAGCAAACATTTGTTTCTCACAATTCTGGAGGCTGAGAAGTTCACAATCAAGGTACCAGCAGATTGGGTTCCAGTGAGCATCCCCTTTCTGGTTTACAGATGATCATCTTCTTGTTGTAGCCTCACATGAGCAAAGAGGGAGAGGCAGCAAGCTCTCTGATGTTTCTTCTTATTAGGGCACTAATCCCATTCATAAGGGCACCACTCTCAGGTCCTAATCATCTCCCAAAGCCCCATTCCCTCACATCATGTTGGGGGCTGGAATTTCAACATACAAAGTTAGGGAGACACAATGTTCAGACCATAACACCAAGTTCAAATGATACCCTGATTTCCCATTTTCACCATGAGGACTTCAGACTCCATACAGCAGAAAAAAGCACACAGAAAACTCACACAGGCTTTCCCAGGCTTAGGCCTGGGAGTGATGTATGCCCCTTCTGCTCACAGCCCATTGACAGGCATGAGTCATATGGCCCTGCTTAACTACAAGGAGCTGGGAATGGAGAAGTGCCGGGACCATCTGAGGAACATTATTGTCTCTGCCACAGAAGAGATACACACTCAAGTCAGCACACAAACAAGGATATACAGTCAGCCATCAGTATCTGCAGGTTCTGCATCCATAGATTCAACCAACCACAGATCGAAAATTTTCCAAAATAAAAATTAATACAACGGCCAGGGACAGTGGCTCATGCCTATAATCCTAGCACTTTGGAAGGCCAAGGCGGACAGACCACTTGAAGTAAGGAGTTCGAGAACAGCCTGGCCAACCTGGTGAAACCCCATCTCTACTAAAAATACAAAAATTAGCCAGGCATGGTGGCAGGCACCTGTAATCCCAGCTATTTGGGAGGCTAAGGCAGAAGAGTCGCTTGAACCTGGGAGGCAGAAGTTGCAGTGAACCAAGTTCACACCACTGCACTCCGGTCTGGGTGACAAAGATTCCATCTCAAAAAATAATAATAACAATAACTATTTTAAAACAATACAGTGTAATAACTATTTAATTTTAATTGTTATTTATTTATTTATTTATTTTGAGACCAGGTTATGAGACTGGCTAATTTTTGTATTTTTGGTAGAGGCAGGGTTTCACCATGTTATCCAGGCTGGTCTTGAACTCCTGACCTCAAGGGATGCACCCACCTCAGTCTCCCAAAGTGCTGGGATTACAGGCTTGAGCCACTATGCTCAGCCAACAATACAGTATAACAACTATTTACATAGCATTTACATTGTATTAGGTATTTAAATAATATCGAGGTGATTTAAAGTATACAAGAGGACATGCATAGGTTACATGCGAATACTGTACCATTTTATGTCAGCAACTTGAGAACCCACAGATTTTGGTATTCAAGGGGGTCCTAGAACCAACCCCCGGGGATACTGAGGGACGATTGAATTACCATAGCAATACTGCCAGGAAGTTTTTAACTGGATGACCTGGCTTGGGCTCCTGAATTAAGACTTCAGAATGCAGTAGAGACAAACATAAAACCACAGATGAAAAGAAATAAGTGACAATCCATCACAGACTGTCTCAAAGGCAGGTGAGGAGTTCTACTGAGTTATCTGTCCCCGCAGTCTAGCAGTATCCAAGCAGTGATTTCATTTCTGAGCACAAATCACCAAAACAATGCAGAGTGCAGCAATAGAGCCGCACAATTCCCACAGCATCTGTAAGAACAGCCCGGCATGGCATCAGACCCAGACTTGATTTACTGGGCGCCATTCTGAAAGTGAAAAGTTCAGCACATCACAGCCTGTGCTTAACTGGTACTGAAGTTCAGCTCAAATAAAACTCGCCAGAGGTCTCCAACTCAAATGGCTACATGGACCACAAAATGAGAGAAGTGACCTCATGGGACAGGGAGCAAACAAGGTGGCACATGCCCATAGAATGGTGCTCTGCAGGGCCAGTGCAGTGGCTCACACATACCTGCAATCCCAGCACTTTGAGAGGCTGAGGTGGGAGGATTGCTTGAGGCCAGGAGTTCAAGACCAGCCTGGGTAACATAGTAAGATCCCATCTCTTAAAAATTTTTTTTAATTATCTGGGTGTGGTGGCACACACCTGTGGTCCCAGCTACTCAGGAGGCTGAAGTAGGAGGATCATTGAGCCCAGGAGTTTGATGCCAGCCTGGGCAACATAGCAAGACCCCACCTCTATTTTAAAAAATTAATTATCTGGGTTTGGTGGCATACACCTGTGGTACCAGCTACTTAGGGGGCTGAGGTGGGAGGATCCCTTGAGGCCAGGAGTGCAAGACAGGTCTAGGCAATATAGTGAGACTCCATCTCTACCAAAACAAAAAACAAAAAAAAAAAACTAAAAAACACTTTTTAAAAATTAGCTGGGTGTGGTGGCACGTGCCTTTAGTTCCAGCTACTCGGGAGGCTGAGGCAGGAAGATCACTTGAGCCTAAGGTTTTGAGGTTGAGCTATGATGGTACCACTGCACTCCAGCCTGGGCAACAGAGTGAGACCCCATCTCTTAATTAACTAATTTTTTTTAAAGGTGCTCCTCAATATCACCTAAGTGTTGCTACCTGTGATTAGTTTTAGATTTTAAGAGAAGTGGAAATCTGGATTTTTATATGAGATTTCTCAGTTTTTAAACATAGAAATTAAATAAAATTATTTCAAACACATTTCAGGTTGAACAAAATGTAACTGCCATTCAAATTCATCCAGCAGTCCTAAGTGCTCTGTTTCAGCTCTAAAACTATACAACCCTGAGCCTGAGCCAAATCTGAGTCACCCCATGAGCCATTTCCATGACACTGAGCCCTGATGTCCACCCCACTGGGGGACTCATGGAATGAGGAGGAGCTGTGCTATCTTTATGGATTACAGAAACAACATGGACTTTCTGGTATTCTGTGGCTTATGGGATTCTAACACCAGAGAGAAAGGACCTGCTCAAGGTCACTGGGTGAAAGGTGATTGAGTCGAGGCTGGAACCCTCATTCAGCAGGGTAGTCTCCGAGGCTGGTGGCTGCAATTGCTCAGTGGAATCAGCCACACTGAAGTGCCACTCCAGCTGTGCCACTCACTGGCTCTGGGACCCTAGGCAAATCCATTGTCCTCTCTGAGGCTGTTTTCTCAGCACTAATGGGTGAAAATCATAGATGAAGAAATCAGTGTCATGTAAATGAAATCAGTTAAAGTCTATGATGCAAGTGGTCCAGAGCCTGGCCCCATTATTATTTTTCTTTTACTTTTTTTTTTTTTTTTTTCTGAGATGGAGTCTTGCTCTGTCACCCAGGCTAGAGTACAGTGGCATGATCTCAGTTCACTGCCACCTCCCCATCTTGGGTTCAAGCGATTCTCCTGCCTCAGCCTCCGAAGTAGCTGGGATTACAGGTGTGCACCATCACACCCAGCTAATTTTTGTATTTTTAGTAGAGATAGAATTCCACTATGTTGGCCAGGCTGGTCTTGAACTCCCGACCTCAAGTGATCTGCCCACCTCGGCTTCCCAAAGTGCTGGGATGACAGGCGTGAGCCACCACAGTTTACTATTTTTCATTCCACAAATGTTTATTATACACCTTCTGTGTTCCACTTACCAAGGATACAGACAAGGTCCCTGCCCTCATGGAGCAAATGGTGCAGGGCGCGGGGGAGACAGACAGGAGATGAATGAACAAATGGATTTATAAAGTATTCATTGTTGTGATTAAAAAGAAATAAAGCAAGCCAGAGATGGCTAGAAAGTGAGAGGAGGTGTCATGTTAAACAGGGTGGTCAGGGGAGGTGTCATATATGTTGAGACCTGGAGGAAATGGGAGAGCCAGGCAAATCTCCCAGGGAAGAGCATTGCAGGCTGAGGGAACAGCCAGTGCAAAGCCCTGAGGCAACGCATGTTCTTGGAGATGTTCAAGGAACAGCAAGTAGGTCATGGTGGTTGGAACTGAGAGAGTAAGGGTTGTTTTTATTTGTTGCAGGAGCAGAGTTGAGGACAGATACTGGGCATGGGGAGTTAAATGGACTGAAGTCGCCAGGAATTTGGTTAGCCCTAAGGAGGAGAGAAAGCACAGTTTGTAAGAGGAAGCCTGAGAACAAAGTTGAGAGGCAGGAATAAGGTAGGCCAGTGAGCAGTGAGGCCTGGGCAGGAGATTTGGGTGTACCAACCCTCCCGGGTTGGCCCCCACTTCCCCCTCCAGCCTCATCTTTCAATAATTCTACTAATTGCCCCCTCTACCAGCCTGGTCTTCTTCCTCCATTCATACCAGAAACCCTGTGTTTCTCCTGCCTCAGGGCCTTTGCATATGCTGTTCCTCCCGCCTGGAACACTCTCCCCCGTTCCCCCTAGAATCCCACTCCTTTTTCCTCCCCCTATTTAATCTCTGTCCATCCTTCAGATTTCACTTTAGGTGTCTGTACCTCCAAGTAGCCTTCCAGATTCCCCCCGCTGAATTACAGCCCCTTTAGAATGTTCCTGGTACCCCTGTGCTGCTCCACATGTCACACTGTGGTCTAATTGCCAGGTTACCATCTGCCTCCTGTGTCCACTGGTTTCTTGGCAAGGGCAGAGTGGGATCTGGGTTCAGTTCTACACCCACAGGCCCCACATCCCCAGAAAACGGGCTTAACTGGCCTAGGAGAAGGCAAAGTGCAGCTGCTGAGAATGTGGTGGAGAGAGGGAAAGAGCGAGGCAGAAGGGCTCGCAGGATCTAAATAATGCACCCAGACATTGAGCTTCTCTTAGAATTTGACTTTACATATTGATATGATTTGACTGTGTCTCCACCCAAATCTCATCTTGAATTATAGCTCCCATAATCCCGGCATGTCATGGGAGGGACTCGGTGGGAGATAAGAGGGAACAGCCAGCACAAAATTCTATCAGGTAGATTACTACCATTGCCAGTTCCCAGATAATGAAACTGGACTAACTCTAAGACTTAGAGAGATTAAGCAATTATCCAAGATCACATAGCTCAGAAGTGACAAAATTCAGATTTCAATCCAAGTCTGATTCCACAGCTCATGATTGTCATCACTGTGTGATATTTTCACTCTCACAAGAACCGTATTAAGACTATGAATTTGCCTTTGCACACTGCACTAGCTATATCCTAAAGAAACTGATGCATATTTTTATTACCTCGTTCTCTGAATATTTCATAATTTCAGTGTGATTTCCCTTTGACCCAAGAGTTGCTTCAATGAGGTTTCAAATTTCCACAAATCAGAAGGGTTTTTTTGTCTTTCTCAAAGGAAACAAGGGTTAAGTCAAACTCAGTGGAGATGATTCACAGTATTTATGTTGCATTCTATAGTTTATAAAGCACATTTATTCTTCTTCTTCAAAACCCAATGAAATGAATTAGATGGGAAAATCGCCTTCTCATTTTACATACCTCACAAATGTAAATTCCTAACCCAAGACAAGACAACTAGCAAGTGGCCAGAATAACTTCCCACTATACCTACTACAGCTCCATAAGGAATCTACCATGTGGAATTCGATGCTAAACTCCTGAGATATCTAGGAGACGGTATCGTGTGGTAGTGAGCAGTGGCCTCTGAAGCCACCCTGAGGTCCAAATCCTCATATTCCTACTTAGAAGTTGTGAATGTCTTCATCTCTCTATGCCTCAGTTTCCTTAACTGTAAAATGGCCATACATAGTAGGACCTTCTTCATTAGACTGTTGGGAAGATTACCTGAGGACATGGTTTCCATCATTCCCAAAATGAAATACAAACACCTTACTATGCACAGGGCCTGTGCAAAGTCATAGGCAAGGCTGCAAGTGACCTGGCCCCTACCCACCTGTCTGCACGCTCCCTCTAGCTTCATTCCTCTGCCAGGCCTTCTTGGACTACTCTTAGCTTATTCCAGCCTCATAGCCTTTACCCTTGCCATGCCTTCTTCCTGGAACATTTTCCTCACAAATCTTCTCACGCCTTACTCCCTCACTGCATTCAGGTCCTTACTCAAATGCCTTTTCAGATGGCCTGACATCCCCCTTCCAGTATTTCTGTCCACTCCCCACAGCTATATTTGCCTTCACAGCACTTAGCACAACCTGCAAGTTACTTATTAGCTAATTTATGTATTGCCTGCCTTCCTTGCAGGTAGAAGAGTCCCATGAGGACTGGAATTTGGTTTATTTTATTCATTACTTTGTCCCCAATACCTCCAGCAGCTAATAAATAAATAGCGGCTTTGTTAATACAAGCGTGGAGGGCACAGCACAGGGTAGAATGGGGAGAACTCTGGGCCCCTCATCTGCTACATCGCCTGAAGCAGCTCAACCTTTATATGACACATCAGATTTCATTGCGGAAGAATTTCACGGAATTTTTTCTTCTTTTTACATATGAAAAGTAATCATATGGATCAGACTACCAGCATCAGACTGACCTTGAGGCACTTGCTAAAAATACAGTCTCCCCAGTCCACACCTCTACCTCCTTGGAGCCACAGAATTTCTGGGGGACTACCAGGAATCTGCATATCAACAAACACCCTGGGTAGTTCCTCAACAATCTAAAGTTTGAGTTCTACTTATCTAGAGGGCTCTTAGTCCTTATTGAATCCCAACATCAGGATTTGAGGTGTGTTGATTCTCTAGAACACTCCTTTTGGCACCACCTGGCCATTTTAGCCAGCTTTTTTTTTTTTTTTTTTTTCTTTGAGACAGAGTTTCACTCTGTTGCCCAGACTGGAGTGCAGTGGCACAGGATCTCAGCTCACTGCAAACTCTGCCTCCCGAGTCCAAGCGTTTCTCCTGCCTCAGCCTCCCGAGTAGCTGGAACTACAGGTCTGCACCACCACGCCCAGCTAATTTTTGTATTTTTAGTAGAGACGGGGTTTCACCATGTTGGCCAGGCTGGTCTCAAACTCCTGACCTCAAGTGATCCACCTGTCTCGACCTCCCAAAGTGCTGGGATTACAGGTGTGAGCCACTGCGCCCGGCGTAACCTTTTCAAGAAACGGGATTCAATGCGCGGTGATGAGGCCATCCAGGTTTTCAACTGCGAACTCTCCCTTAGTGAATATCACTATGTGGGAAATCATCAAATAAAATTTGACTGAAACTGACTATAATCAACTTGATTGGATTGAAGGATGCAAAGTATTGTTCCTGGGTGTGTCTGTGAGGGTGCTGCCAATAGAGATAAACATTTGTGTCAGTGAACTAGGAGAGGCCGACCCACCTTCAGTCTGGGTGAGCACCATCGAATCAACCGTCTGCAGTTAGGATACAAGCAGGCAGAGGAACGTGGAAGGACTACACTGGCTGAGTCTTCCGGCCTCCGTCTTTCTCCCGTGCTGGACGCTTCCTGCCTTCGAACATCGGACTCCAAATTCTTCAGCTTTTGGACTCTTGGACCTAAGGTAGTGGTTTGCCAGGGGCTCTCGGGCCTTTGATCGCTGACTGAAGGCTGCACTGTGGGCTTCCCTATTTTTGAGGTTTTGGGACTCAGACTGGCTTTCTTGCTCCTCAGCTTGCAGACAGCCTACTGTGGCACTTCACCTTGTGAGAGTGTGAGTCAATACTCCTCAATAAACTCCCTTTATATATACATCTATCCTATTAATCCTGTCCCTCTAGAGAACCCTGACTAACACACCGTCCCTCTGCACACGTGCATACCTCAAAGCCTTAAACAAACAATAATTGGCCCCCCCTAGGCGTCCCCAGTTTTGTTCATTCCTTCCTGGGAGAGCCGCTTCACATAAAGTGGAAGTAAATAATTAAAAGTTCCATCCTTAATAACAACTGCAGGAGCTCTTGCCGCACTGTGAGACAACCAAGAGTGTGCCCCCATGGAGTAATTCCGTCCCTGGACTTCTGAGCCATCACGCCCAGGAACGACACCTGAGGTGACCCGCCCCTCCGGAGGTGACGCCCGTGTTTGGACCACACCCCCAGCCTGACACAGTTAATTGGATCAGAAGTAGACCATGTGACCCTGGTTGGACCAATCAGATTCTTTGTGCTAGATTGAGGCGGGAGGTGTTAGTTCAGGCTCAAATATCTGAAAACTCAGCAACTTCCTGGGCCCTGGAGCACAGATAGCGGTGTCAGAGTGAGAGGCATGATGTTGCCGGGAGTGTAGATATGAACAGAAACATCTGGTTCCCTTGTTCCTGCTCTTGGGTTCCCTGTGGTGTGCAGATATTCTTAACTCTATTCTCCTTTTGTGTTTTACCTTCAATAAATCCATTCCCGAACAGACCCCAAAATACAAAGTCTCAGATATTTACACGTGAAAGATCCAACAGGGCCTGATAGTTTTTGTGACGCTGCGGACTTCCTTGAACCTTGGTTTCCCCATTTTCTGCAGCCATAATCACTTCTGAGTCCTCTCCCACCAACCTAGGGTTAATCAGGGAATCTTAAGAGTCTCAGAGTCCATAAAGACTCTATAATTTAGCCTTTTAATTTTTTTTTTTTTTTTTTTTTAAGACAGGGTCTCACTCTGTCACTCAGGGTGGAGTGCAATGGCACAATATCGGCTCACTGCAACCTCCACCTCCTAGGCTCAAGCAATTCTCCTGACTTGGCTTCACAAGTAGTTGGGACTGCAGGCATCCGCCACAACCACCTGGCTAATTTTTGTATTTTTAGTAAAGACGGGGTTTCACCATGTTGGTCAGGCTGATCTCGAACTCCTGACCTCAAGTGATCGGCCCGCCTCAGCCTCCCAAACTGCTGGGATTACAGGCATTAGCCACCGCGCATGACCAGCCCTTTAATTTTGTAGATTACAAACCAAGGCATGGATATAGGATGTAGTTTGCTCAAGGCCACACAGCAATTGAAATAGTAAGGCTAGAAGAAGAACCCAAGTCTCCTGGCTTTTAATGCAGAGCTGCTGCTAGACCTTAGGGAAATGCAAAGGATGGTTCCTTCTTCCTTCCATCCCTTTATTAATCTCCTCCTTTTCTTCTTTTTTTTTTTTAATTATAGATGTTTCTAGGAGAGCGAATATGAGGGCAAGGGGAGGAATATAGTGCTTCAGAGGTCAAACTCTTGGATAAAGAGAAACTTGGTGCAAATCCTATTCCCTATCTGATCTTGAGAAAAGAACTCAACTTTTCTGTGCCTCAGTTTCCTCATCTGCAAAATGTTGAAAATATTGACTTCAGAGGGGCTGCTGTGAGGATGGAACGAGACAGTGAACAATACCTGGCAGTATTGAATAAATTCTTAAAACAGTAGCTGTTATTGTTGTTGATAATAATGTCGTTATTAGCCATGCAGACAAAAGAACTCAATGAAAATTAGGTCATACCTAAAAGAAGTGAGGCTGCAGGCAAGTGAGGACTTAATAAAGCATGAAAGTCAGAGTTACCTCCCAGCCATTGTCCTCCCTCTGACATACAGTCAATTCAGTTATGGGAGGCAAAGTAAGTTTTAATTCCAGGGAAAATTCACGAAGCCACCCACCTAGCAAGTTTCTGGGGCATTTATCCATGTTTGCCAGGAAACACAAATAGAATCATTGAAAGAGCCATAAACTCAAGGAAAATAAAAAGATAGAGAAATGTTCATGAACAAAGATATGAATCACAACTAGCCATAAGAGAAAAGCTGGCATCAACCAAAATGTCTGTCAACCAGAGAGTAGTTATATAAATCCAGACATGACTGCTCAATGAAATATTACACACACATTAAAAATGTTGTTCATGGCCAGGCTCTCACCTGTAATCCCAGCACTTTGGGAGGCCAAGGCAGGTGGATCATTTCAGCCCAGCATTTCAAGACCAGCCTGGGCAACATAGTGAAACTCCATCTCTACGAAAAATACCAAAAAAAAAAAAAAAGCTAGCTGGACATGGTGCATGCCTGTAGTCCCAGCTAGTTGGGAGACTGAGGTAGAAGGATTGCTTAAGTCCAGGAGGTCAAGGCTGCAGTGAGCTATGATCACGACACTGCACTTTAGCCTGGGCAACAGAGGGAGACCCTGTCTCAAAAAAAAAAAAAAAAAAAGTTGTCATGGCCAGGCATGGTGGCTCATGCCTGTAATCCCAACACTTTGGCAGGCCGACGTGGGAGAATTGCTCAAGCCCAGGAGTTGGAGGCTGCAGTGAGCTACAATTGCACCACTGCACTCCAGCCTGGGTAGCAGAGTGAGACCCTATCTCTAAAAAATCATCATCATCATAATGTTCATGAAGACAGGCAAGACACAGAGACATGCTTAGGAAGAAATGTAAAAAGGATACAAAACTATTGTGCACAGTATGAACAGTCATGATTTGTGAAATTATATATCAAAAAAAGACAAAGAAAATTGCCCCAAAATGTTCACATTGGTTCTTTGGATGATGGAATTGTGGATAGTGTTCACTTATCCTTTTTTTATTTTTTTTCCAAATTGTTTAATGAGTTTGCCCTGTTCATAAAAAGAAAAAAATACATGTTAAAATTTAAACATTTGTTGGTAGGTGTGTGAAGGAATCTTAGATCTGGGAAATACATTAGAGGTCATCTGGTCCAAAACATCTTATTCAACGGAAAAAGAAACTAAGCCCAGAGAAGTTGAATAACTTTCACAAGGTCACATAGCTGGTGAGCAGCAAAAGTGGGACTGAACCCAGATGTCTTCAGTGTCAGTTCAGCTTTGGTTCAAGCACAACAGATTACTAACCTAGGCATAGTATAGAGGGAAGGAAAACCAAACAGAAAGGGACATGGAAAAGAAAGAGGGAAAGAAGGAAGGAAGGGAAAGCGGGAGGGAGAGAAGGAAAATCCTAAAATACTTCCCAAGCTACCTACTTCGTTTCCCCCAAAATATTTTGAGTCATTTGTGGACCTGCTCATTTCCATAAAGGCTGAATAATCTTAATTTTGTCAAAATTCTTAATATGGTTTGGCTGTGTCCCCACCCAAATCTTAAATTATAGCTCCCGTAATTCCCACGTCATGGGAGGGACCCAGTGGGAGGTAATTGAATCACGGGGGCAGGTCTTTCCCATGCTTTTCTCATGATGGTGAATAAGCCTCATGAGATCTGATGGTTTTATAAAGGGGAGTTCGCTTGCACATGCTCTCTCTCTGGCCTGCCACCATGTAAGACGTCCCTTGCTCTTCCACCATGATTGTGAGGCCTCCCCAGTCATGCGGAACTGTGAGTCAATTAAATCTCTTTCCTTTATAAATTACCCAGTCTCAGGTACGTCTTTATTAGCAGCATGAGAACAGACTAATACAACTCTGCCAAACATTCTTCCTCACTAATATTCCCCCAAGGTAAGAAAACTTGCAGGAAGTAACCAAGGAACAATTTTTGCCTTCTAATTTAATTACCACAGTGCTTGTCTATTAGAGCACTCACCAAGAACTTGGATTTAAATGTTCCCTGCAAAGCCAGTGTGGAATGCAGTGGACTCGGTATCAAGAAAAGTTAATTTTGAATGTCAGTGTAACTCCTACAGGAAAACACTCTTCTATAATTTACCTTCCCAATTCATTAGTGCTTTGACAGTGTAGGGATTTGATATTTTAGTCACATCTTGCAAACTAATCTGCACAAATTCGTTCATAAAAAGACTATCTTGACTAAACTACATTAAAGTGCAAACCAGCTAACTTCCCCACCTCGCCCCCGCCCTCAAATACTGTATACAAAAGACAAGACAAAAGTGTCTGCTAAGTCCTTGGTTAAAAAAGGCCTCACCTGGAAAGAACGCTTTCATAGTCATGCCCTTTTAAGAAGGGTGTGGGAGATGGGAAAGACAGGGGGTAGGGAGATGTAGAAAGACAGAGATAAAGAGAAAGAGAGCATTTTATGTTAAACCTAGGGAGATGTGGAGAGAGAGGCAGAGAACAGAGACAAAATGATTGAGACAGACACAAAGAGGCAAAGAGATAAAAACAGTGAATGAGAGACCGACAGGAAGACAAAGAAACTGACAGAGAGAGAAAGATAGAGATAGAAATAGACAGTGTATCTGTTTTTGCTCCTCTCTCTATAGCACCAGGACAGCCCTTAGCCTATAGTTGAGGCTTCTTGTGTATGTGTTTACTTAATCAGCTAATTAATGAGTCAGTGAGACAGTGAATGAAATAGCTGGAAATATGTCAAAATCGAGTTTAGAAATACGAAGATGGGGGAATGTCATAAGAAACAACTTGGCCAGTTATGATGGTGCACGCCTATGGTCCCAGCTACTCAGGAGGCTGAGGCAGGAGGATGGCTTGAGCCCGAGAGGTTAAGGCTGCAGTGAGCCATGATCACACCACTGCACTAGAGCCTGGGTGACAGAGTGAAACTATGTCTCCAAAAAAATTAAAAAGAAGAAATAAAAGAAACAGGTAAGGGAGTTGGCAGGAGTTGTCTCTAGGGATGGACCAGGAACAGAGGAACAGAAACTAATATTTTGTTATAAATATGTTATAATCTGACTTTTAAACTATGTACTTGTATGACTTTGATGCAATACAGCTAATCTTTTAAACAAGATCATAAAAATTAAATGTAATGGCTGTACCAGAATTTTTTTTAATACAAGAAGAAAGATGAAAAGGAGCAAGAGGAGTTTTCCAAATGGTGAGAATTTGGGAAGAGAAGGTTCATGAAGTTCAAATGATACGGGTGCCCACATTTTAATTCTGTGAAAAGTAATCCCTGGGATACTTTGTTCTGAAATGTCTGTCTGAGCCGTGCTTTGGGTGAAGCCAGCTCTGCAGCTATGGTCACTATGGGATTCAGAATCGGTGCTCAAGCCAAAAGCAACCAATCAGGGCATGAGGGGGAGACCACAGATGAAACTCTACCCAATGGAAGTACAACCTATTTGACAGTGGTAAACCCAGCCAATCAGATCCTCTCTTGGAAAGTATAAATACCAGGGCAGGCATTCCTGCTGCCCTTGAGACACCATGGGATTGGGGGAGACGGTCTATGAATGTCTTGAAATTGTATACAAAAAAAGTATGTGCTGTAGTTTCCTAGGCACGACAGATAGCTTTAATCAGATTTTCAGAGGAATCTACCATTAAGAAAGAGGAAGAACTAGTAAAATAATAAAATGTTTTAACATTTTTTAATTGGAAGACTTCATGTAAAAAAATCTAGATTTCCAACTTCCCAAAACATACAGTAACATTGAACCTGTCATTTTTCATGGTAATGATTGCCCAGAACTGAGTTGCTGCTGCTCCTATAGATGGAGCATGTGTTCCCAACTCACTATATTCCCACCACTCTTGTGTTTTCTGGCTCTGCCTGCTTCAGTTGTTGACATTTCATGCTCGGACCCTGTAAGCAGTTGACTTTACAACTCCCAGCTGTCAGAAAGTGGCTAGTTCAGACTAAAATGTAAGTGGTTGCTATGTTCACATTTTTGCAACAGGAGTTTATTGAATCCATCAATCCCTAATGAAGTTCATAGGGCACGTCATTGAGTCCTTCTCAGGTCATGTTTTGGTTCAGGTAGAACCAAAATGACAGAAATCTAGTTCTGGCCATTCTACCTCCTAAAGATTTATAATCTTCTGTAGATCTTCCCAGATTTCTCTCCATTCTGTTTTTGTTGTTTTGTTTTGGGTTGGTTTCTTAGGAAGTTTTTTGTTTTGTTTTGTTGCTTTTTGAAGACTCATTATTAGTTGCTAGAATTATAGGTTTGCCCCTCAAAAGATTCTGGCCCCCTAGCAAAAGGTGAAGTCAGTAGCACCCTTTGATTGACTCATACTCTTGAAAGGTTGTTTTCTTTCCTGGCTCTGAGGTAACAGTCACAGAGAGCCACTATTGCTGGGGTCACGCTGCGAGAAACCCTGTTACCTTTGCATAATAAAAAGCTGCACTGTTTGAAATTGTCTCATGCTGGGCCCATTTTCCTAGCTGCTTGACACCCACATAGGGACAAAACGACTTTGAATTCAGGGGTGGCAGCGAGGAAAACAAAGGGGTCCTATGTCAGAGTCTGTGCTGCTCTTTATCCTACAAGCTTGAGAACAGTGACTTCCATTATAACTCAGAGGGGAAGAGAGATTTCTTGCCTGAGGCAGGTGTCTAAGAGACTGAACCTCTACTTTACTTGAGTTAATTACATTTGATTCAGTACTTCCTGAATATCATGATGTGAAATACGGTATGTGTGACATGTGGGAATATAAGAATGAGGAAGACAGAGCTATGGCTCCCAAAAAACTTGAAGACTAGGCCAGGCACGGTGGCTCACACCTGTAAGTTTAGCACTTTGGGAGGTTGAGGCAAGAGGATTGCTTAAGCCCAGGAGTTCAAGACCAACCTGGCCAACAAAGTGAGGCCCCATCTCTACAAAAAAAAAAAAAAAATCAAAAAATTAGCTGAGCATGATGGTGTCAGAGGCATTTGAACCAGAGCAACTTCATCTTGAATAGGGGCTGGGTAAAATAAGGCTGAGACCTACTGAGCTGCATTCCCAGAAGGTTAGGCATTCTAAGTCACAGGATGAGATAGGAGGTCGGCACAAGATACAGGGCACAAAGACTTTGCTGATGAAACAGCATACGGTAAAGAAGCCGGTCAAAACCCACCAAAACCAAGATGGCGACCAAAGTGACCTCCGATCATCCTCACTGCTCATTATATGCTAATTACAATGCATTAGCATGCTAAGAGACACACTCACCAGCAGCATGACAGTGACAAATGCCATGGCAACATCAGGAAGTTACCCTACCTGGTCTAAAAAGGGGAGGAACCCTCAGTTCTAGAAATTGCCTACCGCTTTCCTAGAAAATTCGTGAATAATCTGCCCCTTGTTTACCATAGAATCAAGAAGTAGCAGTAAGTATAAGCAGGTGAGCAGCCCATGCTGCTGCTCTGCCCATGGAGTAGCCATTCTTTATTCCTTTATTTTCTTAAAAAACTTGCTTTCAATAATAAATAAATTAAAACAAAACAAAACAAAAAAAACTTGCTTTCACTTTACTCTATGGACTCGCCCCAAATTCTTTTTAGCATGAGATCCAAGGGCTCTCTCTTGGGATCTGGATCGGAATCCCTTTCTGGTAACAGTGGCACATGGCTGTGTTACTAGCTTCCCAGGAGGCTGAGGCAGAAGGATAGCTTGAGCCCAGGAGGTCGAGGCTGCAATGAGCCATTTTCATGCCACTGCACTCCAGCCTGGGGGACAAAGAGAGAGACTGTATTTAAAAAAAAAAAAAAAAAGGAAAATCTATTGAAAAAAATACAGTAAGTTTAAAAAAAAAAAAAGTTTTACAAGAGGGAATAGCTCAGGGCCCCAGGGCCCTGATAAGAGTAAGACCAGTGTGAACACTGTCATTTTTTTGTATAGCCACACCTTCCAAAATAAACTTCTTCCCTTCACCAAAATTCTTCCCTGCACTAAATTATGTGGGGCCAGATCTGAGCTTCAGGGGTGTGAAAATAAGAACTCAGGGCTGGCTACAGTGACTCATGCCTGTAATCCCAGCACTTTGGGAGGCCAAGGCAGGCGGATAACCCGAGGTTAGGAGTTTGAGACCAGCCTGGCCATCATGGCAAAACCCTGTCTCTACTAAAAATACAAAAATTAAGGCCGGGTGAGGTGGCTCACACTTGTAATCCCAGCACTTTGGGAGGCCGAGGCAGGTGGATCACCTGAGGTCAGGAGTTTGAGACCAGCCTGGCCAACATGGTGAAATCCCATTTCTACTAAAATATACAAAAATTAGCCAGGTGTGGTGGTGCATGCCTGTAGTCCCAGCTACTCAGGAGGCTGAGACAATAAATTGGACAGTCTGGCCACACAGGGTCTGCGATTCTGCCTGGCAGCCGTTAAATCTCCCTGGTGGGGCTCCTGGTGACCCCCACAGCTCATCTGCTCAGCACAGCACGGTGGTTAAGAGCCAGGACTCTGGAGCCACCTGCCTGGAGTCCCACCCTGACTTGGCACTTGCTACTCATGTGATCTTGGGTAAGCGACTTTCACCTTGCCTACCTGTTTCCCTATCTGTAAAATCGCCGTCATCACAAGTAGCAAGTTCAGGGGGCGTGGTGAGGATTCAATGAATGAATAACTATAGACAGCGCCTGGTGCATAGTTGAAATCAGGTAAGAGTTGGACCCATTGTGCATCTGCCTGGCCCTGTGTGCATCTGAGTTTGCAACTCCTGGTTTAGGAGGTGAAATAAAAAGGATATATTGTCGGGATGGGGTTTGGGTAGGGGGCGGAGATGCCCTCTGATTAACTACAGAAACCTTGATCCAGGGAACGTGCTATGACCTGGAGTGGGAGTGAGGATGCGGGTAAAAATCAGACACACTGTGACTCTAGTGCCCAGATTTCAGCACTTTCTGAGTTTCCCGTCTTCCTACCCCTTCGAAAGATCCTTGACCAAAGCCCGATGCGGGGTCCCAGCCGGCTCCAGGAGATGCACACATCCAGCCTGGGTAAAGGCGCACATCACGGGTGGGTAAAGGCGCACATCCGACACCCCGTGGCTACCGGAGAGGAGCTACCTCGCCACAGCCACCCCGCGACCACCTGTTTCCCTCTCGGAGACTCGCAGGAGTAGCCACGTTGGGGGCCCCTGCCGGGACCCGCCCCTCAAAATCCCAAAGGATAGCGCGGGTCCCGCGCCGTCTCCCCGCCCCCAAGTCCCTCCTCGCCCCACCCCCGGTTCTAGCGCATCCTCCCGCTCCAGCAGCCCCAATCCGGGAGGCAGCGTCCTGCGTCCCCGCCGCGCCCCCACGGGACCCCCCACGGCCCCCTAAGCCAGCACGTGCTGCAGCTCGGGAGGGCAGGACCTGGTGGCCCTCGGCCCCCGCTCGCCTTACCCGCCTGCAGCGTTGGTGGGCCCGTCCCTCCGCTGCCTCCAGCGGTGTCGCCTCTTCCACCGCTGCCACCACCGCGGCAAAGCCACCAGCGCGTGACCCTCGAGCACCAACACCACCCCCCGCCAGGCTCTGCCCTTAAATGTGGGAACAACCGACGATCCTCATCCCCCCACTAGAGGGAAGCTCAGAAAGGGTTAACAAGCCAAGATCAAGGGTTAGGAACACCACTGCCACCTTCCTCCACCAACCCTCTACCTTCTCCATCACCCCCTCTCCCTCTTCTTCCTCCCTCTCCCTCCTCCACCTTCACCACCCCTCTCCCTCCTCCACCTTCATTACCCCTTCTCCCTCCTCCACCACCCCCCTCCCTCCTCCACCACCCCCTCCCTCCTCCATCTTCATCACTCCCTCTCCCACCCCCTCTCCCTCCTCCACCACCCCCTCTCCCTCCTCCACCACCCCCTCTCCCTCCTCCACCACTCCCCTCCCTCCTCCATCTTTATCATTCCCTCTCCCACCCTCTCGCCCTCCTCCACCACCCCTTCTCCCTCCTCCACCTTCATCACCCCCTCTCCCTCCTCCACCTTCATCAGCCCCTTCTCCCTCCTCCCCCACCCCTCTTCCTCCTCCACCACCCCCCTCCCTCCTCCACCCCCTCTCCCTCCTCCACCAACCCCTCTGTCTCCTCCACCTTCATCACCCCTTCTCCCTCCTCCACCACCCCTTCTCCCTACCCCACCACCCTTTCTCCCTCCTCCACCTTCATCACTCCCTTTCCCCCCCTCTCCCTCCTCCACCTTCATCACTCCCTCTCCCTCCTCCACCACCCCCTCTCCCTGCTCCACCTTCATTACTCCCTCTTCCTCTTCCACCACCTCCTCTCCCTCCTCCACCTCCCACTTTCCTCTTCCTCTTCCTCCCTCTCCCTCCTCCATGCCCCCTTCCTCCACCACCCCTTCCCTCCTCAACCACCTCTTCTTCCTCCTCCATCACCCCCTCTTTCTTCTCCACTACTCCCACCCCCTCCTTCCTCCACCTCCACTACCCTCTCCCTCTTCCACGCCCCCTCTCTCCTCCACCCCATCCCTCTTCTACCTCCACCACCCCCTTCCTCCTCCTCCCCTTTCCCTCTTCCACCACCCCTCTCCCTCCCCCATCACACCTCTCCCTCCCCACCACACCTCTCCCTCCCCTACCACCCATCTGTCTCCCCCACCACCTCTCCCTCCTCCACCACCCCTTTCCCTCTCCCTCCTCCACCACCCCTTTCCCTCCCCCACCACCCCTCTCCCTCCCCCACCACCCCTCTCCCTCCCTCACCACCCCTCTCCCACCTCCACCACCCCTTCTACAGTTGGGTTTCTCTAAGGGTACAGGCAGAATCCCTTCACATGCCCCTCCCTCCCCCTCAATCATTCCCTCATTTTGCTGTTCCCCAAATCACAGAGGCCGTTGCCCCCTGGGGCATTTGCCCTTGCTGTTCCTATACTGGGAACACTTGCCCCCTCTTCTAAGGATCCTCAAAGGAAAATTGAGGGGAGTGGAGGGCCTCAGGGAGTCAGCCAACCAAAGTCCCTCCTTAGCTAGTCTCTGATGGAACTGCTGACCCCAATGTGCAGGGTTTTCATTGAGTGGCTCAGTGCCTAACCTGGACTTTCAGCTCATTTATGAAACTTTCATTTGTGACCCAAATGAAAACAAGTAGTTGTTGGACGTATTCACAAATTAGCTCAAGTAAAGTGCTAGGGAGAGTGTCTGGCACACAGTGGGCACTCCATAATGTTAGTTATTATCTTGTACCTGCATTTGACATGATAGCCATTCCAAGGATGAAATGGAGCAGAACATCTTTCCAGGGCTGAAATCATCTCATTCTCTGCCTCTTTAAGGCAACTGATGCAACCCAGAGGATTGTGGCCAAATGTGGCCTGCAGAACATATTCTGTTTGGTTTCATTGGTGTTCTAGAAAAATGTGACTTCATTGCCAATACTTAAAAACAGAGATCAGACCAGGCATGGTGGCTCATGCCTTTCATCACAGCTCTTTGGGAGGCCAAGGAGGGAAGATTGCTTGAGGCCAGAAGTTCAAAACCAGCCTGGGCAACATAGTAGTGCTGTCTATAAAACCTATGTCTACAAAAAAATTTTTTAACTTAGCCTGGAGGCTGAGGCTCAGAAAGTTCTAGTTAACTCTCCATGGTCACACAGCTAATAAACAAAGGAACTAAAAGTTGAACAGTCTTTGTAACCCAAGTACCTTAGCATATTAAGGGAAAGTAGAAAGGGGAGGCCAGGGGTGGTGGTTCACACTTGTAATCCCAGCACTTTGGGAGGCCAAGGTAGGAGGATCACCTGAATCTGGGAGCTCAAGACTGGCCTGGGTAACCTTGCGAAATCCCACTTCTACAAACATTACAAACGTTAGGCGGGGGTGGTGGCATGCACCTGTGGTCCTGGCTACTCAGGAGGCTGAAGTGAGAGGATCGCTTGAGCCTGGGAGATAGATGTTGCAGTGAGCCGAAATCGCTCCACTGCACTGCAGCCTGGCCAACAGAGTGAGACCCTGTCAAAAGAAAGAAAAAGAAAGAAGGGAAGGGAAGGGAAGGGAAAGAGGAAGGAAGGAAGGAGAGAGGGAGAGGGAGAGGGAGAGAGAGAGAGAGAAGAGAGAAGAGAAAAAAAGTGGTTTACACCAAGCCTTTTTTTTAAAGGAACGCTTTTATTAATAGCACACTTTGAATGCCAATTTGTTGGGATTGTTTAACAAGATTTAAAATTTTAGCTTCATCTAAATTGGCAGTACCCACTCCCACACGCACTCCACCTCCTTATTTTTCTCATTTAAGCATTTTGAAAAATTCTAAAGGTTTGACTAAAACTGAAAATGCTTCTTATTTCATCCATCCCTAGTTACTGGCAACCGTAGGTGTCCTTTCTGTTTCTCTCTTTTTTTTTTTCTTCAGCTTCGTTATTTATATTTTACTCTTTGTAGTTTGTAAATTCCCGCTTACCAGCTGCTTGCAACATCAAAATGGCTTTACTGTTAGATTTCCAATTAGGGTTATGCAGTCTTTTGGCTCCATAAACACACACATAAGAAGAAATGTGTGTATGTGCGCACACACATCTATATGCTCACACTCCCACTCCTAATGGGTTTGTTTTTTTGTTTTGTTTTGTTTTTGGAGATAGGATTTCACTCTGTTGCCCAGGCTGGAGTACAGTAGTGCAGTCTTGGCTCACTGCAACCTCAGCCTCCCAGGGTCAAGCCATCCTCCCGTCTCAGCCTCCCAAGTAGCTGGGACCACAGGCTCACAGCCACCATGCCTGGCTAATTTTTGTATTATTTGTAGAGACAGGGTTTTGCCACGTTTTGCATACTGGTCTCAACTCCTGCTAATAGGTTCTTGATGTCTCTCTGCGTCTCATTTCCCAAAATGTATCTAAAGATCTTAAATTCAAACAACAAAGTCACTGACAGTTTTTAAGGAGCAATTTTTAATGAGTATAATTATACCTTTCATGGGAAATTTTTGGAAAAGTTTGGTTGCAACAGTTAGTCATAAATACGATTCTACATTATAGCTGATTTTTATTTTATTTGTACTTATTTATATTTAGAGACAAGATCTCACTGTGTTGCCCAGGCTGGAGTGCAGTGGCAAGATCATAGCTCACTGCAGCCTTGACCTCCTGGGCTCAAGTGATCCTCCTATCTCAGCCTCCTGAGTAATTGGGACTACAGGTGTGTGCCACTACACCAAGCTATTTGTTTGCTTGTTTGTTTGTTTCGGTTTTTTCTTTTTTTTCTTTTTTTTTTTTTTTTTGTAGAGGTGGAGTCTGGATATGCTGCCCAGACTCTTGGCCTCAAATGTGGCTCCCATATTGGCCTCTCAAATCAATGGGATTACAGGTGTGAGTCACTATGCCCAGCCAATTTTTCATTTTTAATGCTATTCTGGTTATATTTTCTTAAATAATTTTTGCCTTTTAAAGATATGATGGATGACCAGGCACGGTGGCTCACGCCTGTAATTTCAGCACTTTGGGAGGCCAAGGCAGGCAGATCACTTGAGGTCAGGAGTTCAAGACCAGCCTGGCCAACATGGCAAAACCCCGTCTCTACTGAAAATACAAAAATTAGCCAGGCGTGGTGGCGCATGCCTGTAGTCCCAGCTATTCAGGAGGCTGAGGCAGGAGAACTGCCTAAATCCAGGAGGTGGAGGCGAGATCGTGCCACTGCACTCCAGCCTGGGTGACAGAGTGAGGCTCCATCTCAAAAAAAAAAAAAGATATGAAATATTTACAGATGAAATGCTGTTACATCTGAGATTTGACAGTAAGGTGGCCAGAATCATACCACAAAGATCAAGTGGCAAATGCTTTACCTAAAAAGGCTTTGACCTGCTGTATCAGCTAAGATCCTTCCAACTGAGAGTGAACATAACACAGTAAACTTTAAACTGGGGAGAAGAAAAGAACTTATTGAATTGTATAACTGAATGAGGCAGGGGTTGAGCTAACTTTAGGTACCTGATTTTCCTCCATTGCTGCTTGGCTCTTCTGTCTGCATAGTGTCACCTAATGGGGACAAGCTGGCCACCAGCAGCCCCAGGCCACATTTTCTCAGATTCAAGTCCAGCTTCAGAAGGGAGCAGTCTTCTGGTGACTCCTGCCAGCATTCCTGAAATTCACTCTGATTGGCCAGTTTTCATCTAATGCCCATTCCTGAGTCAATTAGTGTGGCTACTGGAATGGGAAGCACTGGATTGGCTTAGCCTGGGACACGTGGAGAGGAAGGGGAATTGACGATGGGTCTGTTTCTCTGCTGAGGACACCTGCGTTGCCAGCAAGAGAAAACTAATACAGCCTGCACCTGACATAGGATTTTTCAGAAAGTCCCACTACAAGGTGAATTATGGGTGTCTGACATATAACAGGATACGTTAGAAATATATGCAATAATTCATTAGACATCTATAGTGAGGGGAGTGCAGATCAAGTTCTGAAGTCAGACCAGCCTGGGTTCAAATCCTAGCTCTACCACTTGACCCTGGGAAAACAACTCTCTTGAAGCCTCAGTTTAATACCAACACCTGTTTCCTCATCTGGGAAAGGGGGTTAATAACGGCACTCACGACCAGGTGTGGTGGCTCACGCCTGTAATCCCAGCACTTTGGGAGGCTGAGACGGGCGGATCACCTGAGGTCAGGAGGTCAAGACCACCCTGACCACATGGCAAAACCCCATCGCTACTAAAGATACAAAAATTAGTCGGGCATGGTGGCGCATGCCTTTAATCCCAGCTACTCAGGAGGCTGAGACACACAAGAATCGCTTCAACCCGGGAGGTGAAGGTTGCAGTGAGTGGAGATCACGCCATGGCACTCCAGCCTGGGTGACAGAGTGAGATTCCAGCTCAAAAAACAAACAAACAAATAATGGCACTCACCTCCTACAGTTGCTGTGAGCTTTCAATAAGGTAATACATGATGCCAGGCGAAGTGATTCATACCTGTAATCCCAACAACTCAGGAGGCAGAGGCAGGAGAATGGCTTGAACCCAGGAGTTTGAGAACAGCCTGGGCAACATAGCAAACCCCCATCTCTCCTGGGTTCAAGCCATTCTCCTGCCTCAGCCTCCTGAGTAGCTGGGATTACAGGTGCCTGCCACCATGCCCAGATAAGTTTTGTACTTTTAGTAGAGATGGGATTTCACCATGTTGGCCAGGCTGGTCTTGAACTCCTGATCTCAGGTGGTCTGCCCATCTCAGCCTCCCAAAGTGCTGGGATTACAGGCATGGGCCACCACACCTGGACAGAATAAAATTTTTAAAAAGACAATGTGTGGGAAGTCCCTGGTGTATAGTAACCCTCAGTAAGTGGCAGATATTGTTGTTTATGACTATTACCAGAAGCGGGGCCCTAACAGATCATTATGGCAATGATGATCCTAAACAGTGAAAAACAACATGATTCTGGCTTTGAAAGCAAAAAATAGAAACTAGGCTTAGGACAACCTGTTGAGACATTTCTGCCAGGGCTATTTTTATTCTCCAAAATGTGATGTTGGAAAGAAACTCACATTTGTATGTGCCAGGTAGCAACATATTTAATCTGACTTCCAAGCAGTGGGTATTTTCATTCGCACTTTTTTGGATGAGAAAACTGAGACTGAAAGATGAGGTGGAGATGGAGGATTATAGCATTATCTTTGTGACAGAAGTGGTAACATACATCAGTATCATACCCTTAATGCTTGAAGATCTGTAATAAGTAGCCAAGGAAGGAAGCAGATAGCACAGGGTAAACTGAAGAGAGCGAATGAATTATCTATTTACACAGTGTGGCAGAATTAATGGAACCAACAAGGGTGACAAGGTACACAGGGCCTAGCTACCATGAGAGCTGTGACCACCCCTAGGCAGACGGAAGAAGACTCAGAGTCACTATGGGAGAATAGTATGCATGGGGACCAGTATGGCAGGATTTCCTAATTTTTTCAAGTGTAAATCCTATTTATTTATTTATTTATTTATCTATTTATTTATGAGACAGAGTCTCACTTTGTCACCCAGGCTGGAGTATAGCCATGCAATCATAGCTCACTGAAGCCCTGACCTCCCAGGCTCAAGCGATCCTCCCACAACAGCCTCCCAAGTAGGCAGGACCACAGGCAAGGAGCATTACACCTGGCTACATTTTTTTTTTTGGAGAGGGGGTTGTCTCACTGTGTTGCTCAGGCTGGTCTCGAATGCCTGGGCTCAAACGATCCTCCTGCCTCAGCCTCCCAAAGTGCTGAGGTTACAGGCGTGAGCCACCATGCCCGGCCAGCTTTTTTAGATAAAATCTCCAAGTATATAAATGTTAACAATTGATTTCAAAGAATTTTAAACACGGTGGAGGCACCCTCCAAAATGAAATACATATCCAGACAATTGCAGATAGTTTATGGCCTCTGCTCTAGACTTTTAGGGCACCCTGTGTGTCCACTCCTTTTGAGGTTGGTAGATGTATTTACTTCTCTTGCTTGATTGCTTTTCTCTTTCTTCCTTGGTCCCTTGGATTCCTTTGGTCCTCTCCAGGGAGACAATGTGGGTTGTCAGTCATTCAGTTCTGTCCATTTGCTCTTCAGAGTGGGATGGATGGGTAGGCAGAGGAGGAAGGGAGCACTTTGGTGATTATAAAATGGAGAAGTGGGGAGTAAAAGGTCCTCACTAGGGTCTCACTTCAAGCTTGAGCATCTATAAGGTGTTACTCAAAGTGTGTTCTCTGTATTTTTTTAAAATTAATTTTGGAGACAGGGTCTTACTCTATTGCCCAGGCTGGAGTGCAATGGCTCCATGATTGCTCACTACTATCCTGACTTCCTGGGCTCAAGTGATTCTCCCACCTCAGCCTCTCAAGTAACTGGGACTACAGGCAAGTACCACCACGCCTGGCTAATTTTTTGTGGAGCTCAGGGTAGGTCTCAATGTGTTGCCCAGGCTGGTCTCAAACTCCAGGCATCAAACAATCCTCCCACCCTGGCCTCCCAGAACCCTGGGATTACAGGCATGAGCCACCACGCCTGGCCAAAGTGTGGTCTATAGACTAGTAGCATTGGCATCACCTGGAAGCTGTCTAGAAATTCAGATTCTCACAACCCACTCCACACTTACTGTATTAGTCCGTTTTCACACTGCTATAAAGAACTCCCTGAGACTGGGTAATTTATAAAGATTTAATGGACTCACAGTTCCACATGGCTGAGGAGGCCTCAGGAAACTTACAATCATTGCAGAAGGCAAAGGGGAAGCAAGGCACATCTTATATGGCGGCAGGACAGAAAGGGTGAGGCGGGGAACTGCCACACAGTTTTAAACCATCAGATCTCATGAGAACTCACTCACTATCACAAGAACAGCATAGGGAAACCTCCCCCAAGAGCCAATCACCTCCCACAAGGTCCCTCCCCTGACACGTGGGGATTGCAATTTGACACGAGATTTGGGTGGTGATACAGAGCCAAAGCATATCACCCACTAATGCAGAAACTCTGGGAGTGGTGCCCTCAGGGAATCTGTATTCGAACAAGTCCTCCAGGTGATTCAGATTCAAACACTTCAGTACTGAAGTTTGAGGTTAGATGACTCCTGAGTGTTTTATGCTAACATAATTTATGTCTCTTTCTCCACCTTCAGTTACATTTGTCCAAGTCTGTTATCCTGGCCAGACCCCAGAAACAAGAGGAGACTAAGAACCCCTGGCATTACACTGAGAACCTTGAATAGCTCTACCCACTGCCTTTGGAATACATAATCTTATAATTCCATAATGAGCAAATAGCCCAATTAAAATGTGGGCAAAATATTTGAACAGACAGTTCACAAGAGAAGATATATAAGTGGCCAATGAGCACATGAAAAAGTGTGTAACATCTTTTTCTTTTTTTTCTTTTTTTTTGAGACAGGGTCTTGCCCTGTCACCCAGGCTGGAGTGCAGTGGTATGATACAACTCACTGCAGCCTTGATTTCCCAGGGTCAAGCGATCCTCCCGCCTCAGCCTCCCAAGTAGCTGGGACCACAGGTGTGCACCACCACACCCAGCTGAATTTTTAAAAATTTTTTTGTAGAGACAGGGTTTTGCCATGTTTCCCAGGCTAGTCTCCCAACTCCTGAGCTCAAGCAATCTGCCCGCCTCAGTCTCCCAAAGTGCTAGGATTATAGGCGTGAGCCACTGCACCCAGTTGTATGCAACATCCTTAATCAGTACGAGATGCAAATTAAAACCTCAATGAGGCCGGGCCGTGTCTGCTGAAAATACAAAAATTAGCCAGGCATGGTGGCACGTGCCTGTAATCCCAGCTGCTTGGGAGGCTGAGGCAGAAGAATCACTTGAACCCAGGAGGTGGAGGATGCAGTGAGCTAAGATCACGCCGCTGCACTCTAGCCTGGGAGACAGAGTGAGACTCCATCTCGGGGGGGGAAAAAAAAAAAAACAACCAACAGCAACAACAAAAATAAAATCAAAACAAAAAAAAAAACCTCAGTGCCTCAATGAGATACCACTACACACACACCAGAATAGCTAAAATTAATAAGACTGACAATATCAGGTGTTTGTGATATGGAGCAACGGATTTTTCATCCATTGCTGGTGACTATGCAAAATGGACCAGCTTTGGAAAAGAGTTTGACAATTTCTTACAGTGCTCAGCATACACTAAACACGTGACCCAGAAATTTCACTCCTAGACATTTACCCAAGAGACAGGAAAACATACACCCATACAAAGACTTGGACACAGCAGCTTCATTCATAATAGTCAAAAACTGTAGGTGACCCAAATGTCCACCAATATGTGCACAGATAAACAAATTATGGTCTATCCATACACTGGAATACTATTTAGCAATTAAAAAGGAATGAACTAAAACACAAAAATAACATGAATGAATCTCAAAAACATTATGCTGAGCAAAAGAAGCCAGACACAAAAGATTATATATTGTTTGAATCCATATATATGAAACTCTAGGAATTTTTTTTTTTCTCTTTTTTGAGACAGAGTCTTGCTCTGTTACCCAGGCTGGAGTTCAGTGGCACAGTCTCGGCTAACTGCAACCTCCACCTCCCAGGTTTAAGCAATTCTCCTGCCTCAGCCTCTGGAGTAGCTGGGATTATAGGTGCCTGCCAGCACACCCAGCAAATTTTTGTATTTTTAGTAGAGATGGGGTTTTGCCATGTTGGCCAGGCTGGTCTTGAACTCCTAACCTCAAGTGATCCACCGGCCTCGACCTCCCAAACTACTGGGATTATAGGCGTGAGGCCACTGCACCCAGCCTGAAACTCTAGAAATCTATAGTGATAGAAGGCAGTTCAGTGGTTGTCTGGGGTTGAGGACATAGTGATTGATGGCAAAGAGGAATGAGGAAAGTTTCTGGGGTGACAGAAATGTCCTATATCTTCATTGGGGTGGCAGTTACAGGGGTGTATACATCTGTCAAAACTCATCAAACTGTCGACCTAAATTGGATGCATCGTTGCATGTAAATCACAGATCCATAAAGTTTATTGTTTATAGAGTTATTGCATATAAATTACACTTTGATAAGGGTATTTTTAAGTGTTCATTTTGGCCCAGCTGTGCCCAGGCCAGAGAAAATTGCTAATAGCAGAAGGGACAGTGTGTTTTGTGAGCCCTGAGCCTGTGCTCTCACAGATGTTCTCGCTTCAGCTCAGAGGCAGTTCCTCAGCGTGGAGGTTTTTCCCACATCAAATAACTTCAAATGCCCAATAATTGGGAAGTGAGTGTCTTTGGCTCAGTGCAATTACCAAGCACTCCTCACTCTGACCCTTGAGCCAGCACAGTGAACACCAGGCTACAGATTCTTCAAGGAGTGGGAGGAGACACCCTCGGGGCTGTCTGGGAATTCTCACCAGCCAACTGCAAGCTCCTAATTGGAGTCAGGTTCATCAGGGTTACGTTCTGTGGTTCCTGAGCCTTTGGGGTGGGAAAAAATCCACATGCGTGGGGAGGCACTGACATGACAGCAAGTCAGATTGGTTTCTGACCACGGCAGCAGAGCTGTCATGTCACACAACTCTAGGGGACGCCACTCTTGAAGAATGTTATGAGAATGAGCCCTGGAACCGGACAATGTGACAGCCCCAAACCAGACACCTCTGTGAGGCGGGCTCTGGGAATATAGTAAGTAAACAAGATAGACATTGTTACCCTCAAAGAGGCTTACAATCTGGGGAGGAATGTAAGCATTGAACAGAGACAAATAAATATATCATTACAAATGATGATACACGCTAGGGAGGAAAGGAACAGGAGCTGCAGAGGGGACCACGTGGGGCACTGAGCTTGGGCTGTGGAGGGCAGGGAGGCTCTTTGGGGGAAATGACCCATGCAATGAAACCAGAAAAGAGGAACAAAGAGAGCATTCCAGAAAGACAGAAGAACCCAGAGAGAGGCCCTGAGGCCACAGAATCTCAATGTATCTGAGGAGGTGAAAGCCCAGTGCAACTGGAGTGTTGAAGGAGGCAGCAGCCAGGAAGCAGGTCATACCTGACTCGTAGACCATGATGAGAAGGTTGGATATCATCTCGAATGCAATGGTGAGTGTCCTCGTTTGGGTTCCCCCAGAAACTGACCCTGAGTCAAAGATGTGACTGCAAGTAGTTTATTTGGGAAGTGATTTCAGGAGGCACTAGAGAGGAAGGGAAAGGAAGGAAGCCAATACAGGATGCATCATTAAGCAGCTTACCACTGGGACAACTGGGGCTCAAATCCAGCAAGGAGCCTGGGGAGATCCATAGAGCACTACTCAATGGAATCCCAACCAAGGGGTGAGAGATCTGGGATATTTATCCATCAACTTCCATCAGTCATTGGTTGAGGAATACTGCGGGGCGGGGGGGGGGGGGCTGGGGGTGGAGTAGTGTTTACTCCTGGCACTTCTAACCTGCCCTTCGAATAGCCAGATAAAGCCCCCAGACTAAGAGTCAAAGGGGCTGCTGTTGGAAGCCATGGGGTCTGCATGCCCAGAAATGATGTGTGCCCAGGACCTATGAGCAGGGCATCCACAATATCTGCAACCGGGAGCCACTAAAGGATTTTAAGCAGAGTGATTCTCTTTTTCTTTTTGAGACAGGATCTAGCTCTGTCACCCAGGCTGAACTGCAGTAGTTCAACCTTGGCTCACTTCAGCCTCAGATGATTCTCCCACCTCAGCCTCCTGAGTAGTTGGGACTATAGGCATGCACCACCACACCTGGATAATTTTCATATTTTTTGTAGAGACAGGGTTTTGCCATGTTGCCCTGGCTGGTCTTGAATTCCTGGCCTCAAGCAATCCTCCTGCCTCGGCCTCCCAAGGTGCTGGGATTACAGGCGTGAGCCACCACGCCCGGCCACGTAGAGTGATTTTTCTGGAGAGCAGACTGTAGGCAACAGAAATGGGAGCAGAAATCTAGCTCAGAGCCTGCTGCAGTGGTTCAGGCAGGAGATGGTGGTCGCTTGGCCCAGAAAGGTGGCAGTAGGGGTAGGGAGAAGTGGGAAGGTACAGCAGGGTCTGGTGATGGATCAGATGTAGGGATGAGGGAGAGAAAGCTGTCAAGGATAGCTCTTAAATTTCTAGTTTTAGTGACTGGATGAATGAAAATGCTATTCTCTGAGAGTGGTAAGATTAGAGAAGAGGATACTGGTATTATTGTGAAACTCAATTAAATTAAATGAGCTATTGTAGGAGACAGCACCTAGCCCAGGGCCCATCCTGTGCTAGGTACTCAGTGTGAGTCTGCACTTTTCCTTTTTTTTTTTTTTTTTTTTGTTTTTGAGATGGAGTCTCACTTTGTTGCCTGGGCTGCAGTGCAATGGTACGATCTCAGCTCACTGCAACCTCTGCCTCCCAGGTTCAAGCGATTCTCCTGCCTCAGTCTCCCGAGTAGCTGGGATTACAAGTGCCCACCACCACACCAGGCTAATTTTTGTACCTGTTTTAGAGATGGGGTTTTGCCATGTTGGCCAGGCTGGTCTCGAACTCCTGACCTCAGGTGATCTGCCTGCCTCAGCCTCCCAAATCCCTTGGTTGGGATTACAGGCATGAGCCACCATGCCCAGCCGGTTCTGTGCTTTTCGTTCCATTCCCACACTCTGATGACAACATCAAGGCCTGCCAGGGCCCATGACAGATGATGAGTTTGAAACATTTAATCTCTGGGAAATAACCCACAACAGAAGCAGACATCACAGCTCAAATTGGCAGGTTACAACCCAATCCTGGAGGCAAATTCCAAAAATTACCTTTATTCTGGTTACACTAGGGCCAAAGCTTTTTCCTGCCTTGCAGTGATTGTGGCATAAACTGAGTCTTAGGGCAATGTGGTCATTTTCCACTGTTGGTGTGCTTTTAACTCAGTATTTTAAAACCATTCAGAATTTTCCTCTTAAAGCATGGCTCCAAAATAAAAACAGGAAAGCAAATATTTAGAATTTGTTCCAGAAGAACTGAATCAGTCACTCATGTATTCAACAAACATTAGCATCCAATGTGTATTAGTCCGTTCTCACACTGGTATAAAGAACTATCTGAGACTGGGTAATTTATGAGGAAAAGATGTTTAACTGACTCACAGTTCTGCAGGCTGTACCAGAAGCATGGCTGGGAGGCCTCAGGAAACTTACAGTCATGGCAGCAGGCGAAGGGGAAGCAAGCACGCCTTACCATGGCAGAGGAGGAGACAGAGAGCGAAGGGGGAGATGCTACACACTTTTAAACAATCATATCTCTTGCGAACTTGTTCCCTATCATTAAAAATGGCAAGGAGGAAATCTGCCCCCATGATGCAGTCACCTCCCACCAGGTCCCTCCACCAACACTGGTGATTACAATTCAACATGAGATTTGGGTGGAGACACAGAGTCAAACCATACTAACCTGTTTTCAAGGCAACTGGTGGAAAGACAGAAGCCTTCTCAAGGAGCTAATTCATGTGGACAGAGATGAGATGGTTCACAAACAAGAAAGAAATTGACATGAGGAGTCAGACAAGAGGTGGTTACTTCCACAAGTGGCTTTATTGGGAATGGTGAGCCCTGAAATGGTGTGACCGACATAAAGGTGGAGACACATGCAGAATTCCCTGAAAAGGGAGTGCAGATCAGCACAGTGACTTCAGAAAATTGTTCTGTCTACTAAAACTGAACATGCATGCACACTCTATCCCACCAATTCCATTCCTAGGTATATTCTAAAGAGAAACGCTTCCAATTGCTCACTAGAAGATACGTACTAAAAGGTTCCAGGTAGTACTCATAATAGCAAACAAAACAAAAACTAGAAACTATCAAAATGTTCAACAGTAAACAGGATGACAAATTGTGGCATATTTACAAAATAGAATACTATACAGCAATGCAAATAAATGTTTTACAACTACATACAGCAACATGGATGAATCCCACAAATACAGTGTTGAACAAAAGAAGTCAGACACAAAAGAGTATATACTATATAATTCTATTTACATTGAGTGCAAAAATAGGCAAAATCAATACATGTTAATAGAAGTCAAAATAGTGGTTCCCCTTGTTGAAGGATAGTGACTGGAAGAGGACACATGGGGACTTGGGCGTTGGGGACTGTAACATTCTGTCTCTTGACCTGAATGCTGGTTACATTGGCATGTTCAGTTTGTGACAATTCATCAAACTACACACTCAATGGTCTATGTGTTTCTTTGTATGAATGTTTTACTTCAATATGAGTTAAAGGCGGGTACAGGAGCTCACACCTGTAATCCAAGCATTCTGGGAGGCTGAGTTGAGGGGATCACTAGAAACCCAGAAATTGGAGGCTGCCGTGAGCTATGATCACACCACTGCACTCCAGCCTGGGCAACAGAGGAAGACCCTGTCTTAAAATAATAATGATGATGAGGCCGGATGCAGTGGCTCACACCTGTAATCTCAGCACTTTAGGTGGCCAAGTTGAGCGAATCACTTCAGCCCAGGAGTTTGAGACCAGCTTGGGCAACATGGTGAAACCCCCCCCTCTACAAAAAATACAAAAGTTAGCCAGGCATAGTGGCATGCGGCTGTAGTTCCAGCTACTCGAGAGGCTGATGTGGGTGGATCACTTGAGCCCAGGAGATGGAGATTGCAATGAGCCATCATGATGCCACTGTACTCCAGCCTGGGTGACAGAGTAAGACCCTGTCTCATAAATAAATAAATAATTTTTTTTAATTGGAGAAAAAAATAATAATGAGTTAAAATTGGAGGAAAAAGTTACCTGAGCACCTACTGTGTGCAAAGCCCCTTTATTTCACCCATCTGAGGCAGGCAAATCCCAAAATTGGGGCTCACCCCAGGAGGGTTGTTGGCTTCACGTAGGAAAGAATTTAAGAGCAAGCCAACACAGTAAAGTGAAAGCCAAACAGAGTACAAGCAAATGGCTGCTGCATAGGCAGAGCAGCACTCCTGGTTTGCTGGCTAGCTACATTTATAGCTACTCCTTAACTGTATGCTAAATAAGGGGTGGGTTATTCACAAATTTGCTAGAAAAGGGGTGGAGAGTTCCCAAAACCCAGGGTTCCTCCCCTTTTAAACCATATAAAGTAACTTTTGGACATTGCCATGGCATTTGTAAACTGTAAAGGTAATGCCAGAAATTACCTTTATTCTGACTACACTAGGGCCACAGCTTTTTCCTGCCTTGCAGTGATTGTGGCATAAACCAAGTCTTAGGGCAATGTGGTCATTTTCCGCTGTTGGTGTGCTCTTAACTTAGTATTTTAAAACCATTCAGAATTTTCCTCTTAAAGCATAACTCCAAAATTCCAGAAATTACCTTTATTCTGGCTACACTGGTGGGAATGTCTTTTAGCATGCAAATGCATTATAATTAGTGTATAATGAGCAATGAGGGCAACTGGAAGCCACTTTCATTGCTATCTTGATTTTAGCTGGTTTCAGCCGGTCCCTTTACTGCATCCTATTTTGACCGGATTCTGTTTTGATCAGCGGGATTGTGACCAGGGTCATGGCTAGTGCTTAGAAAACAGGTCCTGCTGATTTCCTACCTCACATCTTCCTTTCCAATGTAAGCAAATAGATTATTCCAACTTCTACCTCCATAGTCAATGATTATCCTTGTATGTGCCTCATGGGGGCCTGTGAGTGTATCTTTAAGATATGCAGTTGGCCAAGCACAGCGGTTCATGCCTATAATCCCAGCGCTTTAGGAGGCCAAGGAAGGTGGTTCACTTGAGCCCAGGAGTTCGAGACCAGCTTGGGCAACATAGTGAGGCCCTGTCTCTATAAAAATAAATAAATGATAAACCTGGAGTTGATGGACCTTTGTGGGGAGGAGTAAGTAGTCCTTAAATGGGCATCAGGGGAGCCATGAATCTCCTACAATTATATGCAAAATGTTGCCTGTCTAGGAATTTTCCTGGGGAGATAGCCTAAGGCATTCTCAGATTCTCAAAAAGATTACCGACCCAGGAGGAGCTCAGAATCTCCAGATTCTCCCAATCTTGCTTAAAGCACACACGTGTTTTCAGAGCTCATACCTGTAGTTGTTGGGATCAATTACACCTTGCTTGATTCATTTCACATCATTCCTCTAAACTAGCAAATGTACAGCCGTGTCCTACCCGTTATTTGTCAAAGCTTCAAAGAATCACACCATGTCCCGTTCTGATCACTTCACATAACCACTCCCCAACACCAGGCATATGTCTGCTTCTTGTTTCTTACCGTCCCATAAAGGCTGCTGTGAATACCTTTGTACAGATTGGTTTTTCCTCCTAAAGAGTCTTCTTGGAGTGTTTTTAAAAATTGCAGGAAGTGGGTCAAATGGTACCAACAGTTTAATACTCCTGGATTGCTACCAACCACATTTTCAATGCAGCAAGAATGGCTATTAAAAATCACCTAAAGGATATGACAAAAGGGATTGTTTTAGCTTTAATTCATCATTGATCTTCCTCTTGTCCCCCCATAATAATAGTCATCTATCCTTGATAAAATAGGAGAGTGAAACATAGTTATTACAATAATGGAAAAATACCTATTTTCTGGCAAGATATTTCATGCTTCTGTGCCCTTGGAAGTTCCTCTGAAATTTTTTCCTATCATTCACCATAACCAACATGTCAGTTTCAGGGTAAACAGGCAAGATGGGGGGGGAAAGGGTGGACCGTTGCCATAGCAACAAAGGATTTCAGTGATGAGTATCCATGGTGATTGTTGCTACATTCTGAGTGGCTTTAAATGCTTTATTTAAAATACATAACAATTGTGCAGCTGCTGAGGATGTTATGAGGGGAAGAGAGAAAGGGGCTATTTGCTCTTTTATGGATACGTGCTTGGCATGGTTTGAAGGATGAAAGATAAGGTGGTTTAAGGACAGACATACTCCATTTGTGATGCTATTTAGCAGTTAGCAAAGACTGCTATCCCTCTAACACAGAATGCTCTCACATCTCTGGGTCCCACTTGTGCCTCGATCGCCTACTCGACAGGGTAAGACCTAAAATAAACTCAGGCAGAAACCAGCCCCAATTCTGCTCCTTCCCAGGGCACCCTGCCCCCACCTTGGAATAGAAACGCATGGGGCTCCAAGGAGAACTGAGAGCTCCCAAGGGGCAAACCTCATTGGATGCTTAAAATAGCCAGGGATGCCAGGGATTGCAACACAGGGGCTCTTTATCCTTTTCCATCCCCAAATTCACATGGAATATGAGTTGGAGAAACGGGGCTAGACCCAGGTCTTCTAATTCCTAATCCAGGGTTCACTTGTCCTTTTATATTAGAATAAAGTTTGGCAATGAATAGTAGAGACCCAACATAACAGGAACTTTAACAAGATGGAAGTTTCTCTTTAAAAGAAAAAAAAATAAAAATAAAAATAAAAAAGCAGTGGCTCAGGGACCAGGCTCCTTCCGTCTTGTTGTTCCACTGTATGAAGACTCCATTCTCAGGATCACTTCATAACTGAATATGGCTGCCTGATTCCAACCATCACATCCAAATTCCAGGACACTGGAAAGAGGAAGAGATGAAGAGATAAAAACAAAGGGCCCAAACAGCCATTTTTTTTTTTTTAAGAGACAAGGTCTCACTCTTGTTGCCCAGGCTGAAGTACAGTGGTGTGATCATAGCTCACAATAGGCTCAACCTCAACTGCTGGGCTCAGGTGATCCTCCCACCTCAGCTGCCTGAGTAGCTAGGACTACAAGGTGCACACTAGCATGGCAGGCTATTTTATTATTTTTTTTTTTTTGTAGAGACAGAGGATCTCACTATGTTGCCCAGGCTGGTCTTGAACTCCTGGCCTCAAGCAATCCTCCTGCCTTGGCCTCCCAAGGTGCTGAGATTACAGGCACGAGCCACCGTGTCCAGCCCCCAAACAGCTATCTTTTAAAGAAGATTTCTTCCAGGCCGTAGCTCACACCTGTAATCCCAGTATTTTGGGAGGCTGAGGCGGGCAGATCACTTTAGCTCAGGAGTTCAAGACCAGCCTAAGCAACAAAGTGAGACCTTGTCTCTACAAAAAATACAACAAATTAGCCAATCATGGTGGTGCACACCTGTAGTCCCAGGTACTCAGGAGGCAGAGGCAGGAGGAGGGCTTGAACCTGGGAGGCAGAGGTTGCAGTAAGCTGAGGTCATGCCACTGCACTTCAGCCTGGGTGACAGAGCCAGACCCTATCTCAAAAAACAAACAAACAAAAAAATCCTGGAAACTGTTATCTGACACTTCCCCTTATATGTCATCTACTACAGGGCCTTACCTAGCCACAGTGGAAGCTGGGAAATATATTATTTATTCTGGGTGGCTGTCCTGTGACTATGGAGCGATGGGAGAACCAATAGTGGGGGACAGTCAGAGTCTCAGCCATATCCTCTTAAGTGAAGGTGAGAACCAACCTAGCCGCCCTCCCTTTGCCCTCTCCTCCTTCCTTCCCCACCTCCTCCTCTTCCTTCTTGCCCCCTCCACAATCTCCAACTTATAGGGCACCACACAAACATCCACTGAGAAGGCAGCTTGCTTTATCCTCATGCTTTGAGTAATGACAATGACTCAAACACTACCGTGCCCTCAAGCTGCCCTCTTGAGTAAGTCTTTAAAGTTGTCCATCCATGGAAGGTCAAGTTCCTTTCAATGACAAGTCTAGAGTCATTGACACTAATCAGGCTGTGAGCCCCAAAACCATAGGGACACTGTCCTGTGAGGGTCTTATAGGCATAGGGAGTGAGGGAAGGAAAGAAGGAGAAAATGCTATCAAGCAAAAGGGACTTGCTGCCTGATGGGCTAGAAAACCAATACCATGACACTGGGATTCTGAGAAAAGAAAAGCTTTATATTGAAAGTCAGCTCCCGAAGAGACAGGAATCAAGCTCAAATCTTGTCTCCCAGGGCTGGCTTTAAGCAGTAATTTTATTAGAAAAGGTTTAGGAGGTGGATATTGGAATTAGTAGGTGATTGGTGGAAGGAAAGAGGAAGGCTGGAAAGTTTTGGGCCATGGGCAGTCATCTCTTCCTGCTATCTCATTGGTCTCATGTGCAAATTTGAGGGGAGTTAGTATGAAACACATGGCGGAAAGTCGGGCTGTGACGTCAGCAAGCCCGTTCTGCGCAGACTCCAGTTGGCCCTATTGGGTCCAACCAAGTTCAGCCAGTTCCTTTATCTCCTAAGTGGAGGGAGTTTCCGTGTGTCAGCAAGTTGTTCCTTTTCTTATCTGCCATTCTGGAAACTCAAGATTTTCTGTTAGTCATTGGTTTCTTTAACTCTTTGGAGGATGGTTTCAAAAGAAGTTCTCGCTGTCCAGATTCATCTAGAGCGAGGACTTGTGGTGGTGGTTGAGATTGCACACAATCACCTTGGGAGAAATTCATTCCCTTTTCTATTCCCTTCCAATCCTTCTGCTTATGAGGAGGAGAAAGTCTCAGGCTAGTGCTACAGCGTTCTGAACACCTCTCCCGCCTTTGCTAGTGTCTTTTTCTTTTTCTTTTTAATAAAGAGGGAACAGATCTCAGCCCAGAACTTTAAGTATCCCTAGATATCCCTCAATATTAAACCTGGCGTGCAGGGCAGATGCTAACTTTTGTTTCACAAGAGTTGATGTTTTATCGAGTAAGTTGCCTTGCTAGAGCTTAATAACGTTGTTTTGTTTGCCTCGTATTTATTGTCATTTACTTTCATTTGGCAAGCAAAAGGATTTTCCATTTATATTTGTGACATTTTTCCTTTTAAATAAATGTCTTTACATTTTAAAAAGTGAATCGATTTAAGGGGAAAAAGAGTTAGCTAAACAATAGTATGGGTGGTACAGGGATTATGTTAAAAGCGTAACTGAAATATGAGATACACAGGTTTGATGGAAAATACAATTTATTTACTTATTTTTGTTTGTTTTTATATATTTAGAGACAGGGTCTTACTCCATCTCCCAGGCTGGAGTGCAGTGGTGCCATCATAGCTCACTGTTGCCTTGAATGTTGCCTTGAACTCCTGGGCTCAAGCGATCCTCCTGCCTCAGCCTCCTGAGTAGCTGGGACTACAGGTGCGTGCCACCACAACCAGCTAATTTATTTTTATTTTTATTTTTGTAGAGGTGGGGGTCTCACTTTGCTACCCAGGCTGATCTCAAACTCCTAGTTTCAATCTATCCTCCTGTCTTGGCCTCCTAAAGTGTTGGTATTACAGTGTGAGCCACCATGCCTAGCTGAAAATACCATTTATAAGGCTAGAAAAGGCCTGTATTCTAATCTGAGTTCTTCCACTGCCCTACTGTGTGGCCTCAGACAAGTCTCTTCATCTCTCTGAGCTTCTATGTCTTTACCTGTAAAAATGAAGAAAACTGGGCTCAGTGGTTGCTAAAATCCCTGCTGTAAATGACAGGAATTCTGGGCATCTATAGAACCCCAAAGTAATTCCTGGGGACCCCAGACATCACTCCTGTAGCGACTTCAGCTTCAATTGTGGCTTGCCTTAATGAACATTTGTGACTACCTAGAACAGCAAACACTTAGCTTAGCGATGGAGATTCATCTGTATTCAGAGCCAGGCGCACTGGTTCATGCCTATAGTCACACCACTTTGGGAGGCCGAGGCGGGAGGATCGCTTGAGCCCAGGAGTTCAAGACCAGCCTGGGCAACATGACAGAACCCCACCATCTCTACCAAAAAAAACCCCACAAAAATTAGCCAGGTGTAATGGCACATGCCTGTAGTTCTGGCTACTTGGGAAGCTGAGGTTGGAGGATTGCTTGAGCCTGGGAGGCGGAGGTTGCAGTGAGCTGAGATTGTGCCACTGCACTCCAGCCTGGGCGACAGAGCAAGATTCTGTCTCCAAAAAGAAAAAATATCTGTATTCAGAACATTACCAATAAATAAAGATTTTTAAAGCCAGTGGAGAGCCATCTCCCAAACATGCAAAATTAGACTTAATTATTTTTAAAACAATACATCTCTTAATTTGCAAATGAGCAGAACTGAATGCTAAGTAAGGTCTTATTTTGGATGCTAACTACAGTAGCTTTTTCAACTGGAGATTTTCATACTCTGTCTTCACACCTCCCCCCAAATGTTTATTAATAACTCTGCCTTTTCCTTGGTTTTAAATTATCTCTAAATATTAAAGCTTGTGTGCAGAGCAGATGCTAACTTTTGTTGTACATGAGTTGCTTGTCTTATTATGACCCAAAACAAAGACTCATTTCCCATTTTCTCAAAAAATGCTGGGAGATGGTCTATTTCGGAGCTCTGGACTTCCAGCCAGAGGGAGACAAAGACCCACTCTCTGACCCTCAGACATGTCCATATCTGAGTGCCCAGGCATCTCAAGAAATGCATGTTAAAACCACAGTCGGATACCATTTTACACCCATAAATTAGAGAAAATGGAAACATATGACTATAGCAAGTGTTAGCAAGGATGTGGAATTCTTATAAACAAGAAGCCAGTGTAGGAAGGTGGCAGTTTGTGTGGTGGACAGAATGGTGGCTTTAGAGTCATTCATTCAACAAATACTTATTGAGCCCCTACTGGATGCCAGGCGCTATTCTTGGTGCTGGGAATGCAGCAGAGAGTAAGACAGACAAAATGCCTTGCCATGGAGCTGATGTTCTCATGGATAAGCGTGAACCACACACAAAATAAGTAAGTCATAGGGTATGTTAGATAATGAGAGGTGCTAGAGAGAAAAAGGAGGAAAGAAGGAGCAATTGAGGTGGTAAGAAAGAATTGCAAGTGTCAACAGGGCTGTCAGAGAAGAGTCAATGAGATGACTGCTGGGTAGAGACTTTAAAAGGAAACAAGCCTATGTGGATATTTGAGGAAGAGTATTCCAGGCAGGGGGAATAAAAGCCAGTGCAAAGACCCCGTGGTAAGAGCGTGTCTGGTCTGCTTAAGGAAGAACCAGGGGGCCTGTATGACTCCACTACAGTGAGCAAGGAGACGAATTGCAGGACAGAGAGGGAACATCTGGGGCTTATAACCAGGGTAAGACTTTTGGCTTCTACTATAGGGGAGTCACAGGAGAACTCTGAGTAGCATCCCTCAGGCTACTGGGTTGAGAACAGACTATAAGGTGGAAGGGAGTAGGGAGGACATAATCAGGGAGACCCAGGAAGATGCTATTACAATAGTCCAGGTAAGAGGTGATGGTGGGTAGAACAGGTGGGAGCAGCGGGCGTGGGGAAGAGAAGGGAGGTACTGAGTATATTTTAAAAGTAGAATCAGTGGCACATAGACACCATGGAATACTGTGCAGGCATAAAAAAGTATGAGTTCATGTCCTTTGCAGTGACACGGATGAAGCTGGAAAACATTATTCTCAGCAAACTAACACAAGAACAGAAAAACAGCTGGGTGCGGTGGCTCATGCCTGTAATCCTAGCACTTTGGGAGGCCGAGATAGGTGGATCACGAGGTCAGGAGATCGAGACCATCCTGGCTAACACGGTGAAACCCCGTCTCTACTAAAAATACAAAAAATTAGCCGGGTGTAGTGGCGGGCTCCTGTAGTCCCAGCTACTCAGGAGGCTGAGGCAGGAGAATGGTGTGAACCCGGGAGGTGGAGCTTGCAGTGAGCTGAAATTGAGCCACTGCACTCCAGCCTGGGCAACAGAACAAGGCTGTCTCAAAAAAAAAAAGAAAGAACAGAAAACCAAGCACCGCATGTTCTCACTCATAAGTGGGAGCTGAACAATGAGAACAGATGGACACATGGAGGGGAACATCACATACCAGGGCCTGTCGCAGAGTAGGGGGCTAGGGGAAGGATACCATTAGAAGAAATATCTAATGTAGATGATGGATTGATGGGTGCAGCAAACTACCATGGCATGTGTATACCTATGTAACAAAACTGCACATTCTCCACATGTACCCCAGAACTTAAAGTATAATAAAATAAATAAATAAAAATAGAATCAATAGACTATACTGACTCCAAATAAAATTAAGTTCGAATCCCAGCTCGTAGGCGTATCAGCTACCTTTGGTGAGCCTCAGTTTCCTCACCTGTAAAATGGGGATAATCATTCCCAACAGGGCTATGGATGAGGAGGCAAGTGAGCTGGCGCACAGTGAATCGAAGTTGCTATTAGTGGCAGTAATAGTAGTTATTTATTTATTTATTTATTTATTTTAATACAAGGTCTCACTCTGTTGCCTAGGCTGGAGTGCAGTGGCATGATCATAGCTCACTGCAACCTCCATCTTCTGGGCTCAAGTGTTCCTCCCACCTCAGCCTCCCCAGTAGCTGGGACTATAGGCACACACCACCATGCCTAGCTAATTTTTGTATTTTTAGTAGAGATGGGGGTTTCACCATGTTGGCCAGGCTGGTCTTGAACTCCCGACCTCAAGTAATTCTCCCACCTTGGCCTCCCAAATTGCTGGGATTACAGGCGTCAGCCAGCTCGCCTGGCCATTATCATTTTTATCGTCTGCTTCAGCCAGTGTCCCTCTCCCCGTGGCTCTGCAAACCACCCCACAAAGCCTTCCGGAGGCCACCAGGGGTCACGGAGCCATGTTCTGGTATGGAAAAGGAAATGGGTCTGATTGGAGATGGACTCTAAGATGCCAATGTCACCAGCAATGTGCAAACATGGTGGATCACAGGCACAGGAGGGGACTGGCCTGCCTATGACCCATCCTCAGCCAGAGGCCAGGAGCACTCACTGCCTGTCTTCCTTCCCACTCTCCAGCCTCAGCTTCTCTCTCTCTTCCTTGTCCATCTCCTCTCCACCCTGAACTAACTGCAGCCTCTTGTTCTTTTTTTACCTTTTTTTTTTTTTTTAGACAGAGCCTTGCCCTGTTGCCCAGGCTGGAGTGCAGTGGCGTGATGCCGGCTCGCTGCAACCTCCAGCTCCCAGATTCAAGCGATTCTCCTGCCTTGGCCTCCCAGAGTCCTGGGATTACAGGCGTGAGTCACTGCGCCCGGCCAGCCTCTTGTTCTTGATGGAGAAGGTTTGAGCTGCATCTGACAGGCTTGAAGATATAGGAAAAACATAATAATTATGACCTGCCTTTCCTACTGTCTTTCAGCAAGAGACCCAAAGTGCTTTCCAACGTTAATGAGGCTGCTGAGGTTCCCAGCTGCCAAGCAAGTGGGGCAGGTCACAAACACAGCTGGAGACAGAGCTGTCAGGGTCTTTCTTCCTGCTGCCTTTGAGAGGCCTCCAGGAAGAATCAGAGCTAAATCTGAGAAATATCTGTCCAGTTCCAAAAGGAAAAATGAATCTATGATTTTGGGTCACTTCTTTCAGTGATAGTAAAATGCAACACAGAAAAGAGAAACCAGAAAAGCTTAAAATGTTTGTGAGAGGAATCTTACATAATTAAACTGATTACCAGCAATCAGCTTATCCACCTCTGCCACAATCAAGCTGGAAATCAG
Organism: Theropithecus gelada; assembly: GCF_003255815.1. Lineage (NCBI taxonomy): Eukaryota > Metazoa > Chordata > Mammalia > Primates > Cercopithecidae > Theropithecus > Theropithecus gelada. The sequence goes on along the minus strand of NC_037679.1, from coordinate 71,637,441 downwards.
CATCATGTCATTCAGTCGATCAACAAACACTCACTGTCATTTCTCATGTCACTCAGACATGCTCTTTCTTGTTTTGTTTTTTTGTTTTTGTTTTTGTTTTTGAGATGGAGTCTCACTCTGTAACCCAGGGTGGAGTGTGGCTCACTGCAACTTCTGCCTCCCAGGTTCAAGCAATTATCTTGCCTCAGCCTCCCAAGTAGCTGAGATTACAGGCATGTGCCGCTACGCCTGGTTAATTTTTGTATTTTTAGTAGAGATGGGGTTTCACCATGTTGTCCAGGCTGGTCTCGAACTCCTGGACTCAAGTGATCCACCCACCTCAGCCTCCCAAAATGCTGGGATTATAGGGGTGAGCCACCACACCCAGCCTAGACATGCTCTTTCTGACCTCTGTATTTAAAATAGCATCCCACTGACCACCCCCCGCACCATCTCCACCATTCTGTGTTGTCTTACCCTACTTTGTCTTCTTGTACTTATTACTCTACCAAATTAGGATTGTTTATCTGTTTTCTCACTGTTTCCTTCCTCACCTGAAAATAAACCTCATGTCTGCCTTATCTGTGGCTCTGCCCCAGCACCTAGCACAGCGTCTCACACATTGTAGGACCTCAATACATATTTGTTGCATGAGTGAATGAGAGAGTGAAGGAAGAAAGGTACAGCACTTTGAGGTAGGCAGGACTGATATATCTACATCATTTAACAGCTGAAGAAACAGGCTCAGCCACACGGAAGCCAACAGCCCAAGGAGGAGAAGGGAAAACGACGAACAGGGATGCCTGCTGTGTGCCAGGGACTGCGCCAGGTGTATTGCACAAGTTCTCTCATCTGAACTCTTTAAAAACCCATGAAAAAGTCAGGGTTACCCATATATTACAGATGACTAACAAAGTTCAGAAACTGCCTCGTGGTAGACAGAATAACACCCCCTACCCCCACAAGATAGCCACATCCTAATCCTTGGAACCTGTGAATATGTTACTTTACATGGTGCAAAGGGTAATTATGGTTGCACATAGAATTAGGTTTGTTGACTGGATGCAGTGACTTATACCTGTAATCTCAGCACTTTGGGAGGCCAAGGTGGGAGGATCACTTGAACCCAGGAGTTTCAGACCAGCCTGGGCAACATAGACAGACCCCATCTCTACAAACAAATAAACAAACAAACAAACAAAAAATAGGCAGGCTTGATTTTGCATACCTGTAGTCCCAGCTACTTGGGAGGCTGAGGCAAGAGGATCACTTGAGCAGAGGAAATGGAGGCTGCCGTGAGCCATGATTGTGTCACTGCACTCCAGCCTGGGCAACAGAGCGAAACAAAAGAACTTTTAAAAAATTAAACAGAATTAAATTTGCTAACCTTAAAATAAAGAAATTATCCTGGATTATCTGGGCGGACTCAGTGTAATCACAAGGGTCCTTTAAAGATTGATGAGCACTTGGGAGGCTGAGATGGGAGGATCACCTGAACCCAGGAGGTCGAGGCTGCAGTGAGCCATGATCATACCGCTGCACTCCAGCACTCCAGCCTGGGCAACAGAGTGAGACTCTGCCTCAAAAAAAAAAATATATATATATATATATATATATATATATATATATGTGTGTGTGTGTGTGTGTGTATATATATATATGTATAGAAGAGGGAGGCAGAGTCAAAGGGATGCAACATGAGAAAGACTAAATCAGCTATTGCTGGCTTTGAAGGTTGAAGGGGCCATGAGCCACAGAATGCAGGCATCCTCTAAGACAGGAGTCCCCAACCCCCAGGCCACCAGTTGGTACTGTCTGTGGCCTCTTAGGAACCAGGCCACACAGAAGGAGGCAAGCGTCAGGCAAGTGAGCAATGCTTCATCTGTATTTATAGCCACTCCCCGTCGCTCACATTACTGCCTGAGCTCCGTCTCCTGTCAGATCAGCAGTGGCATTTAGATTCTCATAGGAGCACGAACCCTATCGCGAACTGCTCATGCAAGGGATCTAGGTTGTGCACTCCTTATGAGACTCTAATGCCTGATGATCTGTCACTGTCTCCCATCACTCCCAGATGGGACCGTCTAGTTGCAGAAAAACAAGCTCAGGCTCCCACTGATTCTACACTGTGGTGAGTTGTATAATTATTTCATTACACATTACAATGTAATAATAATAGAAATAAAGTGCACAATAAATGCAATATGCTTGAATCATCCTGAAACCATCCCCCACACCATCACCATCCCGCGGAAAAACTGTTTTCCATGAAACCAGTCCCTGGTGCCAAAAAGGCTGGGGACTGCTGCTCTAAGAAGCTGAAGAAGGCAAGAAAACAGATTCTCTTCATAAAGACTCCAAAAAGTGGGCCGGGCGCAGTGGCTTGCGCCTGTAATCCTAGCACTTTGGGAGGATGAGGTGGGTGGATCACCTGAGGTCAGGAGTTTGAGACCAGCCTGACCAACATGGTGAAACCCTATCTCCACTAAACATACAAAATTAGCCAGGCATGGTGGCACATGCCTGTAATCCCAGCTACCTTGGACGCTGAGGCAGGAGAATCCCTTGAACCTGGGAGGCATGGCAAAGGTTGCAATGAACTGAGATCACACCACTGCACTCCAGCCTAGGCAACAGAGCAAGACTCTGTTTCAGAAAAAAGACTTCAAAAAGCAATGCAGGTTTTTGACACCTTGATTTTTGCCTATTGACTTTAGCCCATTGCGGTTCTGACTTTCAGAACTGTCAGATAATGAATCTGCGGTTTTTAAGTCACCGAGTTTGTGGTCATTCATTACGGCAGCCATGGAAGACAAGCACACGCTTCCCCATCACAGAGGAGTAAGGGATTGCAATTAGACCCACAGATCATTGACTGCTTTTGAAGGGAATGTGCTCAGCTCTCAGAGGGACTATCCTGTCCTGAGCTGAGTGAGCAGCAGGGACATGACCCCTCCTGGCCATGACTGATTGCACCTGGGAGGGACAGCCAAACCAAAATAGGTCAAATAGGCCAGGCTCAGTAGCTCATGCCTGTAATCCCAGCACTTTGGGAGGCCAAGGCAGGCGGATCACTTGAAATCAGGAGTTCAAAACCAACCTGGCCAACATGGGAAAACCTCATCTCTAAAAATAAAAAAAAAAATTAGCCAGGCGTGGTGGTGTGCACCTGTAGTCCCAGCTACTAGGGAGGCTGAGGCAGGAGAATCACTTGAACCCAAGAGGCAGAGATCGCAATGAGCCAAAATCACACCACTACACTCCAGCCTGGGTGACAGAACCAGACTCCATTTAAAAAAACAAACAAACAAACAAAAAAACGTCAAATAGCATCTCTCCTTCCTGGGGAATTTGGAATTGAGACAGAAGCCCCAAATAAGTTTCTGTTTAGAGCATCCTCAGGCCAAATCTGGCTTGTGAATGGAATTTACTGGACTCATACAGCATTTTAAAACCATTTTTGTTTGTTTTAACTAGTTACCAATAGGTTTTAATCTTGAAATTTCATAATTTCAGATTCTGGATTGCCTACTTCTCTTCCAAGTTCAGAGCCCCTACCACTAGGAGCCCACATTCCTGCACGGCAATCATTGGCCAGAGCTTAGTGCTTAAAAGGGGGTTGCACTTTCCTCTTGGTCCTATGAACCACAACATCCCATTCACTTCCCAAGACCCAGTATCCATGAACATCGTCCCTCAGGTTTAAGCTACAGTGTGCCTTTCAGCAGGGAAATGTCTCTTACCCACATGTGGCAGCTGTCTTCCCTTTGCCCCTCCACACCCCTCTCTGGCTTCCCCATCCTGCCCAAGGACTGCATCAATGGGCTCCCTGGATTTCAGCTGGGTTTGGCCAATGGGCAATACCAGCAGGAGATCCAGGGCATGGAGAGTGTGCTGTCAGGTTATTTATTTGACTGGCTCCTTCCCAGTGGGGTTGCTGAGGACTGACTGCAGCTCTCCAAGGAAAGCCACATATCCTGTCCAGGCAGCCCTCTCCAACCACCCATGGCTTCTGGATTCCAGAACCACTCCCATCCCCATCCTTTTGGGCACAGGAATAGTAACAGCTCTTTCAGAACTAGCCCTAGGGTACTGGCCGTGTGGCTTCCCACAGCGGATCCATGCCTTAGTAAATAGTCCCTGTGTTAAACCCTCCCTCCTGGGGGCATCCTAATGAGGATTTGTCCTGTCTCCTGATTGACATGTCATGTTCCTATCAAGAAAGGGAGACTGATCAGGCACAGTGGCTCATGCCTCTAATCCCCTCACTTTGGGAGGCCAAGGCAGGAGGATCTTTTGAGTCCAGGAGTTCAAGTCCAGCCTGGGCAACATGGTGGGACCCTGTCTCTACAAAAAATTTTAAAAATTAACTGGGCATGGTGGTGTACATCTGTAGTCCCAGCTACACGGGAGGCTGAGGTGGGAGGATCGCTTAAGCCCAGGAGGTCAAGGCTGCAGTGAGCTATGATCATGCCACTGCATTCCAGACTGGGTAACAAAGCGAGATCTTGTCTCTTAAAAAAAAAGAAAAGGGAACTGAGAAGGCCCTGTGAGTTTCCCTCCACTGTTGTTCCCATTGACATCACCTGCCTGACAAAGGTTCTAAGTTTGAGATCCCCATGTTGTATCTCTTTCGAGTCTTTGAAGAAAGCCCGTGAAGCCACTCTGTTGTTAGATGCATAGAAAAGTAGAGAGAGAGAGGAGAGGCGCCCTGATCCTCAGCAGCTTCCCAGTCCTGGCTCCTGTCCCTCAAGAGGACTGGCCATACTTCCACCCTCCTGGGTCCAGGAGCCACCCCTATGGATACCACCACCACCACAGAGACCCCTTGGGCTCAAGCCAGTGTCAGAGTGGGCTTCTCTCTTTTTTTTTTTTTTTTTTTTTTTTTTTGAGATGGAGTCTTGCTCTGTCGCCCAAGCTAGAGTGCAATGAGCGATCTTGGCTCACTGCAACCTCCGCCTCCTCAGTTCAAGCAATTCTCCCTGCCTCAGCCCCCCGAGTAGCTGGGATTGCAGGCACCCGCCACCATGCCCAGTGAATTTTGTGTTTTTAGTAGAGGCGGGGTTTCACCATTTTGGCCAGGCTGGTCTTGAACTCCTGACCTCAGGTGATCTGCCCAGCTTAGCCTCCCAAAGTGCTGGGATTACAGGAGTGAGTCACTGCACCTGGCTGGGTTTTTCTTTCTTGATACCAAAAGACCCCTAGCTGCAGAAAAGACTAGATAACACCTCAGGTGGGGTAAATATTTGTCTTCTCTCTATGCAGCTTCTATTTCCTTTTTGATTTGAGGAATTGCCCTGCCCCTTTTACTACAGGTGAGCAGGCTGTCAATTTTGGTGCCAGGCCCACCCTGCCCTGGCGACCACTCTTTAAAGGGTCCTGCTTGGCCTCTGGCCATGTGGGTAAAGAGTTTGTGGGGTCCCAGGAATGTGCCCACCCTGAGTCCATGCCCTTCCTTCCCAGCCTCTCAGAGTGCAGGACAGAACCAAGGGTTAGAAGAGAAGGCAGAGTGGACCATAAACCAAGGGCTGGCCCCTCCCAAGTCACCACATGCTGGTCCATAACTCTGAGGGGTCCAAGATTCTAATTCAAACCTGGCCTTCCAGGTCCTTATTCAGGTATATGTGCCAAGGTAGGAAGACAGATCATACTTCATCTAATAGTTTATCTGGTTGCTTTACCACTTGTAGACAAGTGGTGCAAAGGCTTCCTTTTGTACTCTTGCTTTGAGCGCCGCAAATGTGGGGAGTGGTGCTGCAAGGTACCTCCACCACCCCAGGGCAAGAAGCAGGCATGGAAGCCAACCTTGGCCAATTGGATACCCCCTGCCTACAATCTACTTCCTAAACCTTTGGCTTAACCAAAAGCGAACAGATTTCTGTTGCTTGCAACCAAAGAACACTAACAGGACTGCTCAGCCCCAAAGCCCATTTTTCTTTCCATTAGAAAAGGAGGGGCTGGGCGCAGCGGCTCACACCTGTAATCCCAGCACTTTGGGAGGTTGAGGTGGGCTGATCACCTAAGGTTGGGAGTTCGAGACCAGCCTGACCAACATGGTGAAACCCTGTCTCTACTAAAAATACAAAATTAGCTGGGCGTGGTGGTGCATGCCTGTAATCCCAGCTACTCGGGAGGCTGAGGCAGGAGAATCGCTTGAACCCAGGAGGCAGAGTTTGCAGTGAGCTAAGATTGAACCATTGCACTCCAGCCTGGGCAACAATAGTGAAGCTCCGTCTCGAAAAAAAATAATTTTTTTTAAAAAGGAGGTAAATACACACTAGGTCTGTATCCATTAAAGACAGAGGATACAGAGAGGGAGGAAGAGGGGGTCGGAAGGCCTCCTCAGGTACATCTCACAAGGAGGTGTCCAGAGACTGAGTTGGTCCCACTCCTTCCTCCCTACCCTTAGACCTACTTCTTTGTCCCCATCCTCTACCCCTCTTTCCCCCACCCCCACTGACTCAGGCATTAAGATCCACTAGGTTATGAGGCCAGGTGTGGTGGGAGCTCATGCTCATAATCCCAACACTTTGGGGGGCCCTGTCTCTACAAAAGAATTTAAAAAGTAGCCAGGCATGGTGGCACCTGTAATCCCAGCTACTTGGGAGGCCAAGCCAGGAGAATCTCTTGAGCCCAGGAAGCTGAGGTTGCCGTGAGCCAAGATGGCACCACTGCACTCCACCCTGAGCAACAGAGTGAGACCCTGTCTCAAAAAAAAGATCCACTGAGTTGCACAAAAATGTTGTACATTCAGCTCCAGTCTCCACCCTCCAATGCATCAAACCAAACAAGACAAAAACATTTTTTTCACTAGAAATCATCAAAGCCTCCACACTTGATCCTCTGTCTTCTGTAAATATTTCTATCTCATCCCCTAAAAGTGATCTCACTGAATGAATGAATAATAATCTGAAGAGAGAACCGAGGGGTGATTTACATCATTTCAATGAGAGCCTCTATTATGCAAAATTATTATTCAAATTATGCAAACATCATCCTCTCAACTGGATGAACTTGCTCCAGCTGGGAGCCGACCATTCTCTGCAGGGCAGCAGGAGGGAGGAAGAGAGATTGGGAGGGAGGAAGAGAGATTATGAGACACTAGAGTGGCTGGGAATGGCCCACGGAAGTGATCGGTGTTTGTGCAGTAAGTTTGCTCCTGCATCAATTTCTCACTTGAAATATGCAAAAATCTCAGTCGGGCTTGGTGGCTCACACCTATAATCCCAGCACTTTGGGAGGCTGAGGCGGGTAGATTACTTGAGGTCAGGAGTTCGAGGCCAGCCTGGCCAACATGGTGAAACTCCATCTCTACTAAAAATGCAAAAATTAGCCAAGCATGGTGGTGGGCGCCTGTAGTCCCAACTACTCAGGAGGCTGAGGCAGGAGAATTGCTTGAACCCGGGAGGCAGAAGTGGCAGTGAGCTGAGATTGCACCATTGCACTCCAGCCTGGGCAACAGAGAGAGACTCTGTCTCATAAAGAAAGAAAAAGAGCGAGAGAGAGAGCGAGCAAGGGAAGGAAGGAAGGAAGGAAGGAAGGAAGGAAGGAAGGAAGGAAGGAAGGAAGGGAGGGAGGGAGGGAGGGAGGGAGGAGAAGGGGAAGGGGAGGGGGAGGGGACGGAGACGGGAAGGAAGGAAGGAAGGAAGGAAGGAGAGAGAGAGAGAAAGAAAGGAAAGAAAGAAAAAGAAAGAAAAGAAAGAAAGAAAGAAAGAAAGAAAGAAAGAAAGAAAGAAAGAAAGAAAGAAAGAAAGAAAGAAAGAAAGAAAGGAAGGAAGGAAGGAAGGAAGGAAGGAAGGAAGGAAGGAAGGAAGGAAGGAAGGAGAAAGAGAGAGAGAAAGGAAGGAAGAAAATATGCAAAAATCTTAGTCATTCCTCTTAAATCACAGGAAATAAATCCTTCAGATATTGTGGCTGTAGATCAAGAATACTTGTAACAGCAGCTCTAAATATTCCAAAAATATTGGGAAGAATGGGATTCCTTTCCAGCAGAAGGTCTTATAGATGTGAGACAACCTGCAAAAAAAGTTCAGTTTTCAGGTAAATGAGAGAAGGGACAGACGTTTTGCACAACAGAGACCAGCATCCATTATTTTCAGTGTGGATGTTAATACCGCTAGTAATAACCTTATTCATTTGCCAGAGTTTTGTCCTCTTTTTTTTTTTTAAGAAAATTGTATTGTGACTTTCACCTGTTTAAGGGCTTTTAGCGGCTTCCCATTCTACCCAAAGTACAATCAAAGCCCTCATGCTGAGGCCTAAGGCCGCTGTACCCCTTGCACGATGGGGCTCCTTTCTACTTCTCCAGCTATTATCAGAAAGCGGTCCCAATCCAGGCCCCAAGAGGGGGTTCTTGGATCTCATGCAAGAAAGAATTCGGGGTGAGTCCACAGAGTAAAGTGAAAGTAAGTTTATTAAGAAAGTGAAGGAATGAAGAATGGCTCCTCCATAGGCAGAGCAGCGGCATGGGCTGCTTAACTGGGTACACTTACAGTTACTTTGTGATCATATGCTAATCAAGAGGTGGATTATTCATGAGTTTTCTGCGAACTAAGTGGGCCCCGGATCAGAGGGTTCCTTCCCCTTTTAGACCATTTAGGGTAACTTCCTGACGTTGCCGTGGCATTTGTGAACTGTCATGGTGCTCGTGGGAGTGTCTCTTCGAATGCTAATGTATTCTAATTAGCGTGTAATGAGCAGCGAGGACAACCAGAGGTCACTTTCATCGCCATCTTGGTTTTGGTGGGTTTTAGCTGACTTCTTTATGGAAAACTGTTTTATCAACAAGGTCTTTGTGACCTGTATCTTGTGCCAACCACCTATCTCATGCCGTCACTAAGAATGCCTAACCTCCAGGGAATGCAGCCCAGCAGGTCTCAGCCTCATTTTACCCAGCCCCTATTCAAGATGGAGTCACTCTGGTTCCAATGCCTCTGACACAGCCTTTTCCCAGGCTGCTAGCCTGCTCCCTCATCTCCTGCAGCCATACCTTTAACTCCTAGAATAGGCAGGACTCCTTCCTACCCGGGACTGTTGCCTGTGATGTTTTCTCTGCCAGGAAAGCTCTTCTGCCCATTCCTTGGCTGCCTGCTTCCTTCTCATGCTTCAGGTTTCTTTTTAAGTGTCCCCTCTTCACAGAGACCCTCCCTGACCTCCTAAAACGGGTGCCTCCAACCACCTCTCCCACCTTCCACCCATGCTGCCATTTTTCCTTCACAAGATGCAATTATATACTTATTTGTGCCTTTATTTAATTTTTCATCTGTTTCCCCACCAGGCTATAAACTTCAACAAGGTAGGGATCATATCCATCTTGTTCACAGCTGAAGTTGCAACACCTAGCACAGTGCCTGGCACAGGGTGAACCTGCAATTCAGAAGGAATTAATGGGGTTTGGTGTGGTGGCTCACGACTGTAATCTGAGCACTTTGGGAGGCCAAGGCTGGCGGATAACTTCAGGCCAGGAGTTCGAGACCAGCCTGGCCAACATGGTGAAACCCTGTCTCTACTAAAATATATATATAAATATATACACACATAAAACTTAGCCAGGCATGGTGGCTCGTGCCTATAATCCTAAGTACTCGGGAGGCTGAGGCATGAGAATTGCTTGAACCCAGGAGGTAGAGGTTGCAGTGAGCCGAGATCACACCACTGCACTCCAGCATGGGCAACAGAGCGAGACTGTCTCAAAAGAAAAATAAATAAATAAATACTGTGTATGGAACGGACACAGTGGCTCATGCCTGTAATCACAGCCCTCCAGAAGGCATAGGCGGGAAGATCTCTTGAGACCAGGAGTTCAAGACCAGCCTGGCAAATGTGGCAAAACCCTTTCTGTACAAAAAATACAAACATTAGCTGGCCATAGTGGTGCACGCCTATAGTCCCAGCTACTCACGAGGCTGAAGTGGGAGAATTGCTTGAGCCCAAGAGGTGGAAGTTGCAGTGAGCCGAGACCACACCACTGCACTCCAGCCCGGGTGACAGAGTAAGACTCAGACTAAAAAAAAAAAAAAAAATTACTGTGTATGATTATGTATGATTTAGCCTTCTAATTATCACATACAAGTTCCTGGGGCACAGAGAGTATGCCTAATGGCCTAAAGAGTAATTATCATAAATGGTGGTAGTGATAACTGTCATTCATTGAGCATATACTGTATGGCAGGTACCATGCTAAGCACTTTATTTACAAGGATTCACTCATCAAATCCCCCTGGACCATGAACCAACCGTGTGACCTTTGGCAAGTCTTGGCTTCTCAACTGTGAACCAGAACTGACAATGCCCACTTGTGTCTCCGTGCCCTGAACAATGCCTTGCACCTAGTGAATAAATATGCTAATAATGACACTATCTGAACACTCACTGTGTGCCTGCTACCATGACTGCCTCATTGATCCCCAAAACAAGGCAGTGGTGTAGGTGTGATTACCACCCACTCTCCGAAGTGGCATTCCCCAGGAAGCTGTCTCTGAGATCAAGTTCAGCATCCAGGTGACATATTAAGGATGTCCCTTGGAATCAATCCCTGGGGATGATTGAGGAAGGAAGCAGGAGTGGGCATAGGCAGAAGTTGAGCTGTGATGCAGGGCCGACCACATCCTAGCCTACCCTACAGGGAGTCCTGGAGCTAAACTGGTGATGTCTCAAGTTGGGTCCAGATGGACAAGCCTTTATGCCCCATCTCGATCTGCCTTGGGCTGTGAACTGTCCCAGGAAGTGGAATAACCTTGAACAAGGTGATTCTGCTGCTGAAGGGATTGCTAAAGGGGTTAACAGCTGAGAGCCACCTGCTGTCAGCACCCCCAGCAGCTGGGGCAGCAAGTCCTCCATTGGAACTGAGGCTTTGATGACATTACCAAACTTGCCCATAGCTCATAGACAAAAACTAGCAGAGTCAGGAGCAGAACCCAGGACTATCTGATGCCCATGTTCCCCGACTCCTTTTTTTTTTTTTTTTTTTTTTTTTTTTTTTTTACCACTAGATTGCAAAAAGCAGTGCATTCACCAAAGGAGTTCATAACTACTTGGATAGAGGGAATAAAAAAGAAAACATTCAAAAATGTATCAATCCAAGGTTGGACAGCCTGGGAGCCTGGATATATGATAAATAGGAAGGCTGGGCTGTGGGGCCAGAGCAAGGAAAGATGGCTGGGTCAGGTCTGGCCAAGGTGCCTTTAGCAGAGGTTGCTAGAATGAAAATTTTGTATTCGGGGAAAGATAACGAAATCATCATTTTTAAAAACATCTCTCTGAGATGGCAAAAGGCCAGGGAGATAACCCAGGTTTGTTTTTGTTTTTTTTTTTCCTTTGGAGCGTTGCATGACGGGAAGCACCATTAACACTTGGGAAAGATGAAATGCAGCCGGAAAGATTAAAGAATCGCACTGCACTTTCTTCCAGAGACTGTGAGGACTCAGGCGTGTCCCCAGAGAGAGGTGGCAATTGCAGACAGTTTCACAGATGATGACGAAGTAAAACAAGCACACGATGAGGAAGCAAGCGGTCTAAGCCCCAGCCCCAGCTCTGCATCGACAAACATGCTGTGTGTCCTTGAGCAAGCCACTTGCCCTCTCTGAGCCTCAGTGAGAATGAGTTACAGTGAATAGAGTGAGGCAGGTCTGCTTTACAGAAGCCAGGTATAATAGGGAGTGAAATCAAAAAGGGTTGTCTCCTAATAATGTCTTAGATTGTTTTTTATTTTTTATTTTTTTGTCACAGACACACTTTGCACATCAAGCCTGTAACAAGAGCATTATTTCTACAAAGAAAAATGCTCATTTCTTTTCCCAGCACTTTGGGGGGCCAAGGTGGGCGGATCATGAGGTCAGAAGTTCGAGACCAGCCTGGCCAACATGGTGAAACCCCGTCTCTACTTTCAAAAAATACAAAAATTAGCCGGGCCTGGTGGAGGGTGCCTGTAATTCTAGCTACTCGGGAGACTGAGGCAGGAGAATCATTTGAAACCAGAAGGCAGAGGTTGCAGTGAGCCGAGATTGTGCCACTGCACTCCACCCTGGGCGACAGAGCAAGACTCCATCTCAAAAAAAAAGGAAAGAAAGAAAAATGCTCATTTCTCATTGACTTTGAACACAGTCTCAATCCACCTTTTGTTCTTCCCCTTTCAAAGTGGCACTGGTTAAAATAAATACTTCACTTTTCTCCTAACTCTACTGTAACAGCAGGAATGTCCTGATACATGACAACAAGTGGCACTCAACCACCATGTCACAGACACAGGAAGTGGTAAGGACTCTGGCGAAAGCAACGCTTGGGCCCCCTGGAAAGGGGGTGGCTGCCATTTGTTGCCAGGGAAAAATGCAGACCTGGTATTACCAGGCAGTCCTGTTTTTCAAGAGAAAGCTGAAATCTGGGCTGTATGTGGTGACATGTGCATGTAGTCCCAGGTACTTGGGAGTCTGAGACAGGAGAATTGCTTGAGCCGTGGAGGTCGAGGCTGAAGTGAGCTATGATCACACCATTGCACTCTAGCCTGGACAACAAAGTGAGACTCTGTCAGAAAGGAAAGAAAGAGAGAGAGAGAGAGAGAGAAAAAGAAAGAAAGAAAGAAAGAAAGAAAGAAAGAAAGAAAGAAAGAAAGAAAGAAAGAAAGAAAGAAAGAAAGAAAGAAAGAAAGAAAGAAAGAAAGAAAGAAAGAGGGAGGGAGGGAGGGAGGACAGGAGGGAGGGAGGGAAAGAGAAAGAAAGAAAGAAAGAAAGAAAGAAAGAAAGAAAGAAAGAAAGAAAGAAAGAAAGAAAGAAAGAAAGAAAGAAAGAAAAGAAAGAAAGAGAAAGAAAGAGGGAAAGAAGGAAAGAAGGAAAGAAAGGAAGGAAGGAAGGAAAGAGAAAGAGAGAAAGAAAGAAAGAGAAAGAAAGGAAGGAAGGAAGGGAGGGAGGGAAAGAGGAAGGAAGAGAAGAAAGAGAAGGAAGGAAAGAAGAGAAAGAAAGAAAAAAAAGGAAAGAAAGAAAGAGAGAGGAAGGAAGGAAGAGAAGAAAAGAAAGAAAGGAAGGAGGAAAGGAAGGAAGAAAGAAAGGAAAGAAAGGAAAGAAGGAAGGAAGGAAGGAGAAAAAGAAAGCTGAAATCTAAATTTGAGTGAAAAATCTCCTTTTCCTCTTCATGTTAACTAATTTGCTTTTTTTTTTTTTTTTTTTTTGAGACGGAGTCTCGCTCTGTCGCCCAGGCTGGAGTGCAGAGGCCGGATCTCGGCTCACTGCAAGCTCCGCCTCCCGGGTTTGCGCCATTCTCCTACCTCAGCCTCCCGGGTAGCTGGGACTACAGGCACCCGCCACCGTGCCTGGCTAGTTTTTTGTATTTTTTAGTAGAGATGGGGGTTTCAGCATGTTAGCCAGGGTGGTCTCGATCTCCTGACCTTGTGATCCGCTCGTCTCAGCCTCCCAAAGTGCTGGGATTACAGGCTTGAGCCACCGCGCCCGGCCTAATTTGCATATTTTTAAAACCCTGTCTGGGAGGAGAAAATGGGAAGTGACTGTATGATAAATACAGGATTTTCTTTTGGGGTGATGAAAATGTTTTGGAACTAAATAGGGGCTATGGTTGCACCACAATGTGAATGTACTAAATGCCATTGAATGGTACTCGTTAAAATTCTTAATTTTATGTTATGTGAATTTCACCTCAATTTAAAAGAAACAAAAACAAAAAATCCTGTCTGGGATCAAATAAAATGCATGTAGGCAGATGCATCTGTAATTCCAGCACCTTGGGAGGCCAAAGTGGGAGGATTGCTGGAGCCCAGAAGTTTGAGACCAGCCTGGGCAACATAAGGAGACTGCATCTCTACAGAAAATTCAAAAATTAGCCAGGCATGGTGGTGGGTATGTGTGGTCCCAGCAACTCCAGAGGTTGAGGTGGGAGAATTGCTTGAGCCTGGGGAATGCAGGCTGCAGTGAGCTATTATCATGCCACTACAGTCCAGTGTAAGACCCTGTCTCAAAAAAGAAAAAAAAAAAAAAGATGCATCTATGGATCTATGGGCCACATGCCACCTGAGGGTTGTTGAATGGGATCCCTGGACCAAGCCTCCCAGCTCTGGCTCCATGAATGGACAACAGCCTGGGCACTCCAGTACAGCATCCCATGGGAGACAGGTACATAAATAATGCCATTTGTGGTCCCTAAAAGAGGGCATATGAGGTGTGCTTCATTCCCCTGAAAGCCATGCCAGAGATAGCCGGGGCCATCCTCCCTAAGTTGTCCTGCCAATTCCAACCAGCGCTGGTGGCTTGGCCTCACCCAGCCTCTGCCTCCAGCACTTGGCATTTCTCGCGCCTGGATGCACCACGCACTGAGGAGCAGGGTGAAAAAGATCATCTGTGAACAGAAGCTTTTTCCTGCAAACTGCTCTCCACAAGTCCTGTGTCCTTGCCCATTCCTCTCTCCCACCCCATGTCTTCTGGTCTCTGAGGTTCTATTAACTCCTTTAAGATCCTTAAATCCTGGAAGATGCTCAACTCTTGCCACACCATGCCCCAGCCCACCACTGCACCCTCATGGCCTTTGTCTGGACTGTCACTTCCACCAGGACAGGCGTTTTGTCTGCTTTGTTTGCTGCTGAGGGCCCCAGGGCCTACAGTAATACCTAGTTTACCCAGCTTGGTGAATCTCTGCTGCTGGATGAATGCTGTTCCCTCTCGAAGACTCAGATCCAGGTCTTTGCCTGCCTGGTTCATGACGAGCCCTCTTGTCATTCAGGCCTCAGGTCAATGTCACCTCCTCAGAGAGGCCTTCCTTGACCACCCTATCTAACCACTGCCTACCCCCGCCCCTCCACCTCCACCACCAAGTCATTCTCTAGCCTAGAGATCAGCAAGTCAAATCCTGCCCACTGCTTGCTTTTTTGTTTGTTTTTGTGTTTTGAGACAGGGTCTCACTCTGTTGCCCAGGCTGCAGTTCAGTGGCACCATCATAGCTCACTGCAGCCTCGGATTCTTGTGCTTAAGCAATCCTCCCACCTCAGCCTCCCAAGTAGCCAGGATTGTAGGCATACACCACCACATCAGCTAATTTTTTTATCTTGGAGAGATGGGGTCTTGTTATGTGGCCCAAGTTGGTCTCAAACTCAAGATCACTGGGCTCAAGTGATTCCTCCTCCCTTAGTTTCCCAGTGTGCTGTACCAGTCTGTTTTTGTAAATAAAGTTTTATTTGAACACAGCCATGCCCATCCATTTGCAGATCATCTGTGGCTGCTTTTGTGCTACAGTGACAGAGTTGAACAGTTGTGGCAGAGATCCTAGGGTTCATGAAACCAAAATATCTAACATCCAACCCTTTACAGAAAAAAATGCGCTGACTCTGCTCGGTCCATTATCCTTCTTTGTTTTCATGGCATTTCTCACTGTTTGAAATTGTCTTGTCATTTGTTAACTTGCTACTTGGGCTGTCTGCTCTCACTACAAGGCAAACTTCATGAGGATGGGAATTTTTTTTGAGATAGAGTCTTGCTCTGTCACCCAGCCTGGAGGGCAATGGTGCGATCTCGGCTCACTGCAGCCTCCACTTCCCAGATTCTGCCTCAGCCTCTCAAGTAGCTGGGATTACAGGCACCCACCACCACGCCCAGCTAATTTTTGTATTTTTAGTAGAGACGGGGTTTCACCATGTTGGCCAGACTGGTCTCAAACTCCTGACCTCAGATAATTCACCGCCTCGGCCACCCAAAGTGCTGGGATTACAGGCATGAGTCTCCATGCCCAGCCAGAGTGTAGGGATTTTAGTGTGCCTTGTTCACTTGCGGTTACCCTAGGCCCAGAACAGTGCCTGGCACACAGTATACATGCTGGTTACCCTCATTCCTGTCCACTCCCCCCTTGGAGCCATCCTCCACCCTGCCTATGTCCTGGACCAGGAGCTGACCCCCAAGGACTTCTACGCCCTGGTTCCAGGCAGGTCCAGCCAATAGAAACTAGTACTCATAGAGGCCAGGAGGGCAAGAGGAGGAGGAGGTCCAGGTGCTCCCTTCCCACCCGCTTCCTGATCTGGGCTGTTTCATGGCAAAAACTGCGACAATGCACCTCCCTGACAACAGTGCCTGCCAGCAGCCCCTCCTCTAGAGCACTGGCTGTCACTGGGTTCCCCCAACACTCCCTTCACCCAACAGGTGGTAACTGCTCCTCACCACGCTAGCCCCCAGCTCAGTGCCTCAACATACGCTTCAGTTCCCTTGACCTCACCCACCTCGTGATAAACAGTCTTTTTATCAGATTCACCTCAATTGAGACGCAGTTAAACTGTGCCTTCTCTTTCCTGGTGGAACCCTGACTGACAGAGCAGATGCTCAATAAATATGGGTGGAAAAAAAAATGAATGAGCAGACAAATAAATGTGTGGCTACAGAGGAGAAATGGAGGATTAGGGGAAGGATTAGGGTTCAGTGTTAGGGACCGATAAGGGTTACAGTTAAGATAAAAGTTAGGAGTAAGGGTTAAGTTTATGGCAAAGCTTAGGACGAGGGGACAGGTAAGATTAGGATTAGGATATAGATAAGGGTTAGGATACAGGTTAAAGTGAGGGTAGGTGTTGGGATGGGGTTAGGGTTAGGGTAGGATTAAGGTAAAAACTAGAATTTGGATCTGTTTACAAAGCAGAGGGAGACTGGATGACACAGAAGTCCAGGTGAAGGATGGGCACAGTGGCTCACACCTGTAATCTCAACACTTTGGGAGGCCAAGGTAGGAGGATTGCTTGAGACCAGGAGTTCCAGACCAGCTGGGCAACATAGTGAGACACCCCTCCCCCCATCTCTACAAACAAGTTTTTTAAAATGAGTCAGGTATGGTGGTGCACGCCTATAGTCCCAGTTACATAGGAGGCTGAGGCAGGAGGATGACTTGAACCCAGGAGTCCCAGGGCACAGTGAGCCGAGATCGTACCCCTGCACTCCAGCCTGGGTGACAGAGCAAGAGCCCGTCTCTTGAAAAAAAGAAAAAAGAAAAAAAAAAAATCCAGGTGAGCTGCCCACAGCTGTCCCTGATGTAGCATTAAGACTCCTCCATCCGTCTCTGCTGCCTGTAGAATGGGAGGTGCCTGTCCGATGCAAAAAGCCCATTAATTACCCTGGCTAGAGGTCAGCTCCCACACCCACACTCACTCCACAGACAGTACATTTTAACCACCCGCCCAATGATGGCCCTTCACGAGGCACGGGCATCATGACTAAAGGACATCAGACCCCAGCCTTGAGCAAGGTCAGATGCAAGGAGTCCAGCTCTCCCCGTCCCCTTAAATGAAGGCACCAGGCTCTGTGGCTGTGAAAGGAAGACATTTCTCCCTTCAGATAAGCGATTTTATCTCATTTTATCTTAGAGACAAGGTCTTGCTTTGTCACCCAGGCTGGAGTGCAGTGGCACAATCATAGCTCATTGCAGCCTCAAACTTCTGGTCTAAGTGATCATCCCACCACAGGTGGGAAACATCACACCCAGCCAGAGAAGCAGTGTTTTTTAAACTACCCAGTACTGTTGTTTGGCATATACTCAGGTGCTTCCATCTGGCTTCCTCCTGTGTCCAGTGCAGGCATGTTTGTAATGTATAGAATTCTAGATACCTTGGCCAGGCACAGTGGCTCACGTCTGTAATCCCAGCACTTTGGGAGGCTGAGGCAGGTGGATCACTTGAGGTCAGGAATTCGAGACCAGCCTGGCCAACATGGCAAAACCCCATCTCTACTAAAAATACAAAAATTAGCTGGGTATGGTGGCACATGCCTGTAATCGCAGCTACACGGGAGGCTGAGGCAGGAGAATCACTTGAACCCCAGAGGCTAAGGTTGCAGTGAGCCAAAATCACGCCACTGCACTCCAGTCTGGGCAACAGAGAAAGACTCCATCTCAAAAAAATAAAAAATAGGCCAGGCATGGTGGCTCACACCTGTAATCCCAGCCCTTTAGGAGGTCAAGGTGGCCAGATCACCTGAGGTCAGGAGTTCAAGACTAGCCTGGCCAACATGGTGAAACCCTATCTCTACTTAAAATACAAAAAAATTAGCCAGGTGTGCTGGTGCACGCATGTAATCCCAGCTACTCAGGAGACTAAGGCAGGAGAATCGCTTGAATCTGGGAGGCAGAGGTTGCAGTGAGCCGAGATCGTACCATTGCACTCCAGCCTGGACAACAGAGTGAGACACTGTGTCAAATTAATTAATTAATTAATTTTAAAAATAGGCAAGAAGATCAATTGAACCCAGGAGTTTGAGGCTGCAGTGAGCCATGATCATTCCACGGCCCTCAGCCAGGATGACAGATTGAGACCCCTGTCTCTTAAAAAATTAAAATAAAATACCAATTACTTAAAGTGGCCAAGGTGTGGAGATTTGTTGTAAGGGGGTGTCACTTCTGTCCTTGACCTGTTGAGAAAACAGTAAGGGTTAATAAAAGCCAGGCACAATTTAAGAGACAGCCTAGGCCAGGCACGGTGGCTCACATCTATAATCCCAACACTTTGGGAGGATGAGATGGGCGGATCACCTGAGGCCAGTAGTTTCAGACAAGCCTGGCCAACATGGTGAAACCTTGTCTCTAATAAAAATATAAAATTTACCTGGGCATGGTGGCGCATGCCTGTAATCCCAGCTGCTCGGGAGGCTGAGGCAGAAGAATCGCTTGAACCCAGGAGGCAGAGGCTACAGTGTGCTGAGATTGCACCACTGCACTCCAGCCTGGGTGACAGAGCGAGACTCTGTCTCAATAAATAAATAAATAAATAAATAAATAAATAAATAAATATGGCCGGGCGCGGTGGCTCATGCCTGTAATCCCAGCACTTTGGGAGGCCAAGGCGGGTGGATCACGAGGTCAGGAGATCAAGACCATCCTGGCTAACAAGGTGTAGCCCCATCTCTACCACAAATACAAAAAATTAGCCGGGGGACGTGGTGGGCGCCTGTAGTCCCAGCTACTCGGGAGGCTGAGGCAGGAGAATGGCGTGAACCCGGAAGGCGGAGCTTGCAGTGAGCCGAGATTGCGCCACCGCACTCCAGCCTGGGCGACAGAAAGACTCCATCTCAAAAAAAAAAAAAAGGTTAGTATCTTCCAGAGAAAGGTGCCTCAAGCTTTGCCTCCTTAAATCCTTGCTATATCCCATAATGGGCCTCTTTTATTTTGCTGTCCAGTATGCACTCCCCCTCATCTGGTAACAGCACCCCTGTTTTCTTTAGGAGAATTCCCCTCCCCAACTTTTAGTCCATGAGGTGTAGGAAAGGCCAATCCACGCTCTCTTCCTAGGGGTCGTCACAGGACCCAGGCCTGATCAATGAGTGCATTCCTTCCTCCTGCCCATAGGGATTGGTTCAGGAGTAGACATGGGACCTGTGGTGATCCAATTCAAGCCAATCCCATAGTCTGTATAAGAACTATCAGGAAAGAGGGGCTCTCTTTTCATAGGCGCTACAGGGAAGGTAGGATGTAAGCCTGGAGATACTGGCAGCCATCTTGCCACCATGAGAAGAGAAATGGCCTCCACACAGCCAACACTGAGTCAAGAGATAAATTCCCTCCAACTTTATTGGAGCCTTGGGATCCAGTCATACCTGAAACTGGACCACTCCCTAGTGAGCACACAACGCAAACTGTTATCTTAGTGGGAGAATAAAAGAGGTGTGTCTCTGGCAGAAGCACTGTAAGCATATGCAAAGGCCCTGAGGCAGAAGCATTTTTGTGAAATAGAAAGCAAGGCATTGTGGCTGGGTTCAAAAAGCAGCCACAGGCAAGAGAGGAAGAAAACGAGATCTGAGAGAATGGCAAGGGCCAGGCCATCCAGGGTAGGTCACAGTAAGGATTTAGATCTTTATTCTAAGGGCAATGGGAGAAGTTTCAAGGAGAGGGTTAATCGTCTGATTTGAGCAGGGGGGTTTGTTTTCTGGTTGTTTTTGTTTTGTTTTGTTTTGTTTAAGACAGTGTTGCTCTGTCATCCAAGCTGGAGTGCAGTGGCACAATCTTGGCTCACTGCAACCTCTGCCTCCTTGGTTAAGCCATTCTCCTGCCTCAGCCTCCCAGATAGGCAGGACTACAGGCACGCACCACCACACCCAGCTAATTTTTGTATTTTTAGTAGAGACGGGGTTTCACCCCGTTGGCCAGGCTGGTCTCGAACTCCTGACCTCAGGTGATCCACCCGCCTCAGCCTCCCAAAGTGTTGGGATTACAGGCGTGAGCCACCGTGCCCAGCCTGATTTAAGTTTTTGCAAAGTTCACTGAGGTTGTTGCTTCAAGGAGAATGCACCGGGGTGAGGAGGCGAGCAGAGTGGATGTTGTGGGGGACCATCTGGGGGACAATTATAATCATCAGGTGAGAGATATGGTGGTCTGTAACAGCATGTGCCTGAGCTGCTGCCCCTGGAAAGACTGTAGAGAGGAGGGGAAGCTGGCCATGTCCTGTACTTTGGCAGCTACGTGATGTGAAAACTAATGCAACTTCTCAAGAAAGATTTGCTGCACCCCGGCAGTCATCCGAATTACCGAATCATGAAGAGTTAACACAATCAATAAATCTACACTTGCTGGGCAAGAGTGCTGTTTTGCATACATACAGCCATGGAGCAAAAAGCCATCAGCTATTTCACTGGTTGCATGCAGTCGCCCTCTAGCTCTAAGAACCTGGAAGCTGGGCCAACCGTGTCTGCCAGACAGAGCCTCTTACACCTGTTTTGTCTTTTCCTGCTTACACTCGTCAATGATTTCTTCACCTGAATGATATTTCTCCTGAGTTACAAAGTGGCAGATGTTAATTATGAATGGAAAAGATTCCTTTACAGGGGAGAAATCTGACAATATCACTTTAACCAGGTAATCAAGGCTAACATCATTGATAATGGGACAAATGACATTACATGCCTGGTGATGGAATGCACTAAGAACACAGCATCACCCATATCATATTTTTACCAGAAATATTTAACTCCAATGCAATCACCAGGAAGCAATCAAACAAATCCACACTGAGAGACTGTAAGAAATACCTGATCCATGCTCTTCAAGTACCCATGCCATGAAAGACAAAAAG
The DNA here is from genome assembly GCF_003255815.1 of Theropithecus gelada. NCBI lineage: Eukaryota > Metazoa > Chordata > Mammalia > Primates > Cercopithecidae > Theropithecus > Theropithecus gelada. The sequence continues at coordinate 71,616,440 of NC_037679.1, read as the reverse complement.
AAGCAAGGGACTGTTCTGGATTCCAAGAGACTGAATAAAAGTGACTAATAAATGCCAGCATGATTCTTAATTGGGTCCTGGGCTTTTTTAGCTGTAAAATACATTACTGGGAAAACTCAAATACTGACTGTATCTCATGTGATAGTATTGTATCAATGTTAAATTTTCTAAATATGAACAATATATTGTTATGAAAAAGGATGTCTGTGTTCTTAGGAGATGCACATTGCAGTATGGAAGGGGTGAGGCATTCCATGATGTCTGCACTTCGTACCCAGGAAAAAATAATAAGATAGAGATAGATAGATAGATAGATAGATAGATAGATAGATAGATAGATAGACAGACAGGATAGATAGATAGATAGATAGATAGATAGATAGATAGATAGATAGGATAGATAGATAGATAGATACAGAGATACAGATATATAGATACAAAATAGATGATAGATACAGATAGATGAATACAGACAGATTAGATAGATAGATAGATAGATAGATAGATAGATAGATAGATAGATAGATAGAACAGATAGTTGGATTGATAGCTAATGATGATAGATAAATGATTGATAGCACACATGTGGCACAATGTTAAAGATGGCCACATTAGAGTGATGGGTGTGGGTGTTCATCGAATCAGTATATTATTTTTGCAGCTCTTCTGCAGACTTGAAATTTTTCAAATTTAATACATTGTGGGAGGCTGGGCGTGATGGCACTCACCTATAGTTCCAGCTACTTGGGAGGCTAAAGCAAGAGCATTGCTTGAGATTAGGAATTAGAGACTGCAGTATGCTATGATCACACTTATAAATAACCACTGCTCTCCAACCTGGGCAAGATTGCAAGACCTTGATTTAAAAAAAAAAAAAAGAAAAGAAAAATTCATAATTTTGTTCAGCACTCTCAGGCATGTGTGCAAACACACACACCCACCCACACACACACACACACACACACAGGGATTGGTGTCCTACTGTCATTATGGCAAAGAATCATCTTCCTGGTGAAGAACATTGGCATAGCCATGAATCCTGGTTTGCCTGAGACAGCCCCAGTGTACACCTGTAATCTGACATGATTATTAATATTGCACCAAAAGAAAATGCTAGGTATGTCAGAGTTGTTGTCCAAAGTAGAAAGAAACATCACCTTCACCTTCTGAGATATCAGCGTACATTTACTCATTCATTCAACAGACTTGTTCTGACCACCTGGTGGAGAGTCAGAAACTGGGCATACCACACTGAGCAGGGTCAGCAAGGTTCTAGCCCTCAGGGAACTGATGGTCTAAAGCCAGGCTTGGCAAACCACAGCCCGGCACACAGGCCAGTTCCAGTCCCACTGCTTGTTTTCATATGACCTTTGAATTAGGAGCCATTTTACATTTTTAGATAGTTGGAAAACATTAAAAGAAAAATTAGCTGGGCATGGTGGTGTGTGCCTGTAGTCCCAGCTACTCAGGAAATTAAGGTGGGAGGATCCCTTGAGCCCAGGAGGTCAAGGCTGCAGTAAGCTATGATCCTCCCACTGCACTCCAGCCTGGGTGACAGAGTGAGACCCTCTCTCAAAAAAAAAAAAAAAAAAAAAAAAGGAAGGAAGAAAAAATGATATTTTGTGATTGTTTTTACGTGAAAATTAAATAAAATTTAAACTTCAATGTTCCTCAATAAAGTTTTATTGGAACACAGTCGTGCTCATTCATTTATGAATCATCTCTGGCTGCTTTTGCACCACAGCAGCAGAGTTGAACAGTCTCGACAGATATCATCGTATGACTCCCAAAAGCATCAAATATTTACTATCTGGACCTTTATAGGAAAAGTTTGCCAACCCTGGTCTAAAGTTGTATTTTCAGTATAGTTTCTAAGGTTTCTGGAAGTGAAGTAAGATCATGCATCTTACTTCAGTAAGATGGTGCATAGCACTTAATAAATGCTCAACCAACAGATGGCAGCTAATGGCCTTGTATTAGTCTGTTCCCACAGTGCTATAAAGGCATACCTTAGAGTGGGTGATTTATAAAGAAAAGAAGTTTAATGGACTCACATGGGTGGGAAGGCCTCAGGAAACTTACAATCATGGCAGCAGGTGAAGGAGAAGCAAGGCACGTCTTACATGGCAGCAGGCGAGACAGCGAAGGGGGAGTGCCACACTTTAAACCATAAGATCTCATGAGAACTCACTCACTATGGCAAGAACAGCAAGGGGGAAATCCACCCCCATGATCCAATCACCCACCACCGCCAGGCCCTTCCTCTGACACGTGGAGATTACAAATTTAGATTATGAGATTTGGGTGGAGCGCAGAGCCAAACCATATCAGGCCTCAATTTACACATCTGTAAAATGAAGATAACCATAGCACTACCCAGTGTGGTTGTTTTGTGGATTTAGTAAGAGAATGCATGTCAGGCACCTTAGCACAGTGCCTGTATATATAAGGGGACTTCAAAAAATCCATGTATATTGAAGTAAAAGATAAAAATATAAAACATAAATTTTATTTCTCAATGTAAGCTCCATCAAGATCATGACTTTCTTTCTTTCTTTTTTTTTTTTTTTTTTTTTGAGACAGGGTGTCACTCTGTCACCCAGTCTGGAGTGCAGTGCCACGATCATGGCTCACTGCAGCCTCAATCTCCTAGGTTCAAACAATCCTCTCACCTTAGCCCCTAGAATAGCTGGTATTACAGTAACGTGCCACCATGCCTGTCTACTTAAAAAAAAAAAATTGTAGGGACAGAGTCTTACTATGTTGCCCAAGCTGGTCTTGAACTCCTGACTTCAGGTGATCTTTCTGCCTCAGCCTCCCAAAGTGTTGGGATTATAGGCATGAGCCACTGTGCCCAGCAAATATCATGACGCTTTTGTAAGTCATGATACCAGCCATTTAGTCCATCCCTGAAGAACTGAGCACCCTGGGAATTGAACCATGTCAATGCAGTCTTTTTTACATTATTAACTGAAGAAAAATGGGCCCTTTGAAGATTTTTTTAAGATTAAGAAACAAAAAGAAGTCAGAAGGTGCAAAATCAGAAATGTAAAGTGGACGCCTGATAATTTCCCATCAAAACTCTCACAGAATTGCCCCTGTTTGATGAGAGGAAGGAGCAGGAGTGTTGTTCATAGTGGAGGAGGACTTTCTGGTGAAGGTTTCCCAGGTGTTTTTCTGGTTAAAGCTTTAGCTAGCTCTCTCAAAACACTCTCATAATCAGCAGATGTTATCATTCTTTGGCCCTCCAGAAAGTCAACAAGCAAAATGCCTGGAGCATACCAGAAAACTGTTGCCGTGACCTTGCTCTTGACCGGTCTGCTTTTGCTTTGCCTGAACCACTTCTACCTCTTGGTAACCATGGCTTCGCCTGGGCTTAGTTTTCAGGATCATAACAGTAAAGCCATGTTCCATCTTATGTTATAGTTCTTCGAATAAATGTTCAGGATCTTGATCTCACTTGTTTAAATTTCCATTGAAAACTCTGCTTTTGTCTGCAGCTGATCTGGGTGCAATAATTTTACACTCATCGAGTGGCATTGCTCAACTGTAATTTTTCACTCAGAATGGTGTCAGCAGAAGCAATGGAGATTTCTATGATGCTGGCTATTGTTTCTGCTGTTGATCATCAGTCCTCTTCAGTTAGGGCACAAATAAGATTAATTTTCTCCTCAAAAATTGATGTGGATGATCTGCCCCTGTGCCCCTCAATTTTGACATTGTGGGTTTTTGTTTGTTTGTTTGTTTTTTGTTTTGTTTTGTTTTTTTGAGATGGAGTCTCACTCTGTCGCCCAGGCTGGAGTGCAGTGGCGCAATCTTGGCTCAGTGCAACCTCTACCTCCCGGGTTCAAGCGAGTCTCCCACCTCAGCCTCCCGAGTAGCTGGAATGTCAGGCGTGTGCCACCATGCCTGGCTAGTCAATATTGTCTTGTCCATTCTTAAAATGAGATATCTTGTAAACTGCTGATTTATCTAGGGCATTGTCCCCACATGCTTTTCATAAAGCATTAGTGATTTCACCATCCTTCCACCCGAGCTTCACCATAAACCTAATGTTTGTTCTTGCTTCAGTTCTAGCAGAATTCATGTTGCTCTGACAGGAGTTCTTTTCAAACCGATGTCTTATCCTTCTTAGTGCCTCAAACTAGACCCTGTTAAGACATGTTGTAACAAGTTAGTATGAGTGTATTTTGGTGCAAAAAAAAACTTGGAGAGCCATACACAGTTGTTTGTTTGTTTGTTTGTTTGTTTGAGATGGAGTCTTGCTCTGTTGCTCAGGCTGGAGTACAGTGGTGCCATCTTGGCTCACTGCAATCTCCGCCTCCTGGGTTCAAGTGATTCTTGTGCCTCAGCCTCCCACGTAGCTGAGACTACAGGCACCTGCCATCACACACGGCTAATTTTTGTATTTTCAGTAGAGATGGGGTTTCACCATGTTGGCCAGGCTGGTCTCAATCTCCTGACTTCAAGTGATCCACCTGCCTTGGCCACCCAAAGTGCTGGGATTACAGGCGTGAGCCCCCATGCCCAGTTGTAATTCTTTTTATGCAAACATTGTATTATTTGCTTTTGCACATTGCCGAACGTGCAAAATAAATGGTCTCATTCTGTTCATATGACTCCATGATTGGCTTGTCCCCCTCAACCCTTTGTATGATTTGTCTGTGTTGATGTGATCCACTCCTTTCCACTGATGCATCAGACTTCGGTGTATGGAAAATAACACTGACACCATAACCATTTTTCTTTAAAGGGACGTTTGCAGGGGGTGGTCTTCTGTTGTGGGCTCCTACAAATAAACAATCATTCTCGCCAGCGCAGTGGCTCACACCTGTAATCCCAGCACTCTGGGAGGCTGAGGCAGGTGGATTGCTTGAGCTCAGGAGTTCAAGACCAGCCTGGCAACATAGCAAGACCCTCATCTCTACAAAAAATTCAAAAGTTAGCCGGGCGTGGTGGTGCGTGCTTGTAGTTCCAGCTACTCAGGAGGCTGAGATGGGAGGATCGCTTGAGCCCGAGAGGCAGAGATTGCAGCAAGCCAAGATACCACCACTGCACTCTAGCCTAAGCAACAGAGCAAGACCTTGCCTCAAAAACAGGCCATGCGTGATGACTCATGCCTATAATCTCAATACTTTGGGAGGCCGAGGTGGGCAGATCACCTGAGGTCAGGAGTTCGAGACCAGCCTGGCCAACATGGTGAAACCCGTCTCTACTAAAAATATAAAAATTGGCCGAGCATGGTGGCAAGTGCCTGAAATCCCAGCTACTTGGAAGGCTGAGGCACGAGAATCACTTGAACCCGGGAGGCAGGGGTTGCAGTGAGTTGAGATCATGCCATTGCACTCCAGCCTGGGTGATAGAGCTAATCTCAGCCTCAAAACAAAACAAAAAAAACAAACCAACAGTTGTTCTTATGATGTCTATTAGCTCATTTAATCCTCACAGTGGCACCGGGCAGTATGGTACAATTGTCAGCCACATTCTTCAGTGAGGAAACTGAGGCTCTGGAAGCTTAAGTTACTTACCAAAATCACATAGGCACGACTCCTAACCAGCTCTTGACTCCCAGCCTTCCCCCACTCTCAACTCTTTAAAATCACCCTCTCCAAAATGGAAGCACTTCCCCCAATTATCCAAGGCCAAGGTGATGATCTACCTATCTCTGTTCCCAAGATTAAAAGCCATTAGCAAATAATAACATGTTTGCATCTCCTATGTGTGTTTGAATTAAATTTCATTCCATACCAGGGAGAAAATCTAACTGAAGACTTCCAATACTAATAATAGACTATAATAAAAGTAAAAGGGTTTTGCTTAACAATTACCTCTTGGAAGAGCTATCTAAACCCTAATGCAATCTGTGAATATTGTTCACTGATTCTCCCTGCTATGCGTTACCAACTGGTAAATTCATACAACCCAGGAACAGGCTATGTCAAAGGCCTGAAAGACATTCCCTAGCCCCATAGGAAGAACACAGCTGTTTACTGAGCACCCACTAAGCGCCAGGCCATCCATTAACATTAAACTTCTCAATAAGCCGTCCCAGCAAAGTAGACAAAGTAGCTCCATTTTTCTAAAGAGGATGGGCGGATCGAAGGCCTTTACTGACATGCCCAAGGTTGCACAGCTGGTAAATGGCAAAACCGGGACAGTAACCCAAGCCTGCAAAGTTCCAAAACTCTGATTTTCCTCCTAAATCAACATGCCTAGAACAGAATGCTCCATCTGCACCTGCAGCCTAAAACGCAGACGTATTTATCGTCGTCAACCAAAACGCCTGTTTTAACTTACCCTAAGCAGAAACCTGATGGTTGATTGTCAACTCTAAAGATAGGAATTAGATGGTCCTAAATAAGGGTTTTAGTGCATTTGCAAATGTGGAAATGGTATTCAACACAATAAATCAATGCACAATAGGACATCGCTAGAGAGTAATTTGTGTAGCTGAGGCGCTGGGAGTTTCTTCCGTCTATCACTCAAACCATTGTTAGACATTTTCTAAAGCCTTCATACAAAGCAACACTTGGGAGAATCAACACTTTAGAAAGAAAGAAAGAAATTGATTTTCCTATGAGAAAAAAAAATAATGGTCATGAGAAAGCAACAATCAAACATGGATGAATGAAGATGAAAAAAAACAACTACTTTTTACAAGTCTAGAAATCCGTCAAGACTCAGACATCCGTCACCTCCTGAACAGATTTTAATTTTAGAGTTTGCTTCCTTTACTTTTTTTTTTTCCTTTTCTCTTCCTATGGTTAGATGGATGTAACATATGCTTAGGATTTCACAAATTCAGTTTTGGTAGGTGCAATGTCTAAGAATATCTGAAGCTATTTTCAAGACATTTTGTGATAATGCTTGTCTTGTTCTTTGAAATCCAGTCTTTGGATTTCTTCTTACTCCATAGCTTAGACTTCGTGGCTTCTCTTGTGATATCAAATGATTCTCAAGAGATGAGCTGACCCAGGCATGGGCATAATTTCCAACAGCCTTTATCTCCACGTGGAAATCCTCCAGTGCAGTGGCGCATGGTGGCTCATATCTGTAATCCCAGCACTTTGGGAGACCGAAGCGGGCGGATCGCTTAAGTCCATGAGTTCAAGACCAGTGTGGGCAACATAGTGAGATCATGTCTCTACATTAAAAAAAAAAAAAAAAAAATTAATTAGCTGGGTGTGGTGATGTGCACCTGTGGTCCCAGCTACTCAGGAGGCCGAGGCAGGGGGATCACCCGAGCCCAGGAGTTCAAGGTTGTAGTGAGCTGTGATCACACTGCTGCACTCCAGCCTGGGAGACACAGCAAGGTCCCGTCTCTAAGAATAAATCAATAATCCTCCAGTGCAGCTTGTCTCAAACTGCAAATGCACTTGTGAATCCCCTGAAGATCTCGTGGATAAAATGCAGATTCTGATCCAGTGGGGCTTGGGTGGGGTCCAAGACTCTGCATTTCCAACAGTTCCAGGCCAGGCTGAGGCTGCTGATGCACAGGCCATACCTTCAATGTTACTCTCCATTTGCCCCCCATCTCCACCCCAGATCCATTATCTGCCCTGCTCTGTGCCAGGGAGGCTAAGCCCTGCAGGCTGCAGCACCTGCACAGCTTGGCCACCTGGCCTGCAGATGGGCTGGGACAATGAGAGGCAGCCCTGGAGATCAAAGGGAGGCAGGAGAGAGAGGTCAGTGCATTTGGCCCTTCCCTGCTCAGTCCTTCTGGGGCTGTAGCTCCAGCAGGGGAGTCCTTCTCCATGGCTCCAGGTCTTTCCAGATTCCAGGAACACTGTTCTTCCATCCCTGTATACATTTTTTTTTTTTTTGAGAGGTAGTCTCACTCTATCATCCAGGCTGGAGTGCAGTAGTGCTATCTCAGCTCACTGCAACCTCCACCTCCTGAGTTCAAGCGATTCTCCTGCCTCAGCCTCCCAAGTAGCTAGGATTACAGGCATGTGCCACCACGCCCAGCTAATTTCTGTATTTTTAGTAGAGATAGGGTTACACCATGTTGGTCAGGCTGATATCAAACTTCTGACCTCAGGTGATCCTCCCACCTCAGCCTCCCAAAGTGCTGGGATTACAGACATGAGCCACTATGCCCGGCCTACCATCCTTATATCCTTAAGGCCCAAGGGTACTGCGATAAGCAGAATAATGGGCCCCCAAAGATGTCCTCAGCCTCATCCCTGGAATCTGTGAATATGTTACTTTACATGGCAAAAGGGAGTTTGCAGATAGGATTAGGTCAAGGATCTTGAGGTGGGGAGATTATTCTGGATTATCTGGAGGACCTGATATCATCATCAGGGTGTTAATAAGTGGGAGACGAGGCAGGAATGTCTAAAATGAGAAATGTAATGTGAGAAAGGCTTGACTGGCCATCGCCGGCTTTGAAGATGGACGAAGGCGTCACGAGCTAAGGAATGTGGGCAGCCTTGAGAAGCTGGAAAAGACAAGAGAGCAGATTCTCCCCTAGAGCCCCCAGAAGAAAAACACCCTGCTAATGCAGGTGTACTGAGCTCCTTCCTGATGCAGGTCCCTGGTGTTTCATGGGAGGCCATGTTGCAACCCTGAACTCTGCTGACTTACACAAACAGTCCCTTCTTAAAATTCCCTTCGGTTCAACCCTTGTGAGTGAACTTCGTTTTCTTCCCAGATGCTGGCAGATATCTGGCACCTCAGATACAACTTTAAAATGTTCAAGACTGAACCCATCATTTTTTCCCCAAATCTGCTCTTCCTTTTGGCTGTCTAGTCCTCAAACGTGCCCAAGCCAATTCCTGCAGCAGGCCATTTGCACGTACACATCCTCTTTCCTGAAATGCTCTCCCTCCAGATCCTCATGTGGCCGCCTTCTCTAGAATGATGTCATTCACTCATTCACTCACCCATTCATACCTACCTTAGGCCAGGCACTGTTCTAGGCACTGGAGATACTGCAATAAACAAGGCCAAGTCCCTGTCCTCTTGGAGCTGGCATCCTCATGGAGAAGACAGACAACTCATCAACAAATAAAAAGAGCAGAATAGGCCGGGCATGGTGGCTCATGCCTGTAATCCCAGCACGCAGAGAGGCCAAGGCGGCTGGATCTCTTGAGGTCAGGATTTCGAGACCAGCCCTGCTATTGGCAAAACCCCATCTCTACTAAAAATACAAAAATTAGCCAGGCGTGGTGGCATGTGCCTGTGGTCTCAGCTACTCGGGAGGCTGAGGCACGAGAATCACTTGAACCCAGGAGGCAGAGGCTGCAGTGCGCTGAGATCCCGCCACTGCACTCCAGCTTGGGCTACAGAGTGAGACTCTGTCTCACAAAAAAAAAACAAGAAAAGTGTTTGAATATATTGTTGGGTGAATGACAGCATCGTGAGGCAGGAGGCTTGGAAGAGATCACAGAATCACCCAATGCTCCTCAATCAGGGGAAACACTAACGGCCTCCAGGGGAATTTGGTAATGTGTGGGACGTGTGTGGTTGTCACAGTGACTATTGACATTTACTGGGCGGAGGCCCAGGAAGCAAAAAATCCTAAAATATACCAGAGAGTCTGATGCAGTAAAGTTCTGCCCACTCCAAAAGGCCAGTAAAGAATTTGGCTTTTATTCTGAATGTGATGGGAGGCCATCAGGGAACAGGAGGGCAGCGGAATCCCATGTGCATGTTTAACAGACAGCTCTGTGGGGAGAATGGCAGAAGTGGGGTCTGAGTGGAGATGGGGAGGCCACATAAGATCTTAGCAGATCAGAGCTGGGTGCGGTGGCTCACACCTGTAATCCCAGCGACGCAGGAGGCCAAGGCAGGAAGGTCACTTGAGGCCAGGAGTTTGAGACCAGCCTGGCCAACAGTGTAAAACCCTGTCTCTGCTAAAAATATAAAAAAATTAGCTAGGCATGGTGGCGCATACCTGTATGAGTCTGAGGCATGAAAATTGCTTAAACCTGAGGGGCAGACTGCAGTTGAGGGGAGATCACGCCACTGCACTGCAGCCTGGGTGACAGAGTGAGACTCTGCCTCAAAAAAATAAAATAAAAAACTTAGCCAGTATGGGGGCCTGTGCCTGTAGCCCCAGCTATTAAAGAGGCTGAGGTTGGGGGGATCCCTTGAACCCAGGGGTAGGAGGCTGCAGTGAGCTATGATGGGGCCACTGCACTCCAGCCTGGGTGACAGAGCAAGACCATGTCTCTAGTGGGGGAGAAAAAAATCTCACCATGTTCCAGGAAGACTGGTGCCTACCTTCTTGTCCTTCAGAGATAACAGAGGCTCCCCATGGTGGCGGTTGCAGGGCTGGGGAGAAGCGACAAACTGTGGATATATATTTTGGAAGGACTGTGAGCAGAAGTGGCTGGGGGGCTGAAAAAGCAGGGTCTGGAATGGGAGCGGGAAGGAAGGAGTCAAAGCCAACCTCTGCGTTTTTGTTTGTTTTTGTTTTGTTTGTTTTTGAGACAGAGTCTCGCTTTGTCACCCAGATTGGAGTGCAGTGGTGCAATCTCGGCTCACTGCAACCTCCGTCTCCCGGGTTCAAGCAATCCTCCTGCCTCAGCCTCTCAAGTAGCTGGGATTACAGGTGCCCGCCACCACGCCCGGCTAATTTTCATATTTTTAGTAGAGATGGGGTTTCACCGTATTGGTCAGGCTGGTCTCAAACTCCTGACCTTAGGTCATCCACCCACCTTGGCCTCCCAAAGTGCTGGGATTGCAGGCATTAGCCACTACGCCTAGCCAGTGCCACACTTTTAAACCATCTGATCTCAGGAGAACTCACTCACTATCATGAGAACAGCATGAAGGAAACCACCTCCTTGATCCAATCACCTCCCACCACGTCCTTCTCTCAACGTGTAGGGATTACAAGTCAAGATGAGATTTGGGTGGGGACACAGAGCCAAACCATATCACTCTATAAGCCCGCTGACAGTGTTTGGCACCTAATTGTCAGTAAATTAAAGGAATTATTTCCTTCAATCCTTCGTCTTAAGGTCTTGGTCCAGGCTCCCTCCATAGCTGTTTTGTTTTTCATCTTGTATTCAGCCTGTGTGTGTCTCCTCTCCCTAAATGGGCCATAAAGTCCATTCAGACAGGGATTAAGACAAGTATTTATTTTATATTCCTCAGAGCACCTAGCCCAATGCCTGGTTCATCGTATGCATTAAAAAGTGCTTGAGGCCGGGCGCGGTGGCTCAAGCCTGTAATCCCAGCACTTTGGGAGGCCGAGATGGGTGGATCACGAGGTCAGGAGATCAAGACCATCCTGGCTAACACGGTGAAACCCCGTCTCTACTAAAAAAAAATACAAAAAACTAGCCGGGCGAGATGGCGGGCGCCTGTAGTCCCAGCTACTCGGGAGGCTGAGGCAGGAGAATGGCGTGAACCCGGGAGGCGGAGCTTGCAGTGAGCTGAGATCTGGCCACTGCACTCCAGCCTGGGCGGCAGAGCGAGACTCCGTCTCAAAAAAAAAAAAAAAAAGTGCTTGAATGGGTGCATGCACGCATACTGCTTGGTAGTTTTGAATACGAAAGAAAATCTGAAATAATTCTCAACTCACTCACCAGGATAATTAAGACTGGTCTCACATGGTGGCTGAGACAAGGTTTCAGCATCCTGGGAGTGCTGAGAATGCATTTCCCAGGCTGTTCTCCCCATCCCCACTGAGAATTATAGTCACAGCAAGGCCAAAACTGCAACTCACACATAAAGGGTAGCTATCCCACATGCACCTATAGAAGGGCATTTGATTGAAATTGATCCTACTGATCAATAAGTCCAGTCATGGCAGTCAGTTGTAAAGAATTAAATATCTTGGCTGGGCACAGTGACTCAAACCTGTAATCCCAGCACTTTGGCGGGATTACAAGACAGGAGGTTTGCTTGAGCCCAGGAGTTCAAAACCAGCCTGGAGAATATAGTGGGACACCATCTCCACAAAAAAATTTAAAAAAAAAAATAGCTGGGTTTGGTGGCACATGCCTATAGTCCCAGCTACTCAGGAGGCTGAGGTGGGAGGATCACTTGAGCCTGGCAAGCAGAGGTTGCAGTGAGCCCAGATTGCACCACTGCACTCCAGCCTAAACAACGAAGTGAGACCCTGTCTGAAATAATAATAATAATAATAATAAAATATCTTTATTCCTAAACTCAAAACAAGACAGAACCAGAATTCAATAGGCAAAAATGCCAAGAGACATGAAGAATTCCCAGATCACGTGAAAACCACATGGAAAGACGCTCAGCCTCACTTTAAAGAGAAATGTTGCTGGGTGCAGTGGCTCACGCCTATAATCCCAACACTTTTGGAGGCCAAGGTGGATGTATCACTTGAGCTCAGAAGTTCGAGACCAGCCTGTCCAACATGGCAAAACCCTTTCTTTACAAAATATGCAAACAAAAATAGCCAGACGTGGTGGTTTGCGCCTGCAATCTCAGCTACTCGGGAGGCTGAGGCATGAAAATTGCTTGAACCTGGGAGGCAGAGGTTGCAGAGCCAAGATAGCGCCACTGCACTCCAGCCTGGGCAACACAGCAAGACCCTGTGTCAAAAAGAGAGAGAGGACAGAGAGGCGGCGGGGGGGGGGGGGGGGGGGGCACAGGGCGCAGTGGCTCACTGGTTCACGCCTGTAATCCCAGCACTTTGGGTGGCCGAGGCAGGTGGATCACCTGAGGTGAGGAGTTTGAGACCAGCCTGGCCAACATGGTGAAACTCAATCTCTACTAAAAAATACAAAAATTAGCCTGGTGTAGTGGTGCATGCCTGTAATTCCAGCCACTGAGGAGGCTGAGGCAAGAGAATTACTTGAATCTGGGAGGGAGAGGTTGCAGCAAGTTGATATTCCGCCACTGCATTCCAACCTGGGGGGCAGAGTAAGCTCAGGTTCTCTGAATTCTAACCTCACTATAATTCACTCCTGTTTGCAACCATCAATTTAAGTTAATAATCTTATCATTGTCTATTCTAATCAAATGACAAATATTTGAATATACATGTCTCCCTGACTACACTGAGCTCCTCAGATGCGTGAAATATTTTCTTCATCTGCTTCCCAGTGCCTAACCCTTATTGGGGATTTAATCTTTGCCAAATGGAAAATTTAGATCCCAGACAAACTCTGTTTAGTTCAGTGTATCTATGGTCTTACCAGGTAGAAATGACAACATGTCTGCGCATCACATATAATTCCTTTGTCCGTAAACTGCTCACAGATTTGCAGTTATTGCTTTCTTGTAACCCTTATTTCAGTAGCTATATTTTATATCATGATGGTATTTGAGGATCTAAATGGTCTGACCTCCAGTGACTTGAATATCATCAGCTCACTGCTAACTGTCACCACTGACAAAATAGCAAATCTCTATTTCTGGCTCATCCCATTTGCAAATTCAGTGTTTGGAAACTTAGCTAGTTCCTAGGGGAAAAAGAACAGCACCTGCAAAATCAAACCATTCACTTGAGGTCACAGTCCCCTTTTTGCTACTCCGTCATAGAGGCAAAGAGAAGAGAGGGATGAAAGTATACATGTCATATGAGCCAACAGTAGACCCTCACAACGGAAGCTTTTTCATTCACAAGATGATCACGTTGAATAAACCCTTATCTCTCCGCATGATTTGTTGCAGGGATTCCGGCTCTGCCTTTAATGTACTCGTTTTCTTGGAAACTCTTCTTGTGAGTAGGAACTACACAAACAGAAGGTCCTTTCATGGCATGACCAAGGACAAGATATTGTCACTGCCCTCTAACATGCGATCCAGGACCTCAAGAAGTATTATGTGGAATGAGGTGTCTCCAAGCAATATTGTATACGGCACCTCTTCTGAAACCCAAGGGTAATCACCAAACAGTATTTTGAAAACCCCGCAGTAATCCTCCAGTGCGATACACACTCTTAGCCCCTCTTCATGGCTCTCATCTTGTTTGGAACTAGTTGTCTCACTTCTGTCTTTTGTCTTGGCTCTGGGCAGCTTCAAGAACTGCCTTCTGACGTGTGCAACGTCTACCTCCCTGGTAGACAGGCATCCCATCAGGTTGTTTCGGGCAGCGTTCCTCCCCAGGGCACAGGTGTAGTGCCTGGTATTTTGAAGGCACTCTGTTATTTTTATTTATTTATTCTTTCGAGAGAGTCTCACTCTGTCACCCAGGCTGGAGTGCAGTGGTGCAATTTTGGCTCACTGCAACCTCTGCCTCCTGGGCTCAAGCAATTCTCATGCCTCAGCCTCCCAAGTAGCTGGGATTACAGGCATGCGCCACCAGGAGCAACTAATTTTAGTATCTTTAGTAGAGGTGGGGTTTCGCCATGTCAGCCAGGCTGATATCGAACCCCTGGCCTCAAGTGATCCGCCCACCTTGGCTTCCCAAAGTGCTAGGATTACAGGTGTGAGTCACTGCGCCTGGACCATGCTCTGTATTTCTGAATGGACAGGTGACAAGACTAACAAACTAAACCAGCTAGATCTGATTAGATGTATTAAACAATTCAGATGAGACTGAGAGGGGGGTCATAGTATTTTACAGTATAAATAAGTAATCCAAATCATTCCTTATATTTATAATAAAGAATAACCACTTGTTTTGCTACCTATAAAATGGTTTCTTTCTGCCCATGTCAGTGCACATTGTTGTCAGAAGAAAGTGGCTCTGTTGGTATGTAATCTAAACCTACTCTAAAGGAAGAGCTGATGTGCCATAGCAGATAATTTACTCCTCCTCCAAGCCTCCTTACCATCCCTTTACTTCTTATCCCCACCTAATACTACTTACATTCAGTTCTGTGTGTTTTCTAACAATTTCCTCTGTGTGTGTGTGTGTATGTGTGTGTGTGTGCGTGCACACATATGTATTTTTTGGGGGGATGCAGTGAGAATGGGTGAGAAAGGGTCTCACTATGTTACCCAGACTGGTCTCAAACTTCTGGGCTCCTGGGTTCAAGGAATCCTCCCATCTCAGCCTCCAAGTAGCTGAGATTACAGAGGGGCACCACCACACCCAGCATTTCTTCTATACTTTACACAGACTACACTTTTTACTCTTGATTTACTCATAAGTTCTCCCAAATAGAACTCCCTATCTCCCAATGCTATTTCTACAGGAAACTCTCAATGAATTCTTGAGGAACTCATGCCTTTATTCTGTATTCCAAGTTACTCTAGGTAAGAGCTGCTAAATGTCAGTATTTTGCCAGTGTGAGAGGTGGAGTGACCAATAATCCCATTTTTCTCCTGGACATTTCTGATGAAGCAAACGACAAATGCAATCATATAAGAAAATGGTTTTATTCCTAATTTTTAGTTCCCATACAGTTTACAAATACACTTTTACTCTGATAATACAGCTTTGCAACTAGCAAAGCAGTTGCGCTAACACCCATAAATATAGGTGGGGAGACAATTAACATCCACTAATGTTTCTCTACATAAACTATTCTTTTAATGTCATTCTTTAAAAAACAGTTGCAAATAGACTACATAATATACGTGGGCAAAAAGGCAATTAAGTGAATCTCTTGAAACACTAAATGTATAATAAACAGCATATTATCAACATTTACATGATTCACATCAAAATGATGACATCCTAAAACGTATTCCTTTTAAAGGATAGATTTATCAATAAAATATTACATATCTTTTAATACTCTGGTACAATACTTCATATACTGCAGGAAAATTAATTGTAGGTCTAGTCATCAGCTTAATCAGGGATCCTTTTCCCATTAGCTTTTATTAATAAAAGAATCACAATTAGGTCATAAATAAACAGGCAAATTATTAATTACATGATTTGAGGCTTAGGATGAAAACTTGTCAAAATTAGTTTGATATACAGCAAAGTTATACAACACACTAAAACCAACTGTTCAATAGTTTTTGCCTTGTGTGAACTGCCCATAGTGAAAAAGGAACAAATTTTTAGTGATGAAAGATACAATAAACTATATTTTGGAACTTTTCAAGAGGAAGAAGGAAAAAAGATTTCAACAAAATTAAGGGCAAATACAGATCCTAACAAAGGCATCCTGACATCAGGGAGGCCATGTGCTTGCTATATGTAAAACTTGATTCCCCCAACAACATACAGAGAACGAAAACTGCACTGGCTTTGTAGTTATGTCTACAGTCTAAGTTTCCCTTATGGACACTAAGCTACAATAAAACACTTCACAATTGCAAACCTTTCCACAGCCCCCTCAATTAAAAATAACTCAAGATGTTATTAGTTCTTAAAATCCCCAATAAAATAACCTCTAAAAATAATCTTGACCATTTTCCTGGCTGTTTCCCCGAAGCAACTGGGCTCTTTAAAGAATGCACACACACCAAGAAAGTCCTACCCACGTCTTCTCCTCCCCATTTAGCTACATTTGAAAAGACCTTGGTTTCAGTGGGAGAGATGACCGTAAGTTTCAGAAGGGCCACACACTACACATGAAGCGCCTTTTAGGTTTTTTTTTTTTTTTTTTAAGTTATTAAGACTGTGAAATTCAGCTTTTTTTAAAAACCCCAATACCATGTGCCAGATAACTCTTTTACCCCAAAATATAAAATCCTATGCTTATAATTTTAAAATCCTCAGTGAGCTATGGAATATTGTGCATATTTAATACCTACCAGCAACCTAGAAGTAGATGGTATCCATGTGTCTGTCACACCAACTTTCCAAATAACCTCGTTCACCCATTACTGACTGCTCTGGCCCTGGGCTCTCTGACTTCCTCAGAAACCACCTCTTTGGAACTTTCATTTCCACAACTTTTTTTTAAACCTGCACCTTGAGCTTTCTCCATCATCCCAGCCTCTCGGCCTCATTCCATCTCATGTAAAGTAAACTCGTCTGAGAACCTGCGATCATCTTTTACCAAACACATCATAAGCCTTAGCAACCTAGGGACTATGATCACTCTGGCCTTGGCCTAAGTTCACATAAGAACATGACAGTCTGCTGATTTCATGGAGGGAAATCTAAATGAAATCAATCTCTTATAACAAAGCAAGCTAGCCAAGATCAGGTATTTCCATTCTGAGTATAAAAGCAACTGGTCTTAAGCAACAGGCAGAGATGTTAATGTGAAGATACATTTGTACAATCAAACTCTTGTGTGCTGGTGAAAGACTTTACCCCCAAAGTCGAGTCAAGACAAAACCAAAGCAAAATGGAGAATGAGTCAATGTAACAATGCAATAAAAAGAACAGGATTCAAGCGTCTTGCTGCAAATACTGAACTGGAATCTTTTTCTGTACAAGTTTGACTAGAAAACAGCAGTCACCTTTCCCTAATAAGGGAATCCCTTCAGGCCACACCTGTGTTCTGAAGCAATTCAAAATTCAATGAATATTGGGGGGCGGGGGTGGGGGCTGATATATATTTTGTCAGTGAGAATGGCAGCCAAACTACCTCAGAGTCTCAAAGGACTGAGAGACCTCAGAAAGGAACTACTACCAGGGCTGGATCTAGGCCTTCCTTTTAGGAGCCAAAGTCAGAAGAATCCAAGGAGACCATAACTTCACGGCAAAGATGCCATAGCATTATTACCGTCACAAAAGTCAACCAATGATATTTTCATTGAAATATCCACACTGAATGATGATTCAACATATGAGGCAAAGAGGGATGTCTCTGGAGAAGGCACTTAAGGTAGAACATTAGCAAATCTTACTGGTTGGCTAAAACAAAAATGAGCTCGTTCAGCCTGGCTGGAGGCCTGTTAGGGCTGTTCCTTCTTAGTGTGGCCTGACTAAAAAACAGTGGCATTAAGAAAGAGTCACATTTCCCAAGTCTGGGGATGCCCAGTGGGGTTGTGCTGCTTTCAAAAGCCCTGTGTCTCTAAACACATCCATCCTCACAAGATCAGTTTTCCCAAGTGCTGGTTCCAAAAATAAGTTCAGGGCTGGCAGAAATCATTCAGGAAGCTTCCTGAAGGCCCTCTCTTCATTTCTCAGTCTCACTTTCAGCTTGTCCCAGTTACTATAAGCAGCTTCGGCTTTCCAAGGTCACTAGCAACTTCTACTTTTGCTAATATCCTTGGTTTTCCATGGCACTGGTTGTGACCCTCTATTAGACTAGTGGCCCCCCAATTAACTGCACCTCCACTTTACACCCTTTTCTTGAATCTGAGCTGGGCTTGTGACTTGTTTAGTAAGTAGAGGGCATACCCCAGCTCTCTTCTGATTAGCAAAAGTCATCATCATCATCATCATCAACAGAGCGAAGTAGAAGGGACGCTGCGACAATTCTGGACTTAAGTCTTCAGAAGGCCTGGTCACTTCTGCTTTTGAGCTCTTGGGAGCTCTGAGCTGCATGTGAGAGGTCGAGCTACGCTGCCAGCCAGGCCACTGAAAGAGACTACACGGAGAAGGAGAGACTCAGGACTGCAGGCAGAGAGAGAAGCCCAGCCATCCCAGTCTCTCCACTGACCTGCTGACCACATGAGTGGCCACCTGCAGGCTGGCAGAAGAACAGCCCAGCTGAGCCCAGCTCAGATTAAACAACAGTTGGGGGTGGGGCTTTTTAAGCCACTAAAGTTTTGGGTAACTTTGTCAGCAACATTTGACAACCAAAAACACTGGTCATTCATAGATGCCTTTTTTCTAAGTACAAGACAATTACTCAAATACAAAGAAAATATGGCAAACGTTTTCCCACCACAATCTTCTCAGTCAACAGCCGAACTGTAATTGGTCAACGGCTGAAAAAAAAAAAAAAACAAAAGCCACACCTCTTATCTTAATTCATAAATATCCATGATTCTTTTTCTGTGACTCTTTAATGCCAATACAAAGGTAGACCAGTCAGCTTCTGACAGTCTCAGGCACTGGCTTAATTCTCATTTAGCCAAAAACAGAAGCCATCAAAATGAATTATCCACGACTGGATACATGATGGTAAATGCAATTGTTCTCCTTTTCTAGGATGTTGTTACTTAATTTTCCCAAATCATTTCTTCTTATCATCCCCCGCAATGAGGAAAAATAAAAATTAAACTGGTTAAGGTTATAAAAAGGAAAAAAAAAAAGCCTATTACTAGAATTTGAATCCCATAATCTGCAAAATACAGCACACAATTTAACTGCTTCCTCAATTTAAAACAAATTCTATAAAATATAATGTTGTCTACACTGTAGAGATGATTTCTTCTTATCTGAGGAAATGAGTAATTGGGAAGCAGGTATTGTGGAGTTAAAATACAGTGGTCTTCAAATGGTTTCAAATTTTGCTTATCAAAAGGTAGTCAACCACAATGCAAGCCTTCCAAATCCAAATTCTGTCTTCACATAAACTTTCTTGCATCTGTTCTTGATATTTTTAGGGAGAGGGTGAAAGTCCACATCTGGGGAAGAAATAAGTTAGAGTTTTTAAGGAACATATATCTAAAAGCTTAACAAAGCATTAGGTGATTTTAAGGTAGACTTAAAGCTTTTAACTACACTACCCATTGAAGTGGAATTTCGACATGAAATACTGACACTGAGTTTCTACTTTTTTTTTTTTTTTTTTTTTGAGATGGAGTTTCACTCTTGTGGCCCAGGTTGGAGTGCAATGGCGCAATCTTGGCTCACTATAACCTCCGCCTCTCCTGCTTCAGCCTCCCGAGTAGCTGGGATTACAGGCATGCGCCACCATGCCCAGCTAATTTTCTATTTTTAGTAGAGACGGGCTTGTCTCTACTATTTTAGTTGGTCAGGCTGGTCTTGAACTCCTGACCTCAGGTGATCCACCCACCTCAGCCTCCCAAAGTGCTGGGATTACAGGCGTTAGCCACCATGCCCAGATAAGTTTCTAATTTATCATTAAAACATGCATCACATACTTGGCTCACACTTAAAAAAGGTAATTGATAGGGAGGCGACGTATGGCAGAGATGAATTTCCAGCAGCAGAGCTGGAAGGGATGTAGGTGACCCAGTCGGAGGCCAGGTGGTCTAGCACCCCATGCCACACAGCTGGTCAGAAGCTGACTGAAATGAGAACTCAGGCTTCCTGACTTCCAACCACCCAGTGCTGAGTCCCAGTGATTCCCAGATCCCTACAGATCATCCCCCAGCACGGCCTGGGTTAACCAACTCTAATAAAAATTGCAGGAACAGTGATACCTGCACTCTACCACCAGTATCAGCCATTTCTCTGGAATAAGTGCTAGCCTTGCCTCATGCAGAATTAATTCTGTATTTGATTTTAATGTTTAATGAACTCTAAACTAAAACCATCTTGGAAAAAGAAGTACAGAGAGAGGAAAAAGGAGCCTGGTTTGTAAAACTCAATTATGGTACACTTTGCTAAAACATTCCCAAATTGCTTGCCTGCTTAAAAATACTGCCAATTATATAAACAATTAACCAATAGAGCGCTTGCATTTAAATACCTATTTTTGTGCTGAAGTTTTGGCAGGTTTTCTCATCTGAAACTTTTCTGCTGTTGCATCAGGCCCACGTTTTCATAGACTCTAGCACTGTCTTCTCTCATTCTGGAGAGAAAAGAAAAAGAAAGACATTTACAAAAATGTACACCATGCTGTTTAAGCTCACATGATATTTATAAAACACACACTACATTCTTTGGGCACCAGATATGGTACAGACACAGTTCCTGTGCCTAGGACCTGATACTCCCAGGGAGAGAAGACATAGCCATACAGCAATATAATTACAGAAGCAGAAGTGAAATAAGGTGGGGTGCGGTGGCTCACGCCTATAATCCCAGAACTTTGGGAGGCCAAGGCGGGTGGATCAAGAGGTCAGGAGTTCGAAACCAGCCTGGCCAATATGGTGAAACCCCGTCTCTACTAAAAATACAAAAATTATCTGGGTGTTGTGGTGCACACCTGTAGTCCCAGCTGCTTGGGAGGCTGAGGCAGAAGAATCTCTTGAACTTGGGAGGTGGAGGTTGCAGTGAGCCAAGATCGTGCCACTGCACTCCAGCCTGGGCGACAGAGTGAGAGTCCACCTCAAAAAAACAACAGAAGTATAATAAAAGCCTCGAGTCCTGATGTTCCCTGGTGTCTGGCAGAAAGCAGGTTGTTTTAAGGAGGGCTGTAGGATGAGGCATTTGAATCACACTGTAAAGAATGGTTGGAAACACACACATAGAACAAATCCTATTAATTTCCAGTAGAGGGATCTGAACAGGCAAAAGATCCAAGAAGGGAAAATACAGGAGCAGGCAGACAGTGATGACAGATCTATTTAGCCCCAGCTCAGGTTATGTGAAGGGCAATGGGTGGTTTAGGGCCTAGGACGGAGGACCAAAGCATCAAGATCCTAGACTCCTTTCTGCTGAGCAGGGCGGTGACATCAGAGCAGTCCAGGAGAGTGAGGAACCCAGCAGCTGTGGGTGCCAGGCTGAGAGGGGCCAGTGTATCCCAGATCTGAACCCTACAAGGGGGATGACGGGAACGAAAGGCAGACAGGCTGTCACAGGCATGCCACTGGTACTGAGGGAATCATGACAGCTGATTCGGTCATGCCAACAGGAGGGAAAAGCTTTCCGGCAAGGACTCAGAACCCTGGCATTCCAGTTCCATTGAAAATTATTGCAGAGAGCAATTTAAAATATCAATTTTCCCAGGCAGTCCACTGGGAAAGAAAAGAAAAAAGGCAGAAAGAACTGGCAACTTGAAGGAGAAAATACCTCTGCTGTATAATTTCATTTCAATGTTAAATAGAAAGCAAATGTTACCACAAACCTCATATATGCCACCTAAAACATTTATATAGAATATTAAAATCTGCAGGGGCTTAAAAATCCACATCAGAAGCAAACAGAGAGAAGATTCTTAGGGAAAAATAAAAGGTATATGTTATACTAACAAGTGACTTTTGAATATATAGAAAAATAATAACTTATAATTGCTATTCATATAATCAATTTAACAAATGCTTTCCTACTGTGTTTTAAATAAGGAGTCAGGAAGGTTTTTCTGCGAAGGACCTGAGAGTCAGTATTTTAGGCTCTATGTGCCATACGTCGTCTCTGTCACATATTATTCTTCGGGCTTTGTTTTGTTATTGGGTCTTTGTTTTGTGTTGTTTCATTTTACAACCCTTTAAAATCATTCACAGACTATACTGTAACAGGCCATGGCCCAGATCTGGGCTTGCGAGCTATAGTTTGCTGACCCCTGGTTTAAACATCCAAAGTAGATTTCTGTTGACTAGTGGCAAATGAGTGGATCATGGCTGGGCTGACACATTAGTGGTCAATTTATTTACTTTTATTTTGCAAAGAGCCTTAACACATCGTTAAGACATATGACCTTCCTTTGTAACAATCCCCAGCCCATCAAAAGAAAAAGTAGATTCTTCTTGGAGAACCACCACTTGATATACTTAAAATCCCATAGAATCCTAGTTAGCATAGCAATCAGCCTTCAGTTTAGAAATTCTTTTTTTTTTTTTAGACAGAGGTTCACTCTATAGCCCAGGCTAGAGTGCAGTGGCATGATCTCGGCTCACTGCAACATCCGGTTCCTGGGTTCAAGCGATTCTCCTGCGTCGGTCTCCCGAGTAGCTGGGATTACAGACATGTGCCACCACGCCCAGCTAATTTTTGTATTTTTAGTAGAGACAGACTTTCACCATGTTGGCCAGGCTGGTCTCAAACTCCTGGCTTCAAAGTGATCCACCCACCTCGGCCTCCCAAAGCGCTGGGATTATAGGCGTAAGCCACCGTACCTGGCCAGCTTAGGAAAATTAAAACATGGTTGAGATAGCATTAACACAATCCATAGATATCACCAGTCAGAGACACACTAACAGTGAGGCAACAGGAACGTGCACCAGTGAAAGGCATGTGCTACAAACTTATGTTTTTTTGTTGTTTTTGTTTTTTAAACCTTTTTAAACCGCCATGACCAGGTAAAAAGAATTTCCTTCAGTACTACTTACTCTGCACAGGGTGGCGTTGGAGTACAAGGCGGGAGGGGGCTCTGATCTCCACTCGTCTGGTCCGCTAGAGAATATTTAATATTTGTATATTCATGCCCTTTCCTCTTGCTTTTCTGAAATTTAGAAGAGTGCACATGTGAGGGACAATGGATATTTTAAGGGGATAAAAAAGCAAAAAAGGTATTTTGCCCAAAAAAAGAAAAAAGAGAGAGAAAGAAAAAAAAATTGATAGACAGGTTGAGAATACTGATACATTGACTAAACTGTTAGGGGATTCACCTTCTCAAGGTAAATATACAGTAGGAGTGAAAAGTACTTTTGAACCACAGACTTTGAAAGCACAGCGTCACTCATTAACAATTTACTGTACCGAACCAAATGTCCCTGTTTCTAAGCGAGAATTCACACTTTCTTTGCCACATTAGCGTCTAATCATTTCATAGTTCATGTGAAACACATTTCATGGTTTTTCAGGTAAACAGCTGGGAAAGGAACTCCGAAAATAAAATCACCCCAACTAGAAATGGCACACAAGAATGGAAGATGGTAGCACTCTTATCAGAAACAATAACACACTTCATTGTATCTCCCCTCGCCCCTGGAAAAGACTCTGGCACCTTTTTTGTTTGTTTAGAGACAGAGTCTTGCTCTGTTGTTCAGGCTATAGTGCAGTGGCATGATCTCGGCTCACCGCAACCTCTGCCTCTGGGGTTCAAGTTATTTTCATGCCTCAGCTTCCTGAGTAGCTGGGATTACAGATGCCCACCACCATGCCCGGCTAACTTTTTGTATTTTAGTAGAGATAGGGCTTTACCATGTTAGACAGGCTGGTCTTGAACTCCTGAGCTCAGATGATCCACCTGCCTCAGCCTCCCAAAGTGCTAGGATTACAGGCATGAACCACCACACCCGACCCACCTTTAAAACTTCATTTTTGGTTCTGATGATACCCTGGGAGGAAAAAGGCAAAGAAAACCGGCAGTCATGCAGTCTCATCTCAGATGTGGAGTGAACTATATTTGGTAGGACATCTAGTTAGATGGTTTATCACCCTTTTCTACTCCTATAGGCACCTGGAAACAGCCAACTCTGGAAATCTAATCCATCAGATGAGCATCATTATCTAATGTTGACTTCACTATAGGATTGCCCTTAGGGTAGCCGTATCAAATACTAATGTACAAGCGTATAAGCCAGGCCTGGTGGCACAAGCCTGTAGTCCCAGCTACTCAGAAGGCTGAGGCAGGAGCATTGCTTGAGCCTAGGAATTGAAGGCTGCAGTAAGCTATGATCGCACCATTGCACTCCAGCCTGGGCAACAGAGCGAGACCCATCTCTAAAAAATAAAAAATAGGGCTGGGCACAGTGGCTTATGCCTGTAATCCCAGCACTTTGGGAGGCCAAAGTAGAAGGATCACTTGAGGTCAAGAGTTCGAGACCAGCCTGGTCAACATGGCAAAACCCTGTCTCTACTAAAAATACAAAAATTAGCTGGGTGTGGTGGCACACACCTATAATTCCAGCTACTCAGGAGGCTGAGGCATGAGAATCACTTGAACCTGGGAGGCGGAGGTTGCAGTGAGCCAGATCAGGCCACTGCACTGCAGCCTGTGTGACGGAGTGAGACTGTCTCAAAAAATAAAAATAAAAAATAATTTTTTGCCTAATACTATTTGCCTCTGTTAAAGTAGCCAAACCAATTTATTAACTGATAAAGCAGTCAGTAAGAACTTATAGTGCAGGGAAGAAGTTGCAAAACAGACATCCAAAGCAAAAATGTTTTGTTTGGTTTATATACTATTTTGATTTTTTGAACAGCCATTTTCTTAAAACAAAGACTTGCAAATAACCATTTCTGAATAGCAGTCGTAAACGTTTAGCACTGAAAAATCTTTGCTTATATAAGAAACAATCCTTAGAAAGATAAAATATAATTCAAAATTAAATATTAAATGGAAGAATTGGCAAGAACTTTTGTTTGGTTTTTTTGTTGTTGTTGTTTTTGAGATGGTCTCGCTCTGTCACCCAGGCTGGAGTGCAGTGGTGTGATCTGGGCTCACTGTAGCCTCTGCCTCTCAGGTTCAAGCAATTCTTTGCCTCAGCCTCCCAAGTAGCTGGCATTACAGGTGTGCACCACAACACCTGGCTTATTTTTGTATTTTCAGTAGAGATAGGGTTTCATCATGTTGGCCAGGCTGGTCTCAAATTCCTGGCCTCAAGTGATCTGCCCGCCTTGGCCTCCCAAAGTGTTGGGGTTACAGGTGTGAGCCACCACACATGGCCCCTTTTTTTTTTTTTTTTTTTTTTAAGAGACAGGGTCTCACTCTGTCACCCAAGCTAGAGCACAGTGGTCTAATCATAGCTCACTGCAGCCTCAAACTCCTGGGCTCAAGCAATCCTCCCACCTCAGCCTCCCAATAGCTGGTACTACAGGCACATGCCACATTCAGCCAAATCTTTTTTTTACTTTTTGTGGAGAGGGGATCTCATTATGTTGCCCAGACTGGTCTCGAACTCTTGGCCTCAAGTGATATTTCTGCCTCAGCCTCCCAAAGTGCTGGGTTTACAGGCATGAGCCACCATGCCCTGCTAGCAGAGATCATTATTTTAAAACTTACCTGCCAGGCACTGTGACTCGTACGTGTAATCTCAGCACTTTGAGAGGCCAAGGCAGGTGATCACTTGAGGTCAGGAGTTCAAGACAAGCCTGGCCAACATGGTGACACTCCATCTCTACTAAAAATACAAAACTTAGCCGGGTGTGGTGGCGCACACTTGTAGGGGCTGAAGCACCGGAATCACTTGAACCTGGGAGATGGAGATTGCAGTGAGCCAAGATACCACTGCACTCCAGCCTGGGTGACAGAGTGAGACTCCCTCTCAAAAAATAATAATAAAATATTTTTTAAAAAATAAATAAAACTTATCCTGAGGTTTAAAAATCTCAACTCACTTTTTAAAATAAAAATTTTAAATCTATAATAAATAGGAACTGAAGAGTAAAACTGCTTTTTTACTCAATTTTTTTTAAAAGTAGCTTTTAAAAACACATGACATGAGATCTACCCTCTTAAGAAACTGTTAGATGTGCAGTATTATTAACTATATATCCACTGCTGTATAGAAGATCCCTGAAGTTTTTTGTCTTATATTACTGAAACTCTATACCCATTTAACGTTAATCCCTATTTCCCTCCCCTACTCAATACTTCCTTGAAAATAAAAATCAGTATTTCTATTAATACATAAAGTGATTACAACAGAATTTTCTAGTGTGGAATAATTCATATAAATGAAACAGGAATTGCTTCAATGACTCAAAGGAATCCAAGGAAAAGCATTAAAATGTTGGAACTTGGGCCAGGCATGGTGGCTCATGCCTGTAATCCTAGCACTTTGGGAAGCCGAAGTGGGCGGATCATGAGGTCAGGAGATCGAGACCATCTGGGCTAATACGGTGAAACCCCATCTGTACTGAAAATACACAAAATTAGCCGGGCGCATGGTGGCACGCGCCTGTAGTCCCAGCTACTCGGAGGCTGAGGCAGAAGAATCCCTTGAACCTGGAAGACAGAGCTTGCAGTGAGCTGAGATTACGCCACTGCACTCCAGCCTGTGCAACAGAGCAAGACTCTGTCTTAAAAAAAAAAACAAGAAAAAAAAAATGTTGGAACTTTTTAGCTTCTGTAGAAGACCAAGAAATAAAACTGACTCACAAATCAGATGGGCTCGTCTCAGTACTGTGACAGCACAGGCTGTGTGATAGATCAAGAGAAATTCTCAGGGAATAGGGATTGTTTTGTTTTGATTTGTGTTTGTGGAGTAGAGGGTAATGTGTTTCTGAGGCCTAGAAAATCATCTGAAATTGATCTATCTCCACCCAAATTCAATGTCACAGCACAGTAACCAAGCCTTCTGCAATGTTCATAATAAATCCTATGGCCTTGCCAACTGACACACAACCAAGATTGAGAGAAGGGATCGATCACAAGACTCCAAAATCATCTGGTATTAAGTATCTTTCCATGTGAAGTAACCGATTACACTCATAAACCTTAAATTACAAAAAATCAAAGGCCAAGAGCAGGAAGAGAGGGTAAAATGAAAACACTTGCCTTGGTTACAGAGCAGCCTAGACTACTTGTCCAGTGCACTCTGGGTTCACATTTGAAGACTACAAACACCACGATTCCTTCCACTATCCAATCATGAAATCTTGCTGGTTTTACTTCGCTCTGTGCTCACTGTCAGTCCCACCCACTCTGACCAAACCATGACGGATTCTCACGTGCAGCGCTGCAGCAGCTCCTCCCTGGCCCCTGCAGCTGCTCAAGCCTGGAGCCCACCCATTCTTCACCCTCAAGCCAGAGTCCTCTTTCAAAATGAGGGTCTCTTTTTTTTTTTTTTTTTTTTTTGAGACGAAGTCTGTCACTCAGGCTGGAATGCATTGGCACAATCTTGGCTCACCACAGTCTCTGCCTCCTGGGTTCAAGTGATTCTCATGCCTCAGCCTCCCAAGTAGCTGGGACCACAGGCATAAGCCACCATGCCCAGCTAATTTTTGTAATTTTGGTAGAGACAGGGTTTCACCATGTTGCCCAGGCTAGTCTCAAACTCTTGGTCTCAAGCGATCCACCCACTTCAGCCTCCCAAAATGCTGGGATTACAGGTGTGAGTCACCACACCTGGCCTAAAATAAGGATCTTTTTATGCCATTCTCTTGCTTCAGACTCCTCAATGACTTCCATTTCCCTCCAAATAAAGTCTAAAATCTGTAATATGCCTATAAGCCCCACCTTTCCCTCCAAACAAAAAATCTGGTCTCAGCTTACTTTTCTAATCCCCCCATCACACTCCACATTGTACCCCAACTCCTTCTACTCCAAACATGCTGGATTTATTTCCATTTCAGGAACACGACTACTTAAATATTGCCAGTGCCTGGCACAGTACAACCTACTTTAATTAATGCAGGAATGAATGAACAAGTATGAAAAAAACAAGGAAATGAAGGGAGCTGTGTGAAGAAACAATAGGGCACATGGGGGCACAGTCTCATGTTAATTCAAATTTTACATCTGGTAAAACTTCAGTTCCATGAGGCAACAACCATGGCTATCTTCTTCACTGTTACAACCTCAGCATCTAATCAATGTCTGCAACAGAAAAGGCACTCAAATATTTCTCAAAGGAATGACAGACACCAAACAAAAAGAAAGTGTTTAATAAAATACGAGCAGCTGAATATCAAGTGCCACACAAGGCCAGTTTAAATCTTGCTCATTTAATGTTGCAACAACTGAAATTCAGCCTGTGCAACCCCATTTCTATTCCAGCTCTGCTATCATGGAATTTTTTTTTTTTTTTTGAGAGAGAGAGTCTCGCTCTGTCGCCCAGGCTGGAGTGCAGTGGCACAATCTCAGCTCACTGCAACCTCTGCCTCCCAGGTTCAAGTGATTCTCATGCCTCAGCCTCCACAGTATCTGGGATTACAGGCATATGCCACCACGCCTGGCGAATTTTTGTAATTTTGTAGAGACGGGTTTTTACCATGTTGGCCAGGCTGGTCTCAAACTCCTGACCTCAGGTGATCTGCCCGCCTCAGCCTCCCAAAATGCCAGGATTATAGGCCTGACCCATTACAGAATTTTTTAAAGTAATTTCTGTCCTTCAGTATGATTCACTCAGAGAGAACACTGTTCCAATCTCTGCATGCTAAAGTGTAGAGATGCTCCCTGTGTGGTGTGTATTTCATTCAAAGAAGAAGTGCCTAGTTGGCAAATACAATTCTCACAGGGGTACAGGTTAGTAATTCTGAAACTACTTTACACCTATACCAGGGTTGAACAAATGAGTAGATAGGTTGGTGATAATGAGACTGGGGTTTTTCCCTGTTAGAGAAAGAAGTCACAAATAAGCAAAAGGAAGGCAAGAATGAGCCCTGCAGCAATGGATTAGAGTCTGAGACATCAGTATGAACTCATGTTTAGCTTAATATATATACAGATGGCCAGATACAGAAAACAATGATAGATAGATGTGAATCCATGGATTCATATACAGCCATATGTTTTCTAGCTCTATCTGCTGAGAGGGCCTAGAAGCAGCAATGAGCATACCCAACACCCAGACTAGTTTCTAAACCCCAGAGTCTAAAGTAAAAGGAACCAGGGCTCCAGAGAAATGGATGATTCTAGGGCTGTGGCAGGGAACAACAGAAGAGGAGCCTGGAACATCTTTTGTAATGCCAAAGTAGAGAAGCACTCAGAAACAAGAGGGTGGGGACATGTCAAAAGACACAGGAGCCAATCTGAAGAACCTCCCAGTGACCAAAGCTGTAACAATTTGAGCAAGAAAAATAGATTATAACCCAAGGTATAAAATAAATATACATGCGTCTCTATCAATATAAATAATGGAAAAAAACAAATGGAGAGAAGGAACAAATCTTTCTTACAAAGGGACTCTAAATAAGTTATGTAGAAACCAGTCATTCCAGCTTCAATTAAGCTCCAAGAGATGGAGCTTTATTTCCTTCCTCTTGAGTATGGTCTGAACTAAACAACTTTCTTCCAAAGAATTGAACAGGGAAAGGGGAAAAGAGTATAGGCAGTCCCCAACTTCATGATGGTTTGCCTTACGGTTTTTTTTTTTACTTTATGATGGTGCAAAAGCAATACAACCCTTCTGTTTTTCATTCTGAGTACAGTACTCAACATATTACATGAGATACACAACACTTTATTATAAAATAGGCTTTACATGTAGGCTAATGTGTCCTGAGTACATTTAAGGCAGGCTAGGCTAAGCTGTGATGTTTAGTAGGTTAGGTGCATTAAATGTATTTTTGACTTATGATATTTTCAATTTATGATGCGCTTATCAGGCTGTAATCCCATCATAAGTTAAGGAGGATTTGTAATTATACAGTGAGAAAAATCTGGCAGATACTAACTAAACCAACAGACAAGTTCAACATCACCAGGCCATGTTGATAACATTTACCTCCAAGTGATGAGAACACTTAACAATATACCTCTGTGGTATTCTTCCCAAAACTCCATTACTCAAGTCTAATCATGAGAAAACATAAGATTAACACAAGTTGAGGGATATCCTACAAGATATGTGACCAGTACTCTTAAAAATCGTCAAGGTCGCCGGGCATGGTGGCTCACACCTGTAATCCCAGCACTTTGGGAAGCCAAGGCGGGCAGATCACAAGGTCAGGAGATCAAGACCATCCTGACTAACATGGTGAGACCCCCGCCTCTACTAAAAATACAAAAAATTAGCCAGACGTGGTGGCGGGTGCCTGTAGTCCCAGCTACTCGGGAGGCTGAGGCAGGAGAACGGCGTGAACCCAGGAGGCAGGGCTTGTAGTGAGCTGAGATCATGTCACTGCACTCCAGCCTGGGCAACAGAATGAGACTCCATCTCAAAAAAAAAAAAAAAAAGAAATCATCAAGGTCATGAAAAACAAGGAAAGCCTAAGAAGCTGTCACAGATTGGAGAAGACTACAGAGACAAGTGTGACCAAACTCAATGTGTGATCGTGAATTGGATCCTGGAATGGAAAAAGGATATTCACTGGAAAACTGGCAAAATCCAATTAAACTCTAGAGTTTAGTTAATAGCAATGTATTGATGTTAATGCTTTAGTTTTGATAAATGTATCATGGTTAGGTAAAATGTTAACTTCAGGGGAAACTGGATGAAATGTATAAGGAACTCACTCTACTATACAGAGATATGTATAACGCTCCTCGACTTTATGGGGATACATCCCAATAAACTCATCGTAAGTTGAAAATATCACTAGTCAAAAATGCATTTAAGGTATCTAACCTACCAAACACCACAGCTTAGCCTAGCCTACTTTAAACGTGCTCAGCACACTTACATTAGCCCATAGGTTGGCAATATCATCTCACAATACCTTTTTTAAAATAAAGTGTTGAATGAAAAGTGAAAAACAGAATGGTTGTATTGCTCTCAAACCATCATAAAATCAAAAATCATAAGTCGAACCATCTTAAGTCAGGGACTGTCTGTACACATGTGTGAGGTTTTACAGAGAGGGAACTCAAACAGAGCAATAATTGATCAGCTAATTGGCAATTCAAAGAACGTTGCAGCAGTACAAACAAGTAGACCCAGTGCCCAGATCTTGGTTTCAAACTACTATTCACTAAAAGGAATCAGGTTCCTTTGAAAAACGGCTGGGAAAGGAGAAGATGAGCCTAGACCATCTTCTAAAGTCTAAAGAAGTGCTTGAAAATGGAAACGGATCAAAAGGACAGAGTACCCAATCTGAAAAGGTTCCCACTAGCCAAATTCAAGTCAATTCAAGCAATAACAACAAAAATAGTAGTAAGGTGCCCATTCTGATAGACATGAATAAATAAATAAGGGAGAAAGAAAAGCCCTTCCTTATGGTAAGCTTGCAACTAAAAACAGAAAAGGGAATGATGAACCTAAAAAGTTCTAGAAGAAAGCATATTGGGAAAGCACCATGACAGTGGTCATGGCAATGGTTTTTAGGATTTGATACCAAAAGCACAGGGAACAAAAGTAAAAATAAACAAGTGGAACAACATCAACATCCAAGTTAAAGTGCAGTGGCACCATCTTCGCTCACTGCAACCTCCGCCTCCCGGGTTCAAGAGATCCTCCTGCCTCAGCCTCCCAAGTAGCTGGGATCACAGGCATGTGCCACCACACCCAGCTAATTTGTTAGGCTTTTGGTAGAGATGGGGTTTCACCATGTTGGCCAGGCTGGTCTCGAACTCCTGACCTCAAGTGATTCGCCCTCCTCCGCCTCCCAAAGTGCTGGGATTATGGGCACGAGCCACCACGTCCAGCAGGAATATTATTTTTAAAAAGAAGAAAATCCTGTCATTTGCAAGAACATGGATGACATTACGCTAAGTGAAATAAACCATCACTTCCTGATCTCATTTGTATGTGGAATCTAAACCAGTCAAACTCATAAAAACTGAGATTAAAGCAGTGATTACTAGGGGTTGGGGTGGGGAAAACAAGGAGACTTTGGTCAAAGGGTACAAACTTGAAGTTACATAAGATGAATACATTTTGGAGACCTAATGTACAGCATGGTGATTATAGTTAATAATAATGTAATGTCGCTGGGCATGGTGGCTCATGCCTGTAATCTCAGCACTTTGGGAAGCCGAGGTCGGTGGATCACCTGAGATCAGGAGTTCGAGACCAGCCTGGCTAGCATGGTGAAACCCCGTCTCTACTAAAAATACAATAATCAGCCAGGCATGGTGGCATGTGCCTGCAGTCCCAGCTACTTGGGAGGCTTAGGTGGGAGAAGCACCTAAACCCAGGAGGCAAAGGTTCTAGTGTGCCAAGATCATGCCACTGCACTCCAGCCGGGGTGACAAAGGGAGACTCCATCTCAAAAAAAAAAAATG
Organism: Theropithecus gelada; assembly: GCF_003255815.1. Lineage (NCBI taxonomy): Eukaryota > Metazoa > Chordata > Mammalia > Primates > Cercopithecidae > Theropithecus > Theropithecus gelada. The sequence continues at coordinate 71,584,134 of NC_037679.1, read as the reverse complement.
TACATTTAAAATTTACTAAGAGTGGCTGGGCGCAGTGGCTCACACCTGTAATCCCAGCACTTTGGAAAGCCAAGGCAGGCAGATCATTTGAGGTCAGGAGTTCGAGACCAGCCTGGCCAACGGGGTGAAACCCTATCTCTACTAAAAATACAAAAACTAGCCGGGTATGATGGCGGGCGCCTGTAATCCCAGCTACTGGGGAGGCTGATGCAGGAGAATCGCTTGAACCTGGGAGGTGGAGGTTGTAATGAGCCAAGATTGTGGTACTGCACTCCAGATTGGGTGACAGAGCAAGACTCCACCTCAAAAAAAAAAAAAAAAGTCACTGAGATGTTGGCTGCATTATTTAACTCAATTTTGAAAATCACTTCACAAAGTATACATATATCAAAATATCATGGTATATACTTTATATACAATTTTTCTTTGCCACTTATACTTTTAAAAGCTGGGGGAAAGGCAATAGTGGAAACAGAAAATTGCTACTTGGCAAATACCACGGTAATAATTTTTTAGGCAAGAGTTTAATCAATGAATATAAAATTAGTAGGCAAAAAGTATTATGAGAAATAGGTAATTTACACAGTCTCTAGTATCTACCAACAAGATATTAACTTAAAAGGGAAAAATAATAACTTTATGGTCAAGAGATTAACTTAAAAGGGAAAAATACTTTTTTTGCTTAAAAAAATGTAGCAAAAATACTACTTTTTGCTACATTTTTTGCTATGCCTGTAGTCCCAGCTACATTTTGCTCAAGTAACTTTATGGTGGACAAATTTGACAGACACCACCTTATTCAAGTGATCAAAGTTAACACCACTAGTAATGAATCAGATCAACAGTGTGTACCTGATGTGATGTACCAAGAAGACTACAATAACATTTCTGTGACAGTCCTGCCAAAAATGCATGACTAGAATATAGTCAAGAGAAAACACTGGACAAAACCAAATCGAGAGGCATTCTACTAAATAGCTGGCCTAAACTCTTCAAAAACATCCAGGTCATGAAAAATAAGAATGACTGAGAAACTGTTCCAGATTAAAGAGACTAAACTGGCCAGGTGTGGTGGCTCACACCTGTAATCCCCCTTTGGGAGGCCAAGGCGGGAGGGTCACTTGAGCCCAGGAGTTCAAGGTCAACCGCGGCAACACGGTGAAGCTCCATCTCTACAAAAAATACAAAACTTAGCCAGGCATGGTGGTGCATGCCTGTGGTGCCAGCTACTCAAGAGGCTGAGGTGGGAGGATCCCCTGAGCCCAAGGAGGTCAAGGCTGCCGTGAGCCATAGTCTCAACACTGCACTCCAACCTGGGCAACAAAGTGAGATCCTGTCTCAAAAAAGAGAAAAAAGATACATTATAACCAAATGCACTGTGTGACCCTGAACTCATAAAAGATACTAGCAGGACAAACTGGCAAAATTTGAGGATGGTCTGTAGGTTAGATGATAGTATTATATCAGTGTTTGTTTTCTGATTTTGATCACTGTATCAAATAATTGTGACATTGGTTATGTAAGAGAAAGGCCTTATTTTTAGAAAATATACACATTTTAGAATGTGTAGGCTTAGATTATTTTTTAAAATGAAATGATATTTAGAGACAAAGCGGTATAAACGTTTGTAAGCAACAAACATTTTACCTTTTACAATTCACACTTTTAATTTTAAACAGAGAGAATAAATGAATGATAAAGTTAAGTATGCTAAAAAGTTAAGTCAGGAAAGTTAGGTAAAGAAAATTCCACAGACTACTTGTGCAAATTTGAGGGGTTTTTTTTTTCCCACTACTGTAATTGGAAGTTAACAAAAAAGTCTACGTCCAAGGAACTGGCAGAGCGTGAGAACTGTTTATAAAAACTTGAGAATTTTCTCAATCTTGCTTCGTTTGCACTTTCCCCTGGATTCCCACATCTGATTTTATATTCTTCCTTCCTTGTGCTGTTTCTTCTCTTCCTTCCCCACAGTTCTTTACCCAACATTACTTTTTTTCACTGATCCTTTTTTAGCAAATTCTTTCACTCCCAAAGGTCATGAACACTTCATAATTTTAGAATTGACTGTATTTTAGAATAACCAATTATCCTGAATGAGTTTTTGTTCTTTTGCTTCATTTATAAATCAGTTGGGTTTAATGTTGTGTCTGTCATTTAAACTTTCTACTAAATTAAGTACTTCTTACTTTACCACAATCAGCAAGGCAGCCAGTTCCCAGATAAATTCAAACCACACAATGCAGAAAACTATACATTGCAGGATTTCATTTTTAAAAATAAATAATCGAAGCCTACACATTTTTAAAACCCAGAGGTCACTAGCTCAGTGGCTCACACTTGTAATCCCAACACTTTGGAAACCCAAAGTGGGAGGGTTGTTTGAGCCCAGGAATTCAAGACTAGCCTGGGCAACGCAGTAAGACCTTGTCTCTACAAAATAAAGATAAAAAAATTAGCCGGGCATGGTGCCACAAACTTGTAGTCCTAACTACTCAGAGAGGCTAAGGCAGGAGCACTGGTTGAGCCTAGGAGTTCAAGACCAGCCTGGGCAACATGGCGAAACTGTGACACTACAAAAAATGCAAAAATTAGCTGGGTGTGGTGGCACATGCCTGTAGTACCAGCTACTTGGGAGGCTGAGGTGGGAGGATTGCTTAACCCTGGGAGACTGAGGCTGCAGTGAGCCATGATTGCACCACTGCACTCCAGCCTGGTCAACAGAGAGAGACCTCTCTCATTTAAAAAAAAAAAAAAAAGACATTCCTGAACATGCTCCAAATTGTAGTAACTATGCTACATTCTCTTTGTATTTACTAGGAAATCCTTCTCTTTGGGCAACTTTTTGCCTAACTATTCTTGGGCCAAATTAAGTATAATGGAAGACATATATAAAATAACTTATAGTAACCATCTAAATATTTCATATCACTTAATACAAATTCAGATTTAAAGCACTGAAGTTGGCCAGGTGCAGTAGCTCACGCCTGTAATCCCAGCACTTTGGGAGGCCGAGGTGGGTGGATCACGAGGTCAGGAGATCAAGACCATCCTGGCTAATACAGTAAAACCCCATCTCTACTATAAATACAAAAAATTAGCCGGGTGCGGTGGTGGGTGCCTGTAGTCCCAGCTACTCGGGAGGCTGAGGCAGGAGAATGGTGTGAACCTGGGAGGCGGAGTTTGCAGTGAGCCGAGATCGTGCCACTGCACTCCAGCCTGGGCAACAGAGCAAGACTCCGTCTCAAAAAATAATAACAATAATAAATAAAAAATTAAAAAAAATAAAGCACTGAAGTTCAAATTTTGACCTTACATTTCTATACATACAGTTTCTGAAGATGTCTATGTATAATAAAACAATTCCGATGTCTGTGTGGACTGAAAACCTACTAAACTAATTAGCAGTTACCTTACTTTGGCCCATCAAACTTTGATAACGTGGCTGCTATTCTGCTAGTCTAGAAATCTTTCAAATATTGGTGGCAGGTCCCATTCTGAAAAGAGCTCAGCATTTGGAGAAGCTGAGTTCTCTGGAAGGCAATGAGCAGAGTAATGCAGGCAATCATCACTGATGTTTAGACACTACCCCATCTGCAGCATGGCAATGGGGTTGAGGGGTGGGGGAGAGAAGCACAGCCCCCAAAAGAGCAGTTCTCCTCATTTCCTTCATCTCAGCATATTCCTAATTAACTCAGCTTTGTGCCTGTTATGAATAGCTTCAGATGGAAAGGCTCCAATTCCACATTCCTCTTCATTATGCACAGCTTATTAAAATTGAAATTTCACTGTTTCCAACTCGACCAAATTAGTGGTTCAAACTGCCGTGCGCTATTAAGAGTGAGGCATTCGTTTTAAAGGATGGAATCAGGATAAACATGGCCTGGATCAAGGCTGGAACAGGCTAGAAACTTCAAGGCTTTGAGTTTTACGCTTGCCACGTGAGCCTGGGAACATCAGAACCTTTCTGCATGGCAGTTCTTCAATCTGGCAGGCCAGGCTGATAGGATGGTGCCCTTCCCTAAGCTCCTCTGCGGTGAAAAATCAGAGCTGAGAAGTAGAGAATAATTAACAGTTTCCAGAAGCCCTTTTAGTTGGGAGTTTGTTTCCCATTCCCAAATCAAACAGTTGTCTATCAGAGCCTCTCCTCCTGCTCAAAAGGAGAGCGTATCCAAGAGGCCTAGAAAGAGAATGCGAATCTGCATGCCAGCCCTCAGGCTGGTACCTGCTCTTCTTCAATCCTGCGCTGTAGTGTTTCAATATAATGCTGGACCGCCATATAGATAAATCGGTACTGTGCTTCTGTCTGGACCATCCCTGACCTCTGAGACCGCACCATCTGGATGGTTTTGGGAACGTCAATGTCGCAGTCAACACCTACGAAGGAAACATCAAGAAGAATAAAGAGAAACTGCAGAACCAGGATGAAGTTGTTTACACACAACTTTTAGTGGACTCACAGACAATGCTGATTTAGTCTTTGTTGTTTTAATTGAGCATGTTGCAATGGCTACAGTGTTGAACTTCTGACCAATACCAAAGATCCCAGAAGACTACATAAATAATAAAGTGGCAGAGGTCAGGATTCCCTCACTTTCCAACAAATCACCCCATACTGTAAACAAGGTTCAGGTGGCTGGATAGAGACCACCACTGTGTATGAACAAAAGGCCATGGCAGTGGGTTCCGCAGCTCCTAGACTTCATTTTATGCCAAAAGCTCAAATAGTGTCACTTCTGTTCTCAAGCAGACACAGTGAATCAGCCCAGATTTTTGTGAAAAATTTTTCCCATTCAACCTCTCTTCCCTAGGCTGTTTTCACGAGCACTTTCCTTCCATAAACTAAAAACAGAAACTGTCACTTCTTGCCCGCCAGATGACCCACCTTTCTCTCTGATGATGTCAATAAGAATATCAATCACAATGAATGTCCCTGTCCGGCCAATTCCAGCACTGCGGGCAGAAGGACAAAAAGCAGGGACAACAGAATCATTCATGGGGGTTTCAGACTCAAAACCAAGCCATTAGTATTAACAGAAACAATGTCTACTCTTGGGAGCTATTTATAAAATTGTCTCTTTATGTTTGAAAATATGTTGGCAAAAAGCACAGGGCTTTGGAGTCAGCCCAAACCTGCTCTTGGAGTTCAGCTTCTCCAGTACAACGTGCCTGAGTTAAGTCCCTTAACCTCTCTGACCCTCAGTTTCCGCATCTGTGAAATGGGGACAACAGCACATACCATACAGAGTGCTGGTTGGACAGAATGAAACAGGAATCGTATACAAAAAAATACATCAAAATTACCGAAAGAGGGCCAGGCACAGTGGTTCTCGCCTATAATCCCAGCACTTTGGGAGGCCGAAGCAAGAGGATCACTTAAGACCAGGAGTTCCAGACCAGCCTGGTCAACATAGCAATACCTCGTCTCTACTAAAAACAGAAAAATTAGCCAGGCATGTTGTCATGCACCTGTAATCCCAGCTACTCAGGAGGCTGAGACATGAGAATTGCTTGAACCTAGAAAGCAGAGGTTGCAGTGAGCTGAGATCGCACCACTGCACTCCAGCCTGGGTGACACAGTGAGACTCTGTCTCAAAAAATAGTAATAATAAAGTTACTGAAATAGAAGAAATAAATAATTTTAAAAATTAAAAACAAAAAACATTGTGCTCAGAGGCTGGCTCAATAAATGGTAGCTTCTTTAACAACTGGACAAATAAAAAAGTTTCACATATATCTACCTGCCCAAGAAATGAATGAGATTTAGGAGACCCAGTGTTCCCCAGCATAATCATGAAGCCCAAACTGGAGAATCAGCAGCCCACAAACTCATTACAAAGGTCACAGCACAGCTTCCTTCAAAGGCCTTGGTAGAAAGCAGCTGGAAGCTTGTGAGGCAAACAAATATAGTGTTGGGGAAGAAATATATTTATGGTAGAAGAGAACAGAATGGGCCAGGTGTGGTGGCTCACACTTACAATCCCAGCACTTTGGGAGGACAAGGCAGGTGGGTCACTTGAGGTCAAGCATTCGAGACCAGTCTGGCCAACATGACAAAACCTTGTCTCTATCAAAATACAAAAATTAGCCGGGCATGGTGTCAGACACCTGTAATCTCAGCTACTTGGGAGACTGAGGCAGAAGAATGGCCTGAACCCAGGAGGCGGAAGTTGCAGTGAGCGAAGATGGTGCCACTGCACTCCAGCCTGGGCAATAGAGCAAGACTCCATCTCAAAAACGAAAAAAAAAAGAGAGAGAGAGGACAGAACCACAAGGAGGTGAATCATAGAAGAAAAGAAGACAAAAGGGAACCAAGCAAAAATGACTTAAGGGATCCTCAAGAATCAGGTCTATTTCCACTACATCCCCATCACCTCAATACCTACAAAGCAGTCAACAGCTACAAAGCAAACATCACAAAGAATAAGGAGAAACTGCAGAGCGAGGATGAAGTTGTTTAATGCACAACTTCTAGTGGACTCAGAGAGCATGCTGACTTAGTCTTTGCTGTTTTAACTGAGCATGTTACAATGGCCATGGCCAATGGCAGTGCTGTAGGGTCTAGGAGAAATATGCCTTGGGATCAAAATGTCCCCTAATGCAGTTGCTCTATGCCTCAAACAGATATTAAATTCTTTCTACAGTTAAAAAGCTAGGGGTAGATAGGTAAAAGCAAGCCTTGGGCACTAAGAGACAGGGACAGGCTGTGGCCTAGAAGGGCAGCAGGAGCTGTCACCTGCAGTGCACCACGACCGGCCCTGCATCCATGATGCTCTCCTGCTTATGGTGCACCTCCTCCAGGAAGTCCAGCACGCCCCCGGGGTCGCTGGGCACTCCGTGGTCCGGCCAGGTCCGAAAGTGGTATTGCCAGACCGTTCTCTCCGTATTCCCCTGGAGTAGAGCCAAGAAAAACCAGAAAAGAATTAAATAAATCAAGAGGTTGAGGAATCACCCAGTTCCGAGCTTTCCTAAATCCAATGTGAGCCAATGGAGAAGAAAAGAATCTCCCCAGGTTCCACTGAGAGGTCCTCTTCATGAGGTTCCCAGAACTAGTCTCCTTTTCGGCAATCCTGCAGGCAACTCTTTGCCTCTGTCATATGAACCAAGAGGTCTGGTATGGCAATTTGTTCTTTCAGGTAACTACACCCTGAATCATCTCTCTGAATTACCAGCAACAGGTAACATCCCCGTTCCTCTGCATCCCTGTGGCACTCAGCTCTGGAGGCAACTGAGACCTCAAGGGACCCAGGTCTCTCCTCCCAGCAGAAGAGGAAGCAGATGAGGAAACAGGCATTCACTTAAGACATTCATTCCTCTTTGTTTTTTTGATACCCAACCTTCCCCACCATATAAACACAGACTTCTATTGTAGTATTGTTCTTTTTTTTCCCCCCCAAGACAGAGTCTTACTCTGTCGCCCAGGCTGGAGTGCAGAGGCGTGATCTTGGCTCACTGCAACCTCTGCCTCCCGGGTTCAAGCGATTCTCCTGACTCAGCCTCCCAAGTAGCTGGGATTACAGGCATGCACCACCATGCCCAGCTAATTTTTGTATTTTTAGTAGAGATGGGGTTTTGCCATGTTGGCCAGGCTGGTTTCAAACTCCTGACCTCAGGTGATCTGCCTGGTACAGGCGTGAGCCACCCAGCCTGGTCAGTATTTTTCTATTTTAAACTTGTATTTAATGCAAAGCAGATAAGAACACAGGCTTTGCTATCAGATAACTAGATTTAGGCTCCAATTCCAGGCACTCACTCACGTGGCCCTTGGATATCTCTAAACCTCAATTTCTTCATTTGCAAAGTGGGAATAATAATCTCTCTCTCTCATAATGCAATTGTAAGGACTCGACAAGCTCGCTGAAACACTCAGTCTCTGCCCAGCAAATAGGAAGAGACTCAGCACATTACGGCTATTTTGAGGATAATGATAATTTATAAAGATCAACAATGGCACCAAGGCTACAGAAGACCAAAAAGTATCACGTTTCTTGCTACATCTTCTTCCTATATAAGTGGAGACAATATAAGCTAAGTGACTTTTTTTTTGAGACAGTCTCACTCTGTCATCCAAGCTGGTGTGCAGTGGCTTGATCTCAGCTCACAGGAACCTCCACCTCCTGGGTTCAAGCAATTCTTGTGCCTCAGACTCGACTCCTGAGTAGCTGGGACTACAGGCGTGTGCCACCATATCCAGCTAATTTTTAGTATTTTTAGTAGAGACAGGGTTTCGCCATGTTGGCCAGGCTGGTCTTGTACTTCTGACCTCAAGTAATCCACTGGCCTCGGCCTCCCAAATGGCAGGGATTATAGGTGTGAGCCACTTTGCCCAGCCTTAAGTGACATTTTCAAAAGGGATTTAAAAAGATACTTTTCTCTTTTTTCTTCTTCTTTTCTTTTTTTTTATTTATTTTTAAGAGACAGGGTCTCGCTCTGTTGCCAAGGCTGGAGTGTAGTGGCATAATCACAGCTCACTGCAGCCCTGAACTCCTAAGCTAATGCAATCCTCTTGCCTCAGCCTCCCAAAGTACTGGGATTACAGGCGTGAGCCACCGTGCCCAGCCCTCTCTCCCATTTCTACTTGACAGCTACATTGTTCCAGTTCCTCTCACTATCTCTACCATAGATTCAACCTCCATCCCTCCCCATCATCAGAATGACTGGACCCTCTCTGACATCAGAAATCTAAACATCCCACCCTGGGCCACAACCACACTGGCTTCCAGATCCTTCTGGTCCCCTTGTCACTTCAAGTAGCCTCCAGACCACTGACCCCTCCCTCCACTTTGCCAACTGCATCCTCCTGCCCCCGTCCCCCTCATCCAGCCAGGAGTCCCCATGCTCTGGGGACAGTCTCTGTCTACCATGTGCCTCCACTCCTTGACCTCCTCTCCATCCACTGCACCTGTGCAAAGCCCCGGGCCTGGATGAACCATGTACTTTCTGTTTTGTGCCCTAGGAGCCAAGTGTCCTTCGAGAAAAACCAGGGGATGGGTATCAGTATATTTTCATGCTCATCACCTCAACTGGGCACTTGGCACAGCACAGACATTTCTGGACTTCTTGCCCTGCTACACAATTATGATTTCATCTTTTCTCCCTTTCTTCAAATATTCTCTCTCTTCTTATTCCCTCTGACTGTCTGTTGATGGCCTTGCCTCAAGCTTCCAAGAGGATGGGGAAAGTAATCACTCAGTTCACCTACCAGCATCTGTGGCCACCTTCTCCTTCTGCCCTCCTGTTGCCACAGAAAAAAATGTCCCTCTATTGAGCAAAACTGATCCATCCACGACGCTCTGCATCCCACCTCCCCTCCACATCCCACCTCCACCCTTGCCTCCCCGACCGCTCCACTTCAATGTGTCCAAGGCATCTCAAACTTTGTGTGTCCACAAAGAGGTCCTTGATCCTCTCAGCTTCCTCAGGTCCACTGCCATCCCCCCGCCGACTCTTCTCAAGCTAGAAAACTGCCAGTCACCCTGCACACCACCCTCGCCCTTGGTACACTCCTTCACTGAATCCCTGCACGTCTGCCTCCAGTCAGCTCTACTGGGTCCTCTTCTTTCAGGCACCCTGGCCACTAGCCTAGTTCAAGCCCTATTATTTTTTACTCTGACAACTGCAGTACCTCCAAATTGGTCCTAATCCCTAGAACAACTCCTGCCCCCTCCAGTCTCTACGGGGTGGAAGGGACTCTCTTAAAAGCTTAAATCCAACTCTGGCTGCTTACTACACTTAGGACAAACCTCCACAACCTCCTTTGCTGACTCAAACACATTGTTCCCTATGCCTTAAGAACCTCCCTTCCCTTGGCCAGATGCGCTAGCTCACGCCTGTAATCCCAGCACCTTGGGAGGCTGCATGTGGCAGCAGGATCACTTAAGTCCAGGAGTTCAAGACCACCCTGGGCAACATAATGAGACACCTGTCTCTATAAAAAATTTAACAATTGGGTGGGCATGGTGGCACACGCCTGTAGTCCCAAGCTACATGGGAGGCTGAGGCGAGAGGATCGCCTGAGCTTAGGAGGTTGAGGCTGCAATGAGCCGTGAACGCACCAGTGCACTCCAGTCTGGGTGACAGAACAAAATTCTCGGTTTCAAAAAAAACAAACAAAAGTCCCTTCCCCTTCTTCCCCCTCCAAATGAACCCTAAACTCCTGCATTTTTTTCTTTGTAGCCCTGATTACGGTTTATAATGATATATTTATATGTGCGATTACTGGGCTGGTAGATTACTGGCCAGTACAGCGTACACTTGGGAGTGCAGGGATTCCATCTGTTTTGTTTCCCAGCTCTATCTCCAGCAAGCAGCATGGTGCCAGGAACCAAGAGGTCATTGAACAAATATCTCTGAATGAATAGATGAATGTCCACATGACTGTTCAGATGCCCAGCTGAACACATCCAGAAGAAAACAAATCACTGCCCACATCAGACCTCCTTCCAGCTTTTGTGGTGTCTGCCACAGCACCACTGTCCACTCAGACTCAGACTTCTACAATGTGTCTTGAATCCCTCTTCCTCATCCAAAAGCCAAACAATCCCCATGCCCTGCAGACTTCACCCCCCGGCACCTCTCACATCTACTGCTTCTCTCCCAGTTTATTCTGGCATTTTATATAATATTCCATTCCAAAGGAAGGAACAAAAAAGAACAACTGCGGAAGTCTGTGGATACTTGGAGAGGAGGCCATCAACCTAGGCCCCTGCAGAAGACTCCTAACAGGCCTTGCAGCCACTCAGGTCACCCTATCCCAATCTCCCACCCAGGGCTAGTCTCAAACTCCTGGGCTCAAGCGATCCACCCGCCTCAGCCTCCCAAAGTGCTGGGATTACAGGCGTGAGCCACGGCGCCTGGCCAGTTATTTGTTTTTAAATCATCCATCTCCCTAGGCTTGATGAGTGCAGGAACACCAACTGCCTTGCTCACAATGTACCAGTACTGCCTAAACTGTACCTGGCACATAGAAGGAACCCAATAAATGGCTACTGAATCAATGAGTGAGCGAATGCATGCATGTATGCAAACATGAGTAACGGCAAGACCCTGAATTCCTACGCACCATCAATAATTCCCAAAGTCTCTAGAATACGACAATATACTTACTTGTCCAACCTTTGAAAGTTTAAGTTCTCTTAGCGTATAGTCATGAGCGGCACTTTCTTTGACGTTCCTAACACGCATGACGCCATATTCTTTTAGAGCATACTCATCAGGCCAGTATTTGACACATTTACTCTGGAAGGGATCAGAAAAAAAGAAAGTTAATTCTGAGAACTCTGAAATAAAAGCCTAAACCAGCAACAAACAAATGTTCAAGTCTTGCTTAATAACCACCAACATGGAAAATGGCCAGTTTAGCATCTGTCAGGTTTTCAAGGAAAAGGAGAGAAGAGTTCAAATAAGAAAAGCAGGCGTTCAGAGGACCAGGCAGCAGTGGGAGGAGAAACGCGGCTGGTGCAGTTACCTGATGCAAGCACATGTCAAAGCAGAGTCAATGTTTGTTTATCTGTAAAGAATCAGGCCAGGTGCAGTGGGTCATGCCTGTAATCCTACCACTTTGGGTGGCTGAGGTGGGCAGATCACTTAAGACCAGGGGTTCGAGACCAGCCTGGCCAACATGGTGAAACCCCATCTCTACTAAAAATACAAAAATTAGCCAGGCATGGTAGCAGGCACCTGTAATCCCAGCTACTTGGGAGGCTGAGGCAGGAGAATTATTTGAACCTGGGAGGCGGAGGTTGCAGTGAGCTGAGATCATGCCACTGCACTTCGGCCTGGGCGACAGAGAGAGGTTCTGTCTCAAAAAAAAAAAAAAAAAAAAAAGGAAGAGTTCAAACAAGAAAAGCAGGTGCTGGGAGAACCAGGCAGAAGTGGGAGGAGAAAGGCGGCTCGTGCAGTTGTCTGATCCAAGCACATGTCAAAGGAGAGTCAATGCTTGCTTATTTATCGCTAAAGAATCAAAGATGCAGAGAGAAGGACTAACCAATGTGAGAGTGCTGGCTAGCAACCACTGAGGTCTGAATTCTAAGATCTGCCAGTCACTCCATAGGGAAGGCAAGCACAGATTCTGGAGGAGTCTAGGCTGCCCAACGAGCCAGACTGTCTGCTTCATTTCCGCACCAGTGTAGGAGGACTCTGTGCCTTATCTAACCCAAGTGTGAATAACTCTATCACAGAAAGGCAGCCCATGGGGTTTTGAACCAGCTGCTTTTTCTATATCCAGACCCATCTGATACCTCCTCTACACGTCACTTTCCCTTAACTGGGTGCCTGGGAATGCCAAGTCTGCAGTAGCTGCTGGCTTCAAGAGCAGGCGGATTGAAAAATATGGCACCAGGAAAACCATTCTTGCTGCCAAAAAGGAAGCTACTTCACTCAGTGAGATGAGTTTGTATCTATTTGGTGATATGTTCTGGGCAGAGAATGCTTCTGTGTTCTGTTGTTTTCTGGGCAGTCATCCACACCACTCACTTTCCAAAACCACCAAGACACAAATATCAGCAAGAGAAATTTACCTTGTATCTTAGGAAGACAGAGAAATTTACAGACATAAAACTGGAAATAAGAGAGCCGCTACAGACATCAACAGTCAGAGTCAATGATTAATTGAAAGAAAAAAAGAAAACATGGTAAGAGGAACGTTCAATAAAAGGATGTGGTCTTGGTCAGGCGCAGTGGCTCACACCTGTAATTCCAGCACTTTGGGAAGCCGAGTGGATCACTCGAGGTCAGGAGTTCCAGACCAGCCTGGCCAACATGGTGAAACTCTGTCTCTACTAAAATTACAAAAATTAGCCAGGTGTAGTGGCACAGCCTGTAATCCCAGCTACTCAGGAGGCTGAGGCAGGAGAATCGCTTGAATCCAGGAGGTGGAGACTGCAGTGATCCAAGATCATGCCACTGCATTGCAGCCTGAGTGACAGAGTAAGACACAGTCTCAAAACAAAAAAAAAAAAAAAAAAAGAAGGATGTGGTCTTTTATTTATTACGATTCTCAATTCAGCTTTCCCTCCAGTATTTTGTAGATTCAAATACCTCAGACAAATTTGATGCAAATTTTAGTTTCCCCAAATAAACACTCCTAATATTAATTGTACTCTATGCTGTCACTGGCCAATCAAGGCTGAGGACTGCTCCCAGTCATTACACGGAACTCACCAGAGAATATAAAATTAAATCATGACCCTGAAAAGAACGTTTTAGCTAACTTTAAACATTAGCAAACTGCTGCAGCCCTCCCCCTAGTTTCTAAACTCCTGTGGAAACCTTGGCAAACAAATTCTAAAATGTGAGAACTAATACATTGTCTTTTAAAATAGAGCCCAGGAATCAAACACAGTCCACAGTCTGGTTTGTCTTCTGCGCACTGGGGGGATACTGAGAGTAGGTTGTCAGAAAGGTCTGTGGAGAGAATCAACGCCCATCATGTCATCCTCTTGGCACCACCAAAGTAAAGAGGAAGAATGAGACAGGGAGCAGAGACTAGGACATGGTGGTGAGGGGTGGGGCAGGGTGATTTGGCCCTAATGCCTGTCTATCCAGGAGAGCTTCTGAAAGGGACTGATACTGACTCCTCTAAAGCAACACAAGACCCCTCTCTTCACAATCTTCATGTCTTCTGAGAACAGGTAAACATCCTACAGCTATAATCAGGCAAAAAGGAGGATGAAGGACTTCATTCTTCCTATCCAAATTTAGGGCAAAAAACACTTGCCTGAAGCAGAAACTACAAAGATGTTTTAATCAGTCTATTATTTCAGGAACACTGCAGGCAGTTGCTGAAGGAAACCTTTGTTTCACGATGGCCAGATCTGGCCTCAAAGGTATTCAGAAGTATACCAACTAGGAGTACAACAATGAAAGTCTTATGAAAATCACACTGCCCTTCACATCCAATATGAAAATTACAGTAGGAAGGCTCAACTCCAAAGTTCTCCATCTGCCTTACGTTTAATTTATAGGTATGACTGCTACATTCCACACAAAATCTTAAATAAACCAATTAAAGGATATCTAAAAAAGAACTTTCACCAGAACACAAACAAAAACACAGAACTTTTCCATATTTTTAAAAAAAACCACCATGGTGGGCTCACTTCGAGATAACACAGAGGGCTGTCACTCGATAAGATTTGTCTGCTTTTCTGTAGGTGTGGGATGCTACAATTTATTTTTTTAATCTGAAGTGTCTTGAAGAGTATGGAGTAATGCGTCCTAGGCAGGTGCTGCTGGTGGGAGTGAGCACTGGGGCAACCATTTGGGAGGACAGTTAGGCAGAGTTAATTAAAATGGACAACATGGCCAGGCATAGTGGCTCACGCCTGTAATCCCAGCACTTTGGGAGGTCGAGGCAGGAGGATCACCTAAGGTCAGGGGTTCCGAGACCAGCCTGGCCAACACGGCGAAACCCCGTCTCTACTAAAAATACAAAAATTAGCCAGGCGTGGTGGCACGCACCTGTAGTCCCAGCTACCTGGGAGGCTGAGGCAATCAGAATCATTTGAACTGGGAGGTAGAGGCTGCAGTGAGCTGAGATCGTGCCACTGCACTCCGGCCTGGGCAACAGACCGAGATCCTCTCTCTAAAAACAAAAAACAACAACAGAAATACTCCATACGTTCAAAAGGTAAGGAAAATGCTACACATGTTAACAGGAAAGATATAGATGATACTAACACTTCTAGAGATGAAAAATACAATGTCTGCGGTGAAAAATACTCTGGATAGGATTAAGAGCAGATGACATACTGCAGAAGATTAACTTAGAGACATAGCAAAAGAAGCTATTCAAAATGAAACATCAGGGGAAGAAACTGAATAAAATAAACCAAGTGTCAGTGGGCTACAAGACAACTTCAAGTAGCCTAATACATGTATGACTTGTGTCCTAGGACAAGGTTGGACAGGGTACTTTTTTTTTTTTTTTTTTAAGAGATGCGGTCTTACTACATTGCCCAGGCTGCTCTCAAACTCCGGACCTCAAGTGATCCACCCGCCTCGACACCCCACAGTGCTGGGACTATAGGCATTAGCCACCATGCCCAGCCCAGGGTATGTATCTGAAGAAACTAAGACTGAACATTATCCAAATTTAAGGAAAACTACAAATCCGTGGAGCCAAGAAGCTTAACAAACCCCAAGCAGAAGAAACATAAAGAAAACTACACCAAGGAATAACATAATCAAATTTCTCCTAGTCCCTTTTTTTCAGAGAATCAGTTAGAGTAAGCTTAATTCATTTATTCAATTCCTAAACATGGCCAATCTGACACATGTGATACTTTAAAAACAGTTTAGCAGAAAAGAAGTTTCTGTGATTTACCTTTCCTCTCTCCACTTCTTTCGTTGTCATGACAATCACTCGGGAGTTTTCTTGGAACACCATCCGCCAAAAGTCGTTCACTGTGTTCTGCAGGCAGCCTTGTGTGGCAATGTAACTCTTTTTGGGCTTTGAATTGTTGCACTTGGTTTCAAATTCAGGCTAGAAATTTAGGAAGAAAATTCTTCAAACATCTTAAAGTTGCTTTCAGGACATGAGGAAGGATTTAAAATACAAAAATAGGCTAGCAATGTATGGTCAGAAAACACTGTGAAAAGCAAAGCTTACCATGATGATATTTGCATTGATGTAATCTGAAACAGGCTCATTGGGATCACCATCATGTAGGACAACCCTGGTATGATCAACTAGAAGAAAAAGAGACCACAGTCATGCAAGTCCTCGGACTGCTTCAGGAAAAACCAGTTCAAATCAGTTAATCCCCAGCCTAGTCCAAGTTTTGTCCATTTAATGATTAAAAAAAAAAGAAAAATTAAAGCCCAGGTAAGCACGACAGTAACATGAACACTGCCTGATGCCTCTCATAATGCTATCTTCACAATTTCCTAGTTTTGATCATATGCTATGGGTATATAGGATGTTATCACTGGGTATATGGGAAGCTGAGAGAAGGTACAAGAAAACTCTCTCTGCTATTTGTGTAACTTCTTATGAGTTCCAAAATTGTTTCAAACCAAGAAATTTTGGACTGGGCACAGTAGCTCAGGCCTGTAATTTCAGCATTTTGGGAGGCCAAGGCAGGTGGATCATATGAGGTCAGGAGTTCGAGACCAGCCTGGCCAACATGACAAAACCCTGTCTCTATTAAAAATGAAAAAATTAGCCAGGCATGTTGGTGCACATCTGTAATCCTAGCTACTCGGGAGTCTAAGGAGCAAAAATCGCTTGAACCCGAGAGGCGGACATTGCAGTGAGCCGAGATCACACCACTGCACTCCAGCCTGGACGACAGAGTGAGACTCGGTCTCAAAAAAAAAGAAAAGGGGAGGGGGAGTTTTAAAAAAAAGAAGACTGAAGTATAGATATATGACATGATGTCTGAGATGTGCTTCAAAATAATTCAAGGAGAGAGAAGATATGGATCAGAGTATAGATGAAACCGAGACTGTGCATGAGTTGATAATTGTTGAAGCTGGGTGATGGGCACATGGGGTTCTATCTGCTCTTGAATATATTTGAAAACTTCCATAATAAAGAGGGTTTTTGTTGTTGTTGTTGTTGTTTTTAATTTCTTTTTTGAGACAGGGTTTTCCTCTGTCACCCAGGCTGGAGTGCAACAGCACTATCTCAGCTCTCTGCAACCTCTGCCTCCTGGGCTCAAGCAATTCTTGTGCCTTAGCCTCCTGAGTAACTGGGATTACAGGTGCGTGCCACCACACCTGGCTAATTTTTGTATTTTTAGTAGAGATGGAGCTTCGCCATGTTGGCCAGGCTGGTCTTGAACCTCTGACCTCAGGTGATCTGCCCACCTTGGCCTCCCAAAGTGCTGGGATTACAGGTGTGAGCCACCGCACCCAGCCAGGTATCTTTTAGTGAAGCATAATGCAGTGGACTATCACAAGGCTCCGATAGTATCAACTGTCCAAATTGTGTATAAAAATCCATTATTGGTATAAAAATCTGAGTGTTCTACCTACACGACATATTTTGCAATGGGAATTAGTAAGACAGTCGTGTGTCTTAAAAGAAGAATGTCCTTTCTGCTTCAGACTCCTCATCTTTAAGGAAATGAGATGTTCATCAGAGGAAACATCTAAACAAGACCTTTAAGGGAGGGCAAAGCGATGTTCTATTTAGATACTGCATACCATTGGTCCCTTCACTTTCCCATACACTTTATACCATATAAATACCACTAGACCCCTGAGCAGACGTCAAAACTTAGACATAGAAAGGACAAGGTGGCCAGGCACGGTGGTCCATACCTGTAATCCCGGCACTTTAAGAGGCCAAGGCAGGAGGATAGTTTGGGCCCAGGAGATCAACACCAGCCTGGGCAACATAGTGAAACTCTATTTCTAAAAATTGAAAAAATAAATTCCAAAAAAAAAGGATAAGGCTTCCTCAAGGTCACTAGTACCATGCTGCAGCTCAAACTGCTTCTGTGCAAATTCCTCACTGCCTTTTCTCAGTATTACGAATGCCTCCACTTTCCCCCATCCTCACATACACACATTACAATATCCATGTAGATATGATATACATATATACCATGTATATGTACATATGCATGCAGAAAGAGAACAACTATGTTTCATGCATAGACACACACAAAGGACGGTTTACAAGATTTGACAAAATGGTTCTGACCTGATAAGACATGAGAGCAATGCTCTCCAAATTTGATCATGGCTCCCAATCACACAGTTTTTCAATGCTGAAATATATACACATATGCACTATATGCAAGCAAGCCTTATTTGTAAGTTGGATAAATACAGTATGCATAGCCAGGTACAGTCGCTCATGCCTGTAATCCCAGCACTTTCGGAAGCCAAAGCAGGAGGATTGCTTGAGCCTAGGAGTTCCAGATCAGCCTGGGCAATACAGTGAGACCCCCATCTCTATATACAATCAATCAATCTATATACAATCAATCAATCAATAAAACATTATGCACTCACTGCAATCAATGTAGGCCTCAGATAAATTTTTCTTTTCCTTTTTTTTTTTTTAGGGAAAGGATATAAATAAAGAGAAGTTGTAAATGTTCCTTCCTTTCTCCTCAGTGCACTGCCTTGCACAGCACATCAATGGAGAACCCCCTGCATTAGAGTGTGATGCTAAGAACAGTGACTTTGGGGGCTCTAGTGCCAGTTCTCCCGCCCACTCCCCTTCACTTATAACCTGCTAAAATGGTCTAGGAAACCAGGATACTAAGAATGCCTCCTTCCTGTGCATGTGATATGGATTAAGTGAGATAAAAATGCAAAAGTTCAGCATAGAGTTAGACCTCAGGAGAGAGGAACTGTGACTGGTTTAGTGCAGTTTCTGAGATCCTCATGCAAGGCCTACATCCTTCCAGGGATTTTTCCCTCCTGGTTCAACTTGGGCTTTGCCTGGTGGCATTTGGGTGTTACAGAAGGTACAGCCGGGCACAGTGGCTCACACCTGTAATCCCAACAATTTGGGAGGCCAATGAAGGCAGATCATTTGAGCCCAGGAATTCGAGACCAGCCTGGACAACATAACGAAACCCTGTCTCTACAAAAAAAAAATTACAAAAAATATGTACATATACATGGTATATATGTATATCATATCTACATGGATATTGTAGAGTACAGTAGCTGGGCATGGTAGCACGTGCCTCTAATCCCAGCTACATTGGAGGCTGCAGTAGGAAGGACCACTTGAGCACGGGAGGTTGAGGCTGCAGTGATCCATGATCATACCACTGCACTCCAGCCTGGGCAACAGAGTAAGACCCTGTCTCAAAAATAAATAAATAAATAAGTAGAAAAAAAGAAGGTCTACATCCTTCCAGGCCTTTTTTCCTCATGATTCAACTTGGGTTTTGCCAGGTGGCATTTGGGTGTTACAGAAGGTACAGCCAGGCACAATGGCTTACGCTGGTAATCCCAACAGTTTGGGAGGCTGAGGCAGGAGGACCACTTGAACCCAGGAGTTCAAGACCAGCTTGGGCAACATAGGGAGACCCTGCTCTACTAAAAAATTTATTATTTTTTTAAATTGTTTTTTGTTTTGAGACAGAGTCTCACTCTGTCGCCCAGCCTGGAGTGCAGTGGTGCTCACTGCACCTCCAGCTCACTGCAACCTCCGCCTCCCAGGTTCAAGTGATTCTCCTGCCTCAGCCTCAGTCTCCCAAGTAGCTAGGATTACAGGCATCCACCACCACGCTGGCTAATTTTTGCAATTTTTAGTAGAGATGGGGTTTTACCATGTCGGCCAGGCTACTCTCAAACTCCTAAACACAGGTGATCCACCCACCTCGGCCTCCCAAAGTGCTGGGATTACAGGCGTGAGCCACTGTACCCGGCCTACAAAAAAAAATTGTAAAATCAGCCGGGTTTTTTTTGAGACAGAGTTTTACTCTTATCGCCCAGGCTAGAGTGCAATGGCGCGATCTCGGCTCACTGCAACCTCCGTCTCCTGGGTTCAACCAATTTCCCACCTCAGCCTCCCGAGTAGCTGGGATTACAGGCACCCACCACCACACCCGGCTAATTTTTCTATTTTTAGTAGAGACGGGGTTTCACCATGTTGGCCAGGTTGGTCTTGAACTCCTGATCAGAGGTGATCTGCCCGCCTTGGCCTCCCAAAGTGCTGGGATTACAGGAGTGAGCCACCACCCCCGGCCCACGAAGTCTTCTTCTGAGCAAAGTTTAGGTATATACCCTTTCTCCAGTAACTTGAGCTCAGGGGATCAGCAAGCAGAACGGTTCTAAGAGCCTTCAGGAGGTGTTTGTCTGTTTCCCACATAAGGGAACTGAGTCCCAGAAAGGAGACAGGCCTTACCCAGGACTCACAGGCCCAGTGAGGAGGAGTCAAGACACAAATCTGGCACCCTGAGGTCCCTGACACTGAGAGATCTCAAGCCTTGAGATGATCTATCTTGGGCAGACAGAAAATTAATTAACAGAAGGAACGAATCGCAGACAAAGCCACCTAGTGGCAACTTTACTCAGTAATCAGCATCACAGGAGCTCAGTGAATGAAGCCATCAGCCCCCACCATGGTTGATTATTTTGGAAACTGCTTGCAATTAAAGAAGCTAAGGTCTCAGATGTGCTAACAAGAGCACATGACCCTGAGGAAAAGTACAGAGGTGCTAGGAATCAAAATCTCCAAGAGTGACTATTACTGAGAGGAATATTGATACTTACAGGGCAGGATGTTTTTATATCTATTTTTGTTTTTGTTTTCTTGCCTTTGACCCTCTTTTCGGCTGTACAGAAGTTTGCACTCTTGTTGTTGTAGTGTCTGGAAAGAAAAAAAAGTCAATATTATCACGTGTCAAAGAGTCACAGTAAAAGAAAAAAGTCTGGCTCAGCATTCCTTCTTTAAGGAATTCATTCTAGGAAATGTTCACAGTTGTATGCAATAGCTACAAGAATGTTCAACTGAGTCGGGCATGGTGGCTCACACCTGTAATCCCCACACTTTGGGAGGCTGAGGTGGGCAGATCACTTCAGGCCAGGAGTTCGAAACCAGCCTGGCCCACATGGTAAAAACCACATCTCCACCAAAAATACAAAAA
Organism: Theropithecus gelada; assembly: GCF_003255815.1. Classification (NCBI taxonomy): domain Eukaryota; kingdom Metazoa; phylum Chordata; class Mammalia; order Primates; family Cercopithecidae; genus Theropithecus; species Theropithecus gelada. The sequence goes on along the minus strand of NC_037679.1, from coordinate 71,563,573 downwards.
TTAGCCAGGCATGGGCACCTGTAATCCCAACTACATGGGAGGGTGACACAGGAATCACTTGAGCAGAGATCATGCCACTGCACTCCAGCCTGGGCGACAGAGCAAGACTCTTATTTAAAAAAAAAAAAAAAAAAAAAAAAGTTCATCTGAACGCTGCAACAACAGTGGAGAAATGCTGAAAATAATATAAATGTCTAACAGGAGAGAACCGCCTAAATAAAACCATTGTTCATTCACACAAAAGAATGTTCTATGTCCATTTAAAAAGATGTACTAGGAAAATAACACCTTGGAAAGATGATCAAAGTGAAAAGAAAGTCAAACCTTCAAAATAGTATATGATGTAATCATATGCTTGCATTCACCTATGTACAAAAGAAATGGCATAAGGACACCGTGATGTGCATCTGTAGTCCCAGCTACTCAGGAGGCTGAGGCTGGAGGATCGCTTGAGCCCAGAAGTTCAAGACCAGCCTGGGCAACAAAATGAGATGCTATCTCAAAAAGAAAAACAATTTTTAAATTTTTTTTCCTTAAAAAAAAAGGCAGAAGGCCAGGTGCAGTGGCTCACACCTGTAATCCTAGTACTTTGGGAGGCCAAGGCGGGAGGATCACCTGAGGTCAGGAGTTCAAAACCAGCCTGGCCAACATGACGAAACCCCGTCTCTGCTAAAAATACAAAAATTAGCCAGGCGTGATGGCACACCCCTGTAATCCCAGGTACTCGGGAGGCTGAGGCATGAGAATCGCTTGAACCCAGGAGGCAGAGGTTGCAGAGAGCCGAGATCACGTCCCTGCACTCCAGCCTGGGTAACAGAGGGGGACTCCATCTCGGGGAAAAAAAAAAAAAAAAAAAAGTGGGAGAAGAACCAAATAGGTAATGGTGATTTCTTTTCCCCCAAGGTAGCAGGATTATGAAGTCCTTTTCTTGTTTTTTTTTCCCACTGCGTTCTCCCTTAAATTTTCTACAATGAAAAAATAGAATATTTATAAGAAGAAAAATCTTTAAAAATAACAATTATAAAGAATGAAACCCAGCAAGGATTGGCGTAGCATACACAAATAACAGCTGTGATCTATATTCTTTTTTTCTTCTTTTTTTTAAATAAGACAAGTTCTCTCTCTCTCTCTCTCTCTTTCTTTCTTTCTGTTTATTGTATGATGGAGCCACTGCACTCCAGCCTGTGTGGCAAAACAAGATCCTGTCTCAAAAAAAAAAGTCAATTTCAAGGGCTAATCAGTTTACAAAAAGCCTAGTGTTTAATGGGAAATCACAAATAGGCAAATCAAGAAAGTAAAAGGTAGGCTAAGAAAAGAAAATTTATATATAAAATGCCAAAACGGCTACCCTCAAAGAGTCCTACAAGGAAAAACAGAGTCATATTTCACAACACAGCAGCCCTGTTTTATTTCCATTTCAGTTATCTGAATTTCACAAATAAGTATAAAAGTCTGGACTTTAAATTGGTATTTGACTCTCAGTTTCAAAATGCAACCTTCAGCCTGGACATAAGCTCATCACAAAAGCGTTTAATTAGCTGAAACCTGGACAAAAATAAAACCTAATGTAGGCAGAACTGTGACAAGAAATCAGTCATTTGATTTTTTTTTAATGAGCTCAGGGGTAAGGAGTCAAAGCAGTTTGCCCTCTCTGGGCAAGCATTTCTTTGGACTGTGAGCCAGTCTTACCAAGCAATACTGCTGTGTTAGGAAGAAAGTTTAACCTTGATTTTTAGACAGGTTATTAAGGTGAGGTTCAAAAAGAAATTCAAACACTGAACTGAATCAATCACTTCAACTAAATGAAGTGAAACGACATCAACAAAAAATACAATACCGGGGGAGGGAGACTGGGACTAATTAGCAGCTTGATTTAAAACAAACTTGGCAGGAAAGTATTCAGGTCTTCATTTATGAACCCAACTTCACATGACACTTCACTGAGGTGGGGGGTGGCAGGGTGCACGTGGCCAAAGCAATCACTATGCAAGGTGAATTTCCTCCAGTTCCTGTTTAATTACCCTTCAACTTCTGCCTCCACTTTCAAGATCAAGTCCAAGCTGTTCAGGATGATGCACGAGGCCTTCTAATCTCTGAGCTAATCAGGGCCTGCCTCTTAAGTTCCCTTCTGTTTTGCCAAGCTACTTTGCCTGTCTGTGCCTCAGTTTCCTCCAGTGTGAAATGAGCGCAATCCTTTCCACCCCAAAGGGCTGGGGTGAGGGTCAAATGAGATGCACGTACATCACTATACCGTGTGTGAAATACAACAAAGCAAGTACATAGATACTGGCTCTTGCTATGAAATCAATATTGCTACATGAACTCTACAATGGCTACTCCACATGTGGTCTGTAGACCAGCAGCATTAGCACCACCTGGGAGCTAGTTAGAAACCCAGGCCCAGGTCCTACCCAGACTTAATCAAAATATGTATTTTTGCTTGAGGACAGGAGGTCAAGACCAGCCTGGGCAATATGGTGAGAGCTGGCCTGTACAAAAAATTTAAAGATTAGCCAGGCATAGTGGCATGCACCTGTAGTCCCAGCTACTCGAGAGTCTGAGGTAGGAGGATTACTTGAGCCCAGAAAGTCAAGGCTGCAGGGAGCCGTGACTGCACCACTGCAGGCCAGCCTAGGCAACAAAGCAAGAATCTGTTCCAAAAAAAAAAAGCATCTTCAAGATGCTTTGGCATCTCTGCATACCACCTCTTATGCTATTTGTTTCCTTTAACTGACCTCCGCTTTTTCTCCTTCACAAAATATATTTCAAAAAGAAACTGCCTCAGCCAGGCCCGGTAGCTCATACCTATAATCCCAGAGCACTTTGGGAGGCCAAGGCAGGCGGATCACCTGAGGTCAGGAGTTCGAAACCAGCCCAGCCAACATGGCAAAACCTAGTCTCTACTAAAAACACAAAAATCAGCCGGGAGTGGCGGTGGGCTCCTGTAATCTCAGCTACTTGGGAGGCTGAGGCAGGAGAATCACTTAAACCCAGGAAGCAGAGGTTGCAGCGAGCCAAGATTGTGCCACTGTACTCTAGCCTAGGTGACAGAGTGAGATCCTGTCTCCAAAAAAAAAAAAAAGAAAAAAGAAATTGCTCTTACTTGCACATATTTTTTAAAAATTTCACTCTATATATATAGAAGGTAAGCAGAAAAGGGAATATAACAAAAATGAAATATTACCAAATTCTACTTAGATACTGGGGCATTCCTGAGGCTTTGTTAAAAGAAAAAAAAAAAGACACAGGCAAACGTTAGAGGTAGATGTTAAAGACTTACTACTACCATATGGAGACCTTCTTCAGGCTTCATCTAAGGACCAGATAAGGATGAAAAAGAGAAAGCCTTTCTCGTTTGCTAATTCATCTTACCTACTGTGATGGGGTAACACCAAGAATCATCTCAAAACACAAATGGAACACTGCCAGACTAAATTCAGAGTTCCAGACCAGGGAAATCCTCATCAATATTCATTTTGGCTGGGCCACCCATCATCAGGTCTGCCAGAGGCTTCCCTTATTCCTTTTTTTTCCTTGGGACAGGGTCATGCTCTGTCGCCCAGGCTGCAATGCAGTGATGCGATCACAGCTCACTGTAACCTCATACTCCTGGGTTCAAGTGATCCTCGCACCCCAGTCTCTTGAGTAGCTGGGTCTTCAGGCACACACCACCACACCTGGCTAATTATTTTACTTTTTGGAAATACAGGATCTCGCTATGTTGCCCAGGCTGGTCTCACACTCGAGGACTCCAGCCCTGCTCTGGCCTCAGCCTCCCAAAGCACTGAGATTACAGGCATGAGCCACTGCGCCTGTCCTGCGCTTTCCTTATCGTGCAGTAAGTTCCCAATCACCTCTTCCAGGCAGACTTGGGGTTTGAACAGTGCACAGTCAAGATGGCTGCTGGGTCCAGAGACTTCCACAGAGGACAGGACAGGCACCGCTGCATCCCAGGCACAGGTGGGTGCTAATTGCCAGCAGCTGACAGCTGTCACAGATTGATAGTAGCTAACAGCGCATCTCTCTCCCAGCTCCTTCCCTAGTGCACCCATTAGCCCAGCCTCGTCCGCACCTGGGGCTCAAGTTGCCTAAACATATTTCATTTCCCATAGCAGAAGATGCCATCCATCTAGAGATTGTAAATACAAACAACTCAGAAGTTGTGACTTTCCATGCTCTGCTCACAGAGGCTCCCAAATGCCATCTGCTAAGGGCGCTTCCTCCCCAGCACCAGGCTTATGGCTCTAAGCTCCAAAAGAATATCAAATAAACCCTGCTCTCCAGGAGAATACATTCCTGTCAGGGTTTATCTTCCACAAGCTCCCTCCCACCAGTAGTCCCCGGGGCACAAAAGCTACTAATGACCTGTCAAGCTGAATGTCACCGCATCTCCATCCTTCTCCACTGGCCTTGGCAGGGATGCTAATGAGGAGACTTAGGGCAGGCAGCAAAAAGGACAATGTAAAGCAGGGACACAGGCTGCCAGACACCCCATTTTCCCAAATTATACATCCAAAGGGTTTGCACCAAACTGTGAACTCTCAAAAAGGACCAGAGGCTAGTTACAGTCACCTGACTGCAGGAGTCTAAACAGATCGAGAGCCAAAGTGCATAAAACTATTAAATCTAATGATATGGTTTGAATGTCTGTCCCCTCCAAATCTCATGTTGAAATGTGACCTCCAGTGTTGGAGATGGGGCCTAAAGGAAGGTAGTGGATCCTTCATGAATGTTTTGGTGCCAGTGAGTGAGTTCTTGCTCTAAGTTCACATGCAATCTGGTTGTTTAAAAGAGTGTGGTGGCCGCGCACAGTGGCTCATGCCTGTAATCCCAGCACTTTGGGAGGCCGAGGCGGGCGGATTACTTGAGATCAGGAGTCCAAGACCAGCCTGGCCAACACGGTGAAACCCCGTCTGTACTAAAAATACAAAAATCTGCTGGGCATTGTGATGCGCACCTGTAGTCCCAGCTACTCAGGAGGCTGAGGCAGGAGAATTACTTGAACCTGGGAGGCAGAGGCTGCAGTGAGCTGAGATCACGTCACAGCACTCCAACCTGGGCAAAAGAGTGAGACACTGTCTCAAATTAAAAAAAAAAAAAAAAAAAAGGCCGGACGCGGTGGCTCAAGCCTGTAATCCCAGCACTTTGGGAGGCCAAGACGAGCGGATCACGAGGTCAGGAGATCAAGACCATCCTGGCTAACACGGTGAAACCCCTTCTCTACCAAAAAATATAAAAAACTAGCCAGGCGAGGTGGCAGACGCCTGTAGTCTCAGCTACTCGGGAGGCTGAGGCAGGAGAATGGCGTAAACCCGGGAGGCGGAGCTTGCAGTGAGCTGAGATCCGGCCACTGCACTCCAGCCTGGGCGACAGAGCCAGACTCCGTCCCAAAAAAAAAAAGAAAAAAAGAGTGTGACACCCACCCCACCCTCGCCACCGCTCCGGCCATGTGATCGTCTGCTCTCCCTTTGCCTTCCTCTATGACCGGAAGTTTCCTGAGACCCTCACCAGAAGCAGATGCTGGAGTCATGCTTGTACAGCCTGTAGAACCATAAGCCAATTAAACTTCTTGTCTTTATAAATTACCTAGCCTCAGATATTCCTTTAGAGCAGTGCAAAACAGCCTAACACACCTAATAAACTATTAAAACGTATCCACAGAAAGTCAATGTCCTAATCCATGTTGTACAAGTGAGTGCCCAACAGCACTACTGACTCTGGAGGAGGTAAGTTTTCATTGTCTCCCTTATGTAAATGTAAGACCATCCCTTACATTTGTGGCCACTGAACATTCTTGCTACCCAGCCCAGACCCCTGCCAACCTAAATGCCAGGAGTAGCAACCCAGTGACTGCAATAACCAAAATAGAGCCCAGAGGCTTCCAAAGCCCTTGGTTTGAAAACCACTGGACCTGGCTCTTGACTAGAATTTCAAGAATGAAAGTGGAGGAAAAGGACCAAGGAGAGAGGCAGACAGAAAACAAACTGGCTGAGTCAGGCATCCCCAGGCACCATGACGATGCCCTAATGACCATTTCGCCTGTACTGCTCTGAGCAACAGAGCCAAATACCTAGGGAAGAAAAATAATGACACTCACATTATGGCCAGACCAACCTGTATGGTTACTTTACTTACTTTTTTTCTTTCTTAAATATTTTATATTTTTATTTATTGGCCCACCAAGTAGAGAGATTACTTTTTAAAACAAAGATACGGCCAGAGGCCATGGCTCACTCCTGTAATCCTAACACTTTGGGAGGCTGAGGCGGGCGGATCACCTGAGGTCAGGAGTTTGAGACCAGCCTGGCCAACATGGTGAAACCCCATCTGTACTAAAAATACAAAAATTAGCTGGGTGTGGTGGCGCACACCTGGAATGCCAGCTACTTGGGAGGCTGAGGCAGGATAATCCTTTGAGGCCAGGAGTTCAAAACCAGCCTGGGCAACATAGTGAGACCCCCATCTCTGCAAAAATTGAAAAATTTGCCAGGCATGGTGGCACATGCCTGTAGTCCCAGCTACTCTGGAGGCTGACACAGGAGGATCCCTTGAACCCAAGAGTTCAAGGCTGTAGTGAGCTGATTGTGCTACTGCACTCAAGCCTGGGAGACAGAGCAAGACCCTATCTCAAAAATGAATAAATAAATAAAAAGGCATGGTCCTTGGAGGAAAACAGGTCTGACACATGAAACAGCAGCAAATAGTACAAGACAAATCTATAACTGTGTGATTTTTAATTATGCACTGTGGAATTTAAGGAATGAGATCCGTGAAATTAACTGAAGAAGGTTTCTGGGAGGAGCTGAAGCTGAAAACAGGTAAAAAATTTAGATGGGTATAGACAAGAAAGGGAAGCAACCTGGCAAGTTGGGGGTGGGGGGCGAGTGCAAAGGTGGCATGAAGCCAGCGAGCACGCGGGAGAGTGAAGGAGACCAGGCAGCAAGTCTGGAAGCTGTGAACTAGGAAGTAGGGGGAAAGGAGAAGAGATGGCGAGAGTGAGAAAAACAGTGGGGGCCTTAAGAACTGGGCAGGAGAATCTCAATGGCTGAGTGAAAGAAAGCATGGCATGGTAGACATGGAGTCAGAAGTCCTCAGGTTCAAACCTCAGCCAACCATTTGCCAGTCACATCCCTGGGGGCAACTTTCTCACTTCTGGAAATCACTTTCTTCATCTTCAAAACAAAATAGGTGACCAGGCATAGAGGCTCACACATGTAATTTCAGCACTTTGGGAGACTAAGGTGGGCAGACTGCTTGAGCCTAGGAGTTCAAGACCAGCCTGGGCAACATGGTGAAACCCCGTCCCTACTAAAAATAGAAAAAATTAGCCAGGCGTGTTGGCGCGCACCAGTAGTCCTAGCTATTTGGGAGTCTGAGGTGGGAGGGTCACCTGAGCCCAGGAAGTTGTGAGCCAAGATCATGCCACTGCACTCTGGCCCAGGCAACAGAGTGAGACTCTACCACAAAAACAACGACACAAAAAAAGCCATGGGGGACGTGGGGAGATAAGGAACAAAAGAGAAAGAAATACTCCAACAGATAGAAAGGAATTTCTCCAGAATATAACATTTAGCTTATGGAATAAAACCTCTAACTACTGAAATGTTCTAACCATAGGAAGGTAGGAGCTCCTCTACTAAGTCTGGGAACTCAGGCGTAGATAGAAAACCCTAGTTAAAGGGCAAGCCTGCCACCCTGGAGCATTTTTAAGCATGAGGTTGGAGCCCTGCTTGAGGGTTTTGTTCCCTGCGGTGTTGCTTAATCGCCAATGGGAAGATTTCCACTAGAGATCACCGACAAGAATTATTATTCTAGACACAGCTCTGGGGTGCAGTTAAAGTCCTGTTTCCATAAAACCTAACCATCTCAAAGTAGAATTTATAGCTCCCCTAAGCAGGATGTAATCACTTTAAAGAAATCAAACTGGACTGTAGATGTGAAGACACACTAGCTTCTCCTGGAGAACATCAGTTAGCAGAGCGGCTGGTGGAATCCGGGACATCTATGAAGCTGTCAGTGAAATGACCACAATGCTAGTGCAAGCTGAAAACAGCTTTGGACCACCACAGAGAAGACAGGCTAGCATGACAGCAGGCTGGGCTTTAAAACAAGAAATAAATGAATTACTAAGGTAAACAAGTGTTAAAGCCCTAGGAAAAAATAACTCCAGGTAATAAGGTGTCATATGGGGGTTTCTTGTTTGGGGCTTTTGAGGGGGTTTTTGGTATTGCAGTATTTTTTAAATCTAAAAATGGTTTAAAAACTAAAATCTTTCTGAAATTCAGCACTACCAATTCTTGGGCACGTGGGTACAGGGATCTCAAAGACTAAAACGCACATCCTACATCCATCCACCTGGCTAGCTTAGTTGGTAGAGACGAGACTTAAACTGTGGTTTCACCACACCTCAAACAGGGGCTCCACACGAACACAAATTGTTGAATAACAAAGCAGAACATCTCAAAGCAAAGCCCAGAACATTCCTTCATATGTTGTAAGCATCAGATAGCTATTCTTTGAACAGACACAGAGGGTCTGAGTCCAATACTACTCTCTTGATATAGGAAATAGCTCAGATCCAACATGCCACAGATACTTATTTTGTTCCTACTGTATGCCAGGCTTTCAGCTGGATGCTGGGGCTACAGGGAACAAAATAGGACTGCCTGTCTTTGTGGGGTCTGTGGACTGATCTGGGTTATTTTCCTAGAAAATATGCACATAGGGCAGGCACAGTGGCACGTGCCTGAAATCCCAGCACTTTGGGAGGCTAAGGCAGGAAGATTGCTTGAGGCCAGGAGTTCAAGACTAGCCTGGCTGCACATGTACCTGGGAACTTAAAATAAAATAAAGACCAGCCTGGGCAACATAGCGAGACATCGTCTCTTAAAAAAAATTAAAATTTAAAAAAGGAAATTTGCAAATAGCAGACATAGAACAGTAGGATCAAACTGTGCCTCTTTACTGTTCCCTATCAGTTTCATCTGAGCAAAAACCTCTTTTTAATTTTTTTTTTTTTTTTGAGACGGAGTCTCACTCTGTCGCCCAGGCTGGAGTGCAGTGGCCGGATCTCAGCTCACTGCAAGCTCTGCCTCCTGGGTTTACACCATTCTCCTGCCTCAGCCTCCTGAGTAGCTGGGACTACAGGCGTCTGCCACTTCGCCTGGCTAGTTTTTTGTATTTTTTAGTAGAGAAGGGGTTTCACCGTGTTAGCCAGGATGGTCTCGATCTCCTGACCTCGTGATCCGCCCGTCTCGGCCTCCCAAAGTGCTGGGATTACAGGCATGAGCCACTGCACCCGGCCCGTTTTTGTTTTGTTTTGTTTTTTGGGACAGAGTCTCACTCTGTCGCCCAGGCTGAAATGCAGTAGTGCAATCTCGACCCACTACAAACTCCACCTCCTGGGTCCAAGTGATTCTACTGCCTCAGCCTCCCGAATAGCTGATATTACATAGGTGCTCACCACCACGCCTGGCTAATTTTTGTATTTTTAGTAGAGACAGGATTTCACCATGTTGGTAAAACCATTTCACCGCCAGGCTGGTCTCGAATTCCTGGCCTCAAGCAATCAGCCTGCATCGGCCTCTCAAATGCTGGGATTACAGGCATGAGCCACCACACCCAGCCATAAAACCTCTCTTTATTCCAACAGACTTTCCTATGTTATCTGCTTCTGTGGACTCATAGCACATTACACCAATACCCACACAAATTATTTATGAACTTCAAGGATGGTAAGTACTATAAAGGAAGGGATGTGTTGCTATACACACACATATAACAGGAAGAATGCCCAAGCATGGGGATGGGAATCAAGGAAGGTTTCTTTGCAAAAATGCCCTTGATGCTGGGGACTGAAGAATGAAGAGATGTTAGCCAAATGAAGAAGTGAGGCAAGAAGAACATTCTAGCACAATCCCAACTGTAATATCATAAAATTCATTGAAGAATCATCTTCCAATTGAATGTCTCACAGGCAACTGAAACTTCAACATATCCAAAATAAAACCCGATCACCTCCCCCAAAGACTGTTCCTTCCAGTCCTCCACGCCTAAGAAAACGGCAACTCCATCCTACCCAGTTGCTCAAGTCAAAAGCGTTCATCTTATTCTTGACTCAGTTCTGTCATGCTATACGATCTATCAAATCCACCTTCAAATATTGGCAATTCTACCTTCAAAATAGCTCTAGAACCCAACCACCTCTACTGCTGCTGTCCTGAGCCAAGCACCATCACTTTTCTGCTCAGATGATTATAACAGCCTCCTTCCTGGTCTCCCTACCTCCACCTACCCCTCATAGACTGTCCTCCACGCAGCAGCCAGAGTGATCCCCTTGCTTCTGTACTTAAAACTTTTCACAAACTTTCCATCTTCCTCCAAGTAAAAGCAAAAGGCCTTCTAGTGACCCACAATGCCCTTCATGATGGGACCCGTCCACCATTGCTCTACCTCTATCTCCCTCTTGAGAGAGGGTCTCACTGTGTCACCCACGGTGGAGTGCAGTGGCATAATCAGGGCTCACTGCAGCCTCGAACTCCTGGGTTCAAGTGATCCTCCTGCCTCAGCCTCCCTACAGGTGTGCACCACCATGCCCAGCTCTTTTTTTTCTTTTTTTCTTTTTTTTTTTTTTTTTTTTGTAGATAACCCGAGGTCTGGCTCCATTGTCCAGGCTGATTTCAAACTCCTCCCACTTCAGCCTCCCAAAATGCTGGGATTGTAGGCATGAGCCACCGTACCTGGCCTTTTCAACTTCTGTCTTGTACATTTCCCATCCACTCCAATTGTACTGGCCCGTGTGCAGATTGTGCAACATGGTAAACAAACCCCCACTTCAGGGCTTTTGCACTTGCTGTTCCCTCTACCTGGAATGTTCTCCCTGAGGTTATATGCATGGTTGACTCCATTATTTCCCTCAGAGCTTTGCTCAAATGCCACTTTATCAAAGAGACCTAAACAGTAAAGGCCTATCAAAATACCCTTTTAATCTTACACTACTTTGTTTTCTCTGTAGCACTTAACACCATCTCACAGATTAAACATTGAACTGTTTCTTTGTTTACTGCCTGTCTCTCCCACTTCACTGTACACTCCATAAAGACTGATTTGTTCACTGCTCCATCCCCAAAACCTAGAATAGAACCAGACATAGAGTCAGTGTTCAATCAATATTTGCTGAATGAAGCAAGGAATAAGTCACTGCCACCAGCAGTGTCTACAGTTTTTGGTAGATATTTTTGGGACATCTGCCCAACTCGCTACAACCCTCATCACTGAAAACTATTTCTCCCCAAATGTGTCCACAGCAGACACTTTTGTTCTACATGATCATGTCATTGACATTGTTCTTTGGACTAGAGATGGATGGCATCTGAGTCAATGAGAGTCTCTGATACTTTGGTACAAAGACTGAAAGTTGCTAGTTTCAGTATCTGAAAGGGGCAAGAAGTAGGGTTTGTAAGTCAAGAGGCAGAAAAATCTACTGAAGGAAAAAGAATGAAGCAGGTGTATGGAGAGCAGGGATACTGGATACAGAGTGGGGTTAAAGGAGGAAGACAAATGGAAAGAAGAAAGCCCGAGGGACTGTCCATCCACAACCTGGGTCCTGCAGTGCCTTGCAGTCGGTTGCAATGTCCAGTCTCAGCCCACAGTGCCACCTGGCAGCTCAGGCCTATAGGACTCAACAGGGAGCAGCAGGCACAGAGAGAGGGCAAAAACCTTTTCTTTTTTTTTTTTTTCTTTTTTTTTTTTTGATACAGAGTTTTGCTCTGTCACCCAGGCTGGAGTGCAGTGGCACAATCTCAGCTCACTGCAACCTCTGCCTCCCAGGTTTAAGCAATTCCCCCTGCCTTAGCCTCCCTAGTAGCTGGTATTACAGGTGCCTGCCACCATGCCCGGCTAATTTTTTGTATTTTTTAGTAGAGATGGGGTTTCGCCATGTTGGCCAGGCTGGTCTTGAACTCCTGACCTCAGGTAATCCGCCCGCCTCAGCCTCCCAAATTGCTGGGATTACAGGCGTGAGCCACCACGCCCGGCCCAAAAACCTTTTCAATACAACCATGCAAATATGCACTTCACCACAATGCACACAGCCGATTCAAGTGTACAATAACGCACACACTGCAGACACAAAATTGCAGAATTATAACTGGCCTTTTCATTTAGTTAGTGTCAGTCTCATTTGAGCAGAACTTTACTTTATTTCAACAACTCTAAAAATATTATCCATCTCTTTACCTTCTTGAGCAGAGATACTACAGGAAGTGAGAGATATTTACACAGATCACAAATGGACAATCTGTTGGACACAGTGGCATATGTCTGTAATTCCAGCCTCTCAGGAGGATCACTTGAGCCCAGGAGTTCAAGGCTGCAGTGCACTATGACAGTGCCTGTAAAGAGACACTGCACTCTAGCCTGGGCAGGATAGTGAGACCCCATCTCTTTAAAAAAACTTAATAATTGGCCAGGCATGGTGGCTCATGCCTGTAATCCCAACACTTCGGGAGCCCAAGGCAGCCAGATCACTTGAGATCAGGAGTTTGAGACCAGCCTGGCCAACATGGAGAAATCCCATCCCTACTAAAAATACAAAAAAATTGGCTGGGAGTGGTAGTGCGTGCCTGTAATCCCAGCTACTTGGGTGGCTGAGGCACAAGAATCACTCGAACCTGGGAGGTGGAGGTTGCAGTAAGCTGAGATCACACCTCTGCACTCAAGCCCGGGCGACAGAGTGAGACTCCATCTCAAAAATAATAATAATAATAACTAATAAAAATTAAAATAAAAAAGAAATAGGCAATCTGTAGGGAAAAAAAATCAAAGACTTGGGTTTGCAATGTCTAGATCATATAACATATCCTAGAAGAAAATCATCAACCTGAATTTATTTCAGCAGCAAAGGAAAAAAGAACCAAAGAGCTTCACAAGAGACTTCACATTTTAAAGTGCATCAAAGGCAAAAGTAATGTCTTCTGGATAAAGATACCTGAAATGACATGTAGAATTTTACAGAACACCAGGAGCCGGGCATAGAAACAAATCAGAGTTAAATTACCAATGGCATTGCAATTTAGAGCTCTGGTTTGCTCTAAAGACTATCAGAGCATGCTGTAAGAAGAAAGTGATTCCAAATTTATCATCTTCCAGGAAACAACTAAGGTACAATCACTAAAATAATGATAATGCTTTGCTATTGTGGATCAACTTTAGCTTCAGAGGATTTAGATTATGAGTATCTGCTTTCAAGTTTCTAATTTTTTCGATAATGGCTTATTCTGTTCTCAGCCTTATTTCCCTGGTTCCAACCTCAAAGAGCAATTTTTTAAAACAGACTGAATTTGAGAAGCAAGTACACAGGAGATCTAGAAAGCAGGCCATCAGCTATTTAGATATAGCTTCAATTTCCATGAAACGTTAATGCCCTAATTTAGTGCACAACAATTTTACCACCTCAGTCTGACCTCTATGGAGAGCCTGTAGAGTATAGATATGATCTCGTTATTTTCCACTTCCTCCTAAAGTCAACTCAATTTTTCCCTTTTGTTGTTAATAATGTATAAAAGATGACCACAATTTGAGATGTGACAGTGTGAAATCATCAGGTCAGCATTTAGAACCAACCATCTTTTTCCATGGCCAGAAGAGTCAGGCTAAGAGTTCCTTCTAAACTCACATCTTGACCCCACCGATGGAATTTGCAAAAAATACCCCATTGCCACACAAGCCCTTCGTGAAAGTCTGACTTTGTTCCTAAGCTTCGTTCTAAGTGACCCTAGTATTAAAGAAGCTCCCATGGTACCAGATAACCTGTAATGTTTTTGTTTTAAAGAAATTAATTTAGGCCGGGCGCGGTGGCTCAAGCCTGTAATCCCAGCACTTTGGGAGGCCGAGACGGGCGGATCACGAGGTCAGGAGATCGAGACCATCCTGGCTAACATGGTGAAACCCCGTCTCTACTAAAAAATACAAAAAACTAGCCGGGCGCGGTGGCGGGCGCCTGTAGTCCCAGCTACTCGGAAGGCTGAGGCAGGAGAATGGCGTGAACCCGGGAGGCGGAGCTTGCAGTGAGCAGAGATCCGGCCACTGCACTCCAGCCTGGGCGGCAGAGCGAGACTCCGTCTCAAAAAAAAAAAAAAAAAAAAAAAAAAAAAAAAAAAAAAAAAAAGAAATTAATTTTTGCCAGGTGTGGTGACTCACACTTTAGGAGGCCAAAGCAGGAAGATCATTTGAGCCCAGGAGTTTGAGACCAGCCTGGGCAACATAGCGAGACCCTCTTTTCTTCTTCTTCTTCTCTTTTTACTTTGTGTGTCTATTATTTTAAATAATTTTAAAATGTTAAAAAATTTATTTTGAAAAATGCTGTAATTTTTAAGTTCACGGTCATTTACACAAATGATCAACTCAGGTATCATTTGTAAAGGAAGTATAAGAGTCTATTGAATCTAGATTACAAAATAGCTCACTATTTTTTACATTTAACCAAAATTTTAATTAAAACTAGTTTGCAAATGTTATACTAAAAAGTTAAAGCATGCTAACCAAAGTCATGTATAATAAAAGTTATAGATGAATAATAACCACCATTTTATAATACAGAACATAAAAAATGTTAATATTACCAGTAGTCAGCAAAAGTAAAACAGGATGCATACACAAGGCTATTCACTGTAATCCTCTTTGGAATATATTTGGAAACTACCCAAATGTCCATCAATAGGTTGAATAAACTATGGTACAACTACACAATGGATTACTATACAGTAAAAAAATGAATAGAGACTATCTCTAGACACTACTATGGAGTGATGTCCAGGACATTTAAAAAAGCAAGGTTAGAAAAAAGTATGTAAAGTTATGCTATTGCTTAAGAAAAAAATGGGATATGGGAATATCTTCTTATATTTTTGAAATGTAATGATAAACCATAACTTTTCATACTATGGCTAAAATGTAGACAGGAAAGGACAAGGATAGAAGGTAGACTTCTTTGAATATACTTTGTTTTTTCAATTTGACTATCAAATCCAGTATTTGTGTAATTATAAATAAAACTTAACAGAAAGAGATTTTTTAAATGAAACAAATAAACTAACCATGTACCCAATTAGCATACAGCCACACAGACAGAAGGACGATTACAAATGAGTCTAAGGCACAGGAATTTTTTTTAATATATATTTGTTAAAAACAGAGTCCCTGCTCTGTCACCCTGGAGTACAGTATCACAATCATATCTCACTGCAGCTTCAAACTCCTGGGCTTAAGCCTACTCTCGCCACAGCCTCTCGATAGCTGGGGCTACAGGTACATGCCACCATGTCTGGCTAATTTTTAATTTTCTTTTGTAGAGACAGGGTCTCACTGTATTGCCCCGGCTGGTCTCAAACTCCTGAGCTCCAGCGATCCTCCCTTCTTGGCCTCCCAAAGTGCTGGGATTATAGGCGTGAGCCTCTGTGCCCAGCAGCATACAGTAACCTGACTACACATTTCTGAAGGATTTTTTTTGAAAACTGCAAAAAATATTAAACTGTTTTCAGTAATCATATTATTGGGAAGTCATTATTCTAAGATTGCTGTGTGTAATGTGGGATAAAACAAATGAATAATCTTATTATGGCTTCAAGAAGTAGGATTTTTGGCACTAGAGAAAGGAGATACATAGGTAAGATCAACGAGGTTAGTAAAAATCTGGAAGCCCTGAGTTTGATTTGGAAGTATTAACTGAACCCGTAATAGATTTCAAATCAGGAAAAAAAATCTGGCGAGGCTTGTTGGCTCACGCCTGTTGTATACCTATAATCCCAGCACACTGGGAGGCTGAGGCAGGAGGATCACTTGAGCTCTGGAGTTCGAGACCAACCTGAGCAACATAATAAGACCATATCTCTACTAAAAATAAAAATAAAACAATTAGCTGGGCATGGTGGTATGTGCCTGTAGTCCCAGCTACTCAGGAGGCTGAGGTGGAAAGATTGCTTGAGCCCAAACACTCAAGACCAGCCTCATCTCTACAAAAAGATGATGAGACCTCATCACCTCTACAAAAAAATCGCCAGGTGTGGTGGCATGCACCTGTGGTCCCAACTACACAGGAAGCTGAGGCAGGAGGATCCCCCGAGCCCAAGAGTTCGCGACTGTGTATTTGCGCCATTGCACACCAGCCTGAGCAACACAGCGAGACCTGCCTCAGAAAAAAAAAAAAAAAAAAGAAAAAGGAAACTGCTTAGTAAGAAGGAAGAAATCAACAATGATTTCTCGGCAATGAAAAGCTTTTTATAGAAATATTCCAACCTAACAAATGAAGAGGAATGATAAAATCACAATATCACTACCATACCGTCCCTTTTGAATTAATGGATCTAAGTAATAATGATCAGGAGCTGCTAAGAAAATCAGAGAAGAAACAACAGGACATAAGCACCTCCTGAAACACCACCATGCATGCTGTCTTGCCAAAGAAAACTTATATCCAATAAAGTATCTAGATATATCAACTTCCAAGAAATATAAGGGATGGATACATGGTTAAGTCCACCACAGAGAGGCACTCAGCAAAATCCAGACTATAAGTAATTCTCAGGACTAAGGATCTGCTTTCTTCAACAGCAGAAAAGACAGGGAGATGGGGAAGGAAGACAGAGCAAGAGAGATGGAAGGGGCGTCAAAGTATTCAAAGGGACTTAAGATTTTTTTTTCTTTTTTGAGATGGAGTCTTACTCCGTCTCCAGGCTGGAGTGCAGTGGTGTGATCTCGGCTCACTGCAACTGCTGCCTCCCGGGTTCAAGCGATTCTCCTGCCTCAGCCTTCCGAGTAGCTGGGACTACAGGCATGCACCACCACGCCCAACTAATTTTTGTATTTTTAATAGAGACGGGTTTTCACCATGTTGGCCAGGATGGTCTCGATCTCTTGACCTCATGATCCACCCACCTCGGCCTCCCAAAGCGCTGGGATTACAGTCGTGTGCCACCATGCCCAGCCTTAAGATTTTTAAAACAGAAATACTATGAGACTTAGTCAACCACAGTGTGTGAAGCTTATCTGAAAAATTATTGAACAAAATATTTTTTAATTATAAGACAACTGGTGTAATATGAATGTTGGGTTATGGGGTGCATTTTTAAGGATTCCACAAATATTGAAATATTTATAAATAAAAAATATGTCGGAGATAATTGATAAAGCTGATAATGGCATATCAGGATCCTTTATATGAATCTGTTTTATACACATTTGAAATTTTTTCATAATCAAGGTGGAAGAAAGCACTCCCAATTCAAACAAATTGCTGCCGGGCACAGTGGCTCATGCCTGTAATACCAGCACTTTGGGAAGCCGAGGTGGGTGGATTACCTGAGGTCGGAAGTTTGAGACCAGCGTGGCCAACATGGTGAAACCCCATCTCTACTAAAAATACAAAAACTAGCCAGGCGAGGTGGCGGGCACCCATAGTCCCAGCTACTTGGCAGGCTGAGACAAGAGAATCACTTGAGCCCAGGAGGTGGAGGTTGCGGCGAGCTGAGAACGCACCACTGCACTCCAGCCTGGGCAACAGAGCGAGACTGTCTAAAAAGGGAAAAAAAACAAATTGCGTGTGTGTGTGTGTGTGTGTGTGTGTGTGTGTGTAGCAATCAGGAAAATGTGAATAGTGACTGATATATGTCAATATTAAGGAATTATCGCTAATAGTTTTAGATATGATAATGCTATTCAGGTTATAATTTTTGGAAATAAAATAGTTACAGATGAAAGATGTGTAAGATTTGCTTCAAGGCCGGGAACAGTGGCTCACACCTATAATCCCAGCACTTTGGGAGGCCAAGGCAGGCGGATCACCTGAGATCAGGAGTTTGAGACCATCCTGGCCAACATAGTGAAAATGCCGTCCCTACTAAAAATACAAAAATTAGCTGGGCGTGGTGGTGCTCGCCTGTAATCCCAGTTACTCAGGAGGCTGGGGCACAAGAATCGCTTGAACCCGGGAGGCGGAGGTTGTGGTGAGCCAAGATCAAGCCACTGTACTCCAGCCTGGGGGACAGAGACTCTATCTCAAAAAAAAAAAAAGAATTATTTGCTTCAAGACAAGTCAGGGCTGGGGGAGGGAGTGGGGCATAGTCAAAAAAGACTGGCCATAATTGGCCGGGCGCCGTGGCTCAAGCCTGTAATCCCAGCACTTTGGGAGGCTGAGACAGGCGGATCACGAGGTCAGGAGATAGAGACCATACTGGCTAACACGGTGAAACCCCGTCTCTACTAAAAAAAAAAAAAATACAAAAAACTAGCCGGGCGAGGTGGCGGGTGCCTGTAGTCCCTGCTACTTGGGAGGCTGAGGCAGGAGAACGGCTAAACCTGGGAGGCAGAGCTTGCAGTGAGCTGAGATCCGGCCACTGCACTCCAGCCTGGGCGACAGAGCGAGACTCCGTCTCAAAAAAAAAAAAAAAAAGATTGGCCATAATGTCAACAGTTGTTAATGCTGGGTGTCAGGTATACTGCTATAACTATCCCGTTCTCTCTACTTTTGATTATAATTGAAATTTTCCGCACTAAAAAATTTTGGAAAAATCGGTTTTCCATTCAATTTTGATGAGTGATTTCTAAAACTTCTGTATCTCCCCATCTTACCTCATGAGGCTTTATGAAGGTGAAATGAAGTGAACATAATGTAATGAATGCCTGCTGAAATGCTGCCTTTTATTATCTAGGCAGGTGGAGGACAAGGACGGCAACAGTGAGGCTGAGACTTCAAAATTCTGACTCATTATGTTTATCATCATTTTTTTTTTCTTTTGGGACAGGTTCTGGCTGTTGCTTAGGCTGAAGTGCACCAGCGTGATCTCAGCTCACTGCAGCCTCAACCTCCCAGGCTCAAGCAATCCTCCCACCTCAACCCCCAGAGTAGCTGGGACTGCGGGTGTACACCACCACACCCGGCTACTTTCTGTATTTTTTGTAGAGACGGGGTTTTACCATGTTGCCCAGCCTGGTCTCAAACTCCTGGAATCAAGTGATCTGCCTGCCTCTCCCTCTCAAAGTGCTGAGATTACAGGAGTGAGCCACCATGCCCAGCCTATCATCACTTTTTCATTGATGCTTTTCATCACTGTTTTCCTTCTCTCAACTAGAAGCTCCCTTTAAAGGCAGTAACCCTATCTGTCTTGTTCACCAGTGTCTTCAGAGCCTAACCCAATGCCTGGGATGAGAGAATAAACTCAAATTCAAGTCTCTGTTCAGCAATGTTGAGCAAGGACTGAGAATGTTCTATTCTACACCCCTCCCCAGTGCTGGAATTCAATCAATATCTGTGGTACGGGCCAGGCACAGTGGCTCACGCATGTAATTTCAACACTTTGAGAGGCCAAGACAGAAGAATTGTTTGAGCTCAGAAGTTCAAGACCAACCTGAGTAACATAGTGAGACCCCATATCTACAAAAAATGAAAAATTAGCTGGGTATAGTGGTGCACACCTGTAGTCCCAGCTACTCAGGAGGCTAAAGTGGGAGGATGGCATGAGCCCAGAAGCTGGAAGCTGCAGTGAGCTATAACTGCACCACTATACTCCAGTCTGGGCAGCAAAGTGAGACCCTGTCTCAGAAGGAAAAAAAGAAAACAAAACAAACAAACAAAAAAAAACTGTGGTATGAAGGTTGAACAATTTACTTAACCTCCCTTAGGTCCCTCAGCTGGAAAATGGGAAATCATATCTATCTCAGCAAGTTGTTCACACATACTGTGGCTAAAAGGACTTTATTTGCCCAGTCATTCACTTATTCATTCATTCCACAAATACTTATAAATTGTAGTCCTACAAAAAGCGTAGAATAATCATTCCCATAAAACAGAACAGGAAAATAAAATGATGTAAACATGAGTTAAATGTAAATACTCATTCAACAAACATTTACGGAGTTTGTGCCATGTTCCAGGCACTGTGCTATGTGCTGGGGACAACTGCAAAGGTAAATATGCCAGAATCCTTGTTTTTGAAGTTTTCTGTCAAATGGATGAGGAGAAAACAAAAGAGATCACATTGTCAATGGGTAAGTGACATAGAAGAGTGCAATGGGAACACATCACATTCCCATCGGGGACATTCTCCAACCCAAGTTAGTTTCAGGAAAGAGATCAGTTCACTTACAGTCAGGAAACAACAGATGCTGGAGAGGATGTAGAGAAATAGGAACACTTTTACATTGTTGGTGGGAGTGTAAATTAGTTGAACTATTGTGCATGACAGTATGGTGATTCCTTAAGGATCTAGAACCAGAAATACCATTTGACCCAGCAATCCCATTACTGAGTATATACCCAAAGGATTATAAATCATTCTACTATAAAGACATATATGCACATGTATGTTTATTGCAGCACTATTTAAAATAGCAAAGACTTGGAACCAACCCAAATGCCCATCAATGATAGACTGGATAAAGAAAATGGGGGCACATATACACCATGGAATACTATGCAGCCATAAAAAAGAATGAGTTCATGTCTTTGCAGGGTCATGGATGAAGCTGGAAACCATCATTCTCAGCAAACTAACACAGGAACAGAAAACCAAACAATGAGAACACGTGGACACA
Organism: Theropithecus gelada; assembly: GCF_003255815.1. NCBI lineage: Eukaryota > Metazoa > Chordata > Mammalia > Primates > Cercopithecidae > Theropithecus > Theropithecus gelada. The sequence continues at coordinate 71,542,987 of NC_037679.1, read as the reverse complement.
GGGAGGGGAACATCACACACACTATCTGGGGATGGGGGGGAACTCCTGGACTCAAGTGGTCCGCCTGCCTCACCCTCTCAAAGTGCTGAGATTACAGGAGTGAGCCACCACACCCAGCCTATCATCACTTTTTCACTGATGCATTAAAGGGGAGGGAGAGCATTAGGACAAATACCTAATGCATGCAGGGCTTAAAACCTAGATGATGGGTTGTTGTGTGCAGCAAACCACCATGGCACATGTATACCTATGTAACAAACCTGCACGTTCTGCACATATATCCCAGAACTTAAAGTATAATAAACAAAAATAATTAAAAAAAAAAAAAAAGAAATCAGTTCACTTAACTTACCAGAGTCATCAATTTGAACTCTGAAATTAAAGCCACCACATTTCGCATGTCAAGGTGGGTGGATCACTTGAGCCCAAGAGTTCAAGACCAGCCTGGGCAACATTGCAAAACCCCATCTCTACAAAAAAATACAAAAATTAGATGGGCGTGGTGGCATGTGCCTGTAGTCCCAGCTACTCAGGAAGCTGAAGTAGGAGGATCACTTGAGCCCAAGAGTTCAAGACCAGCCTGGGCAATGCTGCAAAACCTCACCTCTACCAAAACTACAAAAATTAGCCAGGCATGGTGGCATGTGCCTGTAGTATCAGCTACTCAGGAGGCTGAGATGGGAGGATCACTTGAGCCCAGGGAGGTCGGGGCTGCACTGAACCAAGATCACGCCACTACACTCCAGCCTTGGTGACAGAGCAAGACCCTGTCTCAAAAAAAAAAAAAAAAAAAAAAAAAAAGCCACCACAAGGTGTTTCTCTTTTATTCATACCCATTTGCTGCACTAAGGCTATAGATTCTTTCTAAAGACCCCAGTGCATGTTGGAAATCTTCCAAAGAAATTAGATCCTTTTGTTTCTCTGAGATTTTGCCACCAGTCCAAACCAAAAGAGCCAAATGGAGCGGCTGGCACATCCATTGACTACTCACTGCCAACTCCCTTCCCTCAGAACACAATGCTCTTCTATTTCGAAGAAGCCCTCGTAGCAACTTGTTCCACGTCAATCAATGGCTGAATTAAAAAAGGACGTCAATTTCAACTCTCTCAGGTCCAATTCCAAACACAAGACCAACTTCTCCTCCACTAAAAATAGGATATAACAACTCACGAAAAAACAGTTTTTTAATAACTTACCTCAAATTCTTCCCAAAAGCCTTGTTTGACTTTATCTGTGGTCTCAGCTAATTTGCTTAGTTCTCGAACTCTGCTTTCTATTTCAGCAGCATTTATACGAGTCGTGTTAAGGGGCTGATCGAGTACGGCAGTTGATGTAAAATAAAGAAAATATTACAGAAAAGGTTGTTAATGCAAAAATAAACAAAAAACAAAAAACACTTCTATGTTGATACTCATAAAGGCACGGACAGAGGGTTCGTAGGACCCTGTAATTCACAATAAAGGTTTTCAAATAGTTTCACCACCTTTTCTGTTCAGCCAGAAAATGTGTCTTTCTTCAGTCTCCACATACACTTTATTTTGCTGATATAAATTCAAGTCTATTTTTCCTTTTTTTTTTTTTTTTGAGACGGAGTATTGCTCTGTCGCCCAGGCTAGAGTGCAGTGGCGCGATCTTGGCTCACTGCAAACTCCGCCTCCCAGGTTCACGCCATTCACCTGCCTCAGCCTCCCGAGTAGCTGGGACTACAGGCGCCCACCACCACGCCCGGCTAATTTTTTGTATTTTCGGTAGAGACGGGGTTTCACCGTGTTAACCAGGATGGTCTCAATCTCCTGACCTTGTGATCCGCCAGCCTTGGCCTCCCAAAGTGCTGGGATTACAGGCGTGAGCCACCACGCCCGGCCAAGTCTATTTTTCCTTATGAATAGACTACAACATTATTTAGAGAGATTATATCATTTTCCACTATCATAAAGGTGAACTTTGAAATAGCAACAATGCCAAAGTGAATAAGTGGGGTTACCTAAAGGTAACCAGAAGTGGATCTATAATGAAAATTTGCTTTAAAACTGTGTACGGCCTTAGGCCAGGCACAGTGGCTCACGCCTATAATCCCAGCAGTTTGAGAGGCTGAGGCGGGCAGATCACTTGAGGTCAGGAGTTCAAGACCAGCCTGGCTACATGGTGAAACCCCATCTCTACTAAAAACACAAAACTTAGCTGGGTGTAGTGGCACCACCTGTAATCCCAGCTACTCAGGAGACTGAGGCAGGAGAAGCTCTTGGAGCCAGGACACAGAGGTTGCAGTGAGCCAAGAACACGCCACTACATTCCAGCCTGGGTGACAGAGCAAAACTCTGTCTCAAAACAAAACAAAAAACAAAAAACCTCTGTAAGGCCTTTCACAGATAAATATGGGAATAACATAAATCTGGAATATGTTTCCAAGTACTATAGGAGGCAGTCAGTGAGTGGAGTAATAATAAGAAAAGATTTAGGGCTGGGTGTAGTGGCTTACGCCTGTAATCCCAAAACTTTGGGAGGCTGAGGCAGGCGGATCACCTAAGATCGGGAATTCGAGACCAGCCTGGCCAACATTGTGAAACCTCGTCTCTATTAAAAATACAAAAATTAGCCGGGCATGGTGGCAGGTACCTGTAGTCCCAGCTAATCAGGAGCCTGAGACAGGAGAATCGCTTGAACCCAGGATGTAGAGGTTGCAGTGAGCCGAGATTGCACCACTGCACTCCAGACTGGGTGGCAGAGTAAGACTGTCTCAAAAAAAAAAAAGATTTGATGAGTTGAAGCTGGGATGGGTACACAGAGGCTGATGACACTATTCTGTCTACCTCTGTATGTCTGCAAAATTCTCTATTAGGACTTTTTTAAGGTTTTTATTTTTTGAGACAGAGTTTTGCTCTTGTTGCCCAGGCTGGAGTGCAATGGCGCAGTCTCAGCTCACCACAACCTCCACCTCCCAGGTTCAAGCGATTCTCCTGCCTCAGCCTTCCCAAGTAGCTGGGATCATAGGCATGCACCACCAAGCCTGGCTAATTTTGTATTTTTAGTAGAGATGGGGTTTCTCCGTGTGGGTCAGGCTGGTCTTGAACTCCCAAACTCAGGTGATCCACCCACCTCGGCCTCCCAAAGTGCTGGGATTACAGGCGTGAGCCACCGCGCTCGGCTTTTTTAGGTTTTTAAGGAGAAAGCTTGAGCTTTCCAATCCGCTCACCTGCTTGAGTTGTAGTACTGTACCCAGTGTTTCCACCATAGGATTCTTCTTGTAATGTTCCACAAGATCTGTCAAAGAATCAAACCGTTCTCCTCCGCCAACGTCATATTTCAGTTCCTTTCAAAATAAACAGATGACGTTTATTATTTGTTACCTTTATGTTACATTGGTGTTTTCAAGCACTCTCATATTCACTGCAGCATTATTCACAATAGCTAGTATATGGAGAAAACTTAAATGTCCATCAAAAGATAGATAATAGGCTGGGTGCAGTGGCTCACGCCTAAATTCCAGCACTTTGGGAGGCCAAGACGGGCGGATCACTTGAAGTCAGGAGTTCGAGACCAGTCTGGCCAACATGGTGAAATCCTGTACCCACTAAAAATACAAAAATTAGCCAGGCTTGGTGGTGGATGCCTGTAATCCCTGCTACTCAGGACGGTGAGGCACGAGAATCACTTGAGCCCAAGAGGCAGAGGTTGCAGTGAGCCAACTGCACTTTAGCCTGGGTGACAGAGGGAGACTCTGTCTCAAAAAAAAAGATAAATAATAAAAATGTGGTGTGTGTATACAAATATACTAAAAGCGTAAATATACTCAATATACTCAAGTATAATAATATAGTAAATATGCTAATATACTAATATACTAACCATACTAATACATTAAGTATAATAAAAGCATATATGATCTTGACTAAGTGAGCAAAGAAAATCTGCCTTTGGATCAGGCACAGTAGTTCACATCTGTAATCCTAACACTTTGGGAGGTTGAAGCAGGCAAGCCTCTTGAGCCCTAGTTCAAGACCACCCTGGGCAATGTGGCGAAACACCATCTCTACAAAAAATACAAACACTAGCTGGGCATGGTGGCACACACCTGTAGTCCCAGCTACTCAAGAGGGTGAGTGAAGGAAGATCAACTGAGCCCAGGGAGGTTGAGGCTGCAGTGAGCCATGACAGAGCAAGATCCAGTCTCAAACGAATAAATAAATAAATATTTAAAAATAAATAAACAGAAGGTTAGGCACAGTGGCTCACACCTGTAATCCCAGCACTTTGGGAGGCCAAGGCGAGTGGATCATGAGGTCAAGAGATTGAGACCATCCTGGCCAACATGGTGAAACCCCACCTCTACTTAAAAAAATACAAAAAATTAGCCGGGCATGGTGGCAGCCGCCTGTAATCCCAGCTACTTGGGAGGCTGAGGCAGAAGAATCACTTAAACCCAAGAGGCGGAGGTTGCAGTGAGCCGAGATCACGCCATTGCACTCCAGCCTGGGCAAAAAGAGCAAAACTGTCTCACCAAAAAAAAAAAAAAAAAAAAAAAAACAGAAAGACAATCTGACTTTGAATGTAACAGTGTTTGTCTTCTTCCAGCAGAAAAATCACTCAAAGATTTGGGTCACCAGACCCAATGTGGTGAAACTCCATCTCTAGGTGACAGGGCAAGACTCTGTCTAAAAAACATAAATTAATTAATTAATTAGAATAAAATAAATAAATAATTAATTTTTTTAAAAAAAGACAATCTGACTTTGAATGTAATGGTGTCTGTCTTTTTCCAGCAGAAAAATCACCCAAAGACAACATCTTGCCAGGCCCATAGTTCAACTGGAGATTTACCTGACAGCGAATCATAACATGGGTCACTTTAGACTTGCCGTCATTGCTCTCCCCTTTGTCATCACCGGTGCGCACAGAGAGAACAAAATCTCCAGGGTGGCTCTGGCTCTCTCGTACAAGAAAACTACCATGTTTTCCTTTTTCAGTTAATAATTTCTCTGCTTCTTTCCCAGAGAGGTGTCCATGAAACCACCTAAAGTTTTTAAAAAATAAAAAAGAATTTAGCTCTACTATGGGTGCATGTTGTTCTTTCACAAAACTACTACATACAGTCAGCTCTCCTAAACACAATTAAAAAACAGACACATTCCTCCAAGGGATTGATCAATCCCACCTGAGACAGAAAATTTGCATCCCATGCGGGCAGGAAAAACTGCAAAGATGGTAAGAATGACCACTAAACTTCTTAATTGAGCCCAGTCGTTTAGAGACAAATGCCCCCAATCTTTCCTGTTTTTTTTTTAATCCCTCCTCTTTTAAAAATGCAATTTGCCATTCATACACTGCCCAATCTTAAAAGGACCAACTATTTAATTATAGCCATTTAAATAAGTTACAGGCCAGGTATAGTGGCTAATGCCTGTAATCCCAACACTTTGGAAGGCCAAGGCAGGAAGATCACTCGAGGTCAGGAGTTCAAGACCAGTCTGGGAAACACAGTGAAATCTATCTTTACAAAACAATTAAAAATTAGCATGGTGGCATCTGCCTGTAATTCCAGCTACAATATGAGGCCGAGGCAGGAGGATCACTTGAGTCCAGGAGGTTGAGACTGCAGTGAGCTATGATCATGCCACCACACTCTAGCTTGGGTGACAGAGCAAGACCCTGTCTCAAAAATAAATAAAGTTGGCTGGACACGGTGGCTCACGCCTGTAATCCCAACACTTTGGGAGACTGAAGCAGGTGGATCACCTGAGGTCAAGAGTTCGAGACCAGCCTGACCAACATGGTGAAACCCTGTCTCTGCTAAAAATAAAAAATTAGCCGGGCGTGGTGGCGAGTGCCTGTAATCCCAGCTACTCAGGAGGCTGAGGCAGGAGAATCACTTGAACCCAGGAGGTGGAGGTTGCAGTGAGCTGAGATCGCACCACTGCACTCCAGCCTGGGTGACAAGAGCGAAACTCTATCTCAAAATAAATAAATAAATAAATAATTTTAAAAATAAAGTCATAACAAAAAGTTGTAATAGAGACAGGCGCGGTGGCTCATGCCTATAATCCCAGCACTTTGAGAGGCCGAGGTGGGCAGATCACCTGAGGTCAGAAGTTCGAGACCAGCCTGGCAAACAGGACAAAACCCGTCTCTACTAACAATACAAAAATTAACTGGGCATGGTGGCACATGCCTGTAGTCCCAGCTACTTGGGAGGCTGAGGCAAGAGAATTACTTGAATCTGGGAGGCGGAAGTTGTAGTGAGCCAAGATCACGCCACTTGACTCCAGCCTGGGTGACAGAGTGAGACTCCATCTCAAATTAAAAAAAAAAAAAGAAAGAAAAAGTTGTAATAGAGACAGAAAATCATTTTGAAGGTTTGTCCTTGCTTTGGCATGTAAACACTCAATTAAAAAGGATCTTCATTATAAATTAATTCAAACATTTCAACCTTTTCCATATATACAACCTATAATTCAACAGCCTCCAGTGTCTTTGGACTATATCCTGAGTGATCATCTCAAACTGTGTAATGCACGTAAGACTTGGAGTAAAAATGAGGGATTTTGCTAAAAATATGAATTCCCAGGCTCCACAGCCAGCAATATCAATACACTTAAGTCTGAATGAGGCCCAGGAATCTGCATTTAAACCAGCACATCAGACAGTCCTGATGCAGGCATCCAAGGCCATCCAAGGACAGACTTTGAGACAATACTGCTCCATGTTACTATGGGAAGCATTTTAACCTAGTTCTATTAATAAAGTGGCTTTTTCCCTCAGGATCTTGGTCAGAAAGCAAGCACTATCATGGCAGGTGGTGTTAATGGCTCATCATCAAATGAATAAACTTTGAGTTATTTTTCATCCACATTCAACTGAAAACAGTAAAATTTAGAAATAAACTGTACAGAGTTGGCTGACAGCCTTTTGCCTGAAGCTATAGTGGTAGCTAGAGAAACAAATTATCAGCACATAATAGCACTGACATAAAGGTATAAGCTAATAAAATCATACCTGAAGACACAAAATATACAAACTAAGAAATCCTGAATTTGCACCAAGTCAGAGAGGAGACTGGGAGTGTACAAAACAAATACAATCAATAAATAAGTCAAGCCCATGCTTTCATCAGGCTAGTTCCAATACAGGGGGACAGATCTTGAAAATAACACAATTCTCTCTAAGTAAGGTCACTCTCACATAATTGTGGAGATAACATTAAAAGAATTGATGAAAAAGCTGACCCTCTGAGCTCTCTGCTTTTCCACTTCTGAGCTTAAACTGACATCTGTTGGTGGCACTGCTGAATAACTGGTCGAGAGCCACCATAGAAAACTGCTGCTATTTTGGTGTCTCCATTATCATTTGTTTTCTTCTAATAACTCTCAAAGATTATCCGCCAAAGTTCAATAAGTCTTAAAACTAATACATGTAACCAAGTATATGCAGGAATGCTATGCAATCCCCATAGGATGAGTGTAAGTAACACTGATTAAAACTTTTGCAAGAAAAAGGTACTCTGAAAATAATTTGATGCTATTAGTCTCACTTTAATAATTCTTTAAAGATTACAGCTCAAAAAACAGTCACAAGCCTTTGGAGTCAGAAAGTCATACACAGACCTCAGTCATGCATTTCTGACACATAGGGCACAAGGGAGCAGCAAACTTTGTGGTCACTAAAATGTTACTAACCTTTCAGAGGTAGGATCTGCACAGTTCAGAGGATATTTAAGCTCAATAACATCTCCATTCTTCTCTTTTAATTGCCCGTGATGTTCCATGTAATACTGGACCAACTCTGCCAAAGTGGCAAATTTCTCCCCTCCATACAGGTCATAGTAATCACCAGTGTTCTGAATCTTGATGTGGGTGACAGCTCCATTTCTTCTAAAATAGTCCATTGGAAAGGGAGGCAAGGGGACAAATAACGAGTTACACCAGTAAAATCAGATCTCATGTTCCACGTCAGATTTCATCTAAATGTTGAAAGAAACCCAAGAAACGAATTTACCCATTCCCTATAAGAAATATGATGGGTGAAATAACCACATAATCAACCAACTCAACACAAAGGTCTTTTTGTTTACCTTGCATATGTTTGCTCTTGTTGCCCAGGCTGGAGTGCAATGGTGAGATCTTGCCTCACCGCAACCTTCGCCTCCCAGGTTCAAGCAATTCTCCTGCCTCAGCCTCCTGAGAAGCTGGGATTACAGGAATGCGCCACCACGCTCGGCTAATTTTGTATTTTTAGTAGAGATGGGGCTTCTCCATTTTGCTCAGGCTGGTTTCAAATTCCTAATCTCAGGTGATCCACCCACCTCAGGTGATCCTCCCAAAGTGCTGGGATTACAGGCATGAGCCACCACGCCCGACCTATCTGGTATATCTTCTATTTTGAAAGACTGGCCTATCGAATTGCATATATTAAGTAACAATAACTGAATAGCTACCAAAAAACATTTTGCTTTTTAATCATAAAAATGTATAAACAAATTGTGTTACATTACTATTCATACAATGGAATACTATGCATTGCAAAAATTGCTGTTACTATTCATGCAATGGGATACCATGCAGCAATTTGTTTGTTTTGTTTGTTTGTTTGCTTTTTTGTTTTTGAGACAGAGTCTCACTCTGTCGCCCAGGCTGGAGTACAGTGGCACAATCTCAGCTCACTGCAAGCTCCATGTCCCAGGTTCACGCCATTCTCCTGCTTCAGCCTCTCAAGTAGCTGGGACTACAGGTGCCCGCCACCATGCCAGGCTAATTTTTTTTGTATTTTTAGTAGAGACAGGGTTTCACCCTGTTAGCCAGGATGGTATCTGTCTCCTGACCTCGTGATCTGCCCACCTCTGCCTCCCAAAGTGCTGGGATTACAGGCATGAGCCACCGTGCCCGGCTACTATGCAGCAATTAAAAAAAAAAAAAAAATGATAGCCAGGCACAGTGGCTCACGTCTGTAATCCCAGCATTTTGGGAGGCTGAGGTGAGAGGATCACCTGAGGTCAGGAGTTCGAGACCAGCCTGGCCAACACGGTGAAACCCTGTCCCTACTAAAAATACAAAAATTAGCCAGGAGTGGTGGCGGGCACCTATAATCCCACCTACTGGGGAGGCTGAGGCAGGAGAATTGCTTTAACCTGGGAGGCAGAGGTTGCGGTGAGCCGAGATCACGCCACTGCACTCCAGCCTGGGCAACAAGAGTGAAACTCTGACTCAAAAAAAATAAAAATAAAAATAAAAAGACATATGTAATTTTAAAGACACATGTAATGACACAGTTTTGAATATGAGGTAGTGTTATCCCAAAGCACAAAACAATATATGCAAAAGGTTACTACATTCATGGAGGCATTATGTATCATTTTAAAATACTGGACGCAACTAAATCGCTACCTGCTGGTGACAGTATATAGAAGTTATGAAATATTCACATGATAGAATGCTATCCAGCTGATTAAAAAGATGAGAGAGATCACTACAAGATTTAGGTAAGTGAAAAAAAATTACAAAGAAATATATTTAATGTTCTACTTGATGTGTAAAAATAAAAGGAAAATAGTAATAAAAATATAAATTTGCTTATTTTTGTAAAAAGAAACATAGGGCTGGGCATGGTGGCTCATGCCTATAATCCCAGCACTTTGGGAGGCCGAGGCAGGCAGATCCCTTGAGGTCAAGAGTTTGAGATTAGCCTGGACAACATGGTGAAACCCCATCACTACTAAAAATACAAAAATTAGCTGGGCGCGGTGGTGTAATCCCAACTACTTAGGTGGCTGCGTCATCAAAATCACTTGAACCCAGGAGGCGGAGGTTGCAGTGAGCTAAGATTGTGCCACTACACTCCGGTCTGGGCAACAGAGCAAGATTGTCTCAAAAAAAAAAAAAGAAAGAAAAAGAATGAAAGAAACACATAAGAATAAACAAGAAATTAATAGAAATGGCTACCTACAGGATGGAGATAGTGTGGTACAAAGAAGTAGGAGTAAGAATGAGATTTGTCAGGCCAGGCGCGATAGCTCACGCCTGTTACCCCAGCACTTTGGGAGGCCAGGCAGGTGGATCACTTTAAGTCAGGAGGTCAGGACCAGCCTGGCCAACATGGTAAAACCTAGTCTCTACAAAAAAATACAAAAATTAACCGGGCACGGTGGCACACGCCTGTAATCGTAGCTACTCAGGAGGCTGAGGCAGGAGAACTGCTTGAACCCAGGAGGCTGAGGTTGCAGTGACCCAAGATTGTGGCCACTGCACTCCAGCCTAGGCGAAAGAGCGAGACTTTGTCTCAAAAAAAAAAAAAAAAAGTCAGGCATGGTAGCTCATGCCTGTAATTCCAGCACTTTGGGAGGCCAAGACAGGTGGATCACCTGAGGTCAGGAGTTTGAGACCAGCCTGGTCAACACGGTGAAACCCCATCTCTACTAAAAATACAAAAATTAGCTGGGCATGGTGGAACACACCTGTAATCCCAGCTACTCTGGAGGCTGAGGCAGGAGAATGGCTTGAACCCAGGAGGCAGAGGCTGCAGTGAGCTGAGATCATGCCATTGCACTTCAGCCTGGGCAATAAGAGTGAAACTCCTTCTCAAAAAAAAAAAAAAAAAAAAAATTAGATCTTTATCAATCAGCATAGAGCTCAAAAAAAATTTTTAAGTTGCAAAATGATACATACATTATAAATCCATGTATGTGAATTTTTAAAACACAAAAACCAACTTTGTATTGTTCATACACAGTACAAATGCAGTACAACTATAAAAATATGTTCAGGAAGAATATATGCCAACCTCTTGGTGGTTTCCTCTGGGGAAAGAGGGAGGGAAACGAGCCTGGGCAGGGGAACAAAGGGGACCACAACTTCCTCAGTCATGTTTTACTTGTTGATAAAGGAAAGTGAGCTGAAGAAACTCTTAACAAGTATTTTTCTTGTTAAGAAATCAACAGAGTCTGAGTGTGGTGGCTCATGTCTGTAATCCCAACATTTGGGAGGCTGAGGCAGGAGGATCACTTGAGGCTAAGAGTTAAAGATCAGCCTTGGTAATACAGTGAGACCTCATCTCTACAAAAAATATTTTTGAAAAGTGCTGAGCATGGTGGCACAAGCCTGGAGTCCCAGATACCCAGGAGGCTGAGGCAGGAGGATCACTTGAGCCCAGGAGTTCAAGGCTGCTGTAAGCTGTGATCGCACCACTGCACTCCAGCCTGGACAAGAGAGCAAGAGCTTGTCTCAAAAAAAGAAGGCCAGGCATGGTGGCTCACACCTGTAATCCTAACACTTTGGGAGGCTGAGGCAGAAGGATTGCGTGAGGCCAGGAGTTCAAGGCCAACCTGGCCAACATTGGAAGATCCCACCTCTATAAAAAAAAATTGAAAAAGAAATAAAATTTTTAAATAAATCAACAGGAAGGAAAAGAAAAATGCAGAAACCAGGTTCAAGATGCGTGAAACAAGGCTTAAGCACTGGAGGGCTTAAGAACTTCTATGACCTGCTCCAACTCACCTTCCATGAGGTCTCAGGGGGAGAAGAAGGGCCCTTCTTATTCCCCTTCTGCTAAATGTCCAGGAGGCCACTCCACAAACCCTGAAGGCAGCCCAGGGCTCAGGGAAGGCCTTCAAGCTGGAAATGCAGGCAGCAAGCTGTCCAAGCATGGTTTTACCACCTCCTACCTGGAAAACACTCTCAGAATTCTCTCTCTTCATTCCAACTTACCTAACGGAAAGTGTGAAGTCTCCAGGGTTACTTTTACTAGGCCTTGCCAAAAAACTGCCATCAACTCCTCTTGTCAACAGTAGGTTTTCCGCCTCCACACCAGTGATATTTGGGTGAAACCATCTTAAAAAGAGAGAGAGAGTAAGTAATAATTAAAAAAAAAAACAAAAACAAAAACACTGTCAGCACTACTTTCCACAACAACACAGCTAAGATGCATTATGAGCAGAGTAGTTTTAGAAAATACAAATCAAGACCTTCCCTGTCCCTTCCCCCTCTTCTCCTTAGTCAATGCCTCCTCCCTGCCTTTCCCTTGGTAGAGACCTGGGATTCAGTAGGCGGGGCTGGGGATATGATCAGAGGGACTGGGACTAGGGTATTAAGACTGTGCACTGATGGGGCCAGGCCCAAGAAAACAGACCATGTGGTCGCAAGACTGAGCACATGGAATAAATATCCATAAACTAGAGGCAGGGCACAGTGGCTCACGCCTGTAATCTCAACATGTTGGGAGGCCGAAGCAGGTGGATCACCTGAGGTTGGGAGTTTGGAAGCAGCCTGACCAACATGGAGAAACCTGTCTCTAATAAAAATACAAAATTAGCTGGGCGTGGTGGTGCATGCCTGTAACCCCAGCTACTTCAGAGGCTAAGGCAGGAGAATCGCTTGAACCCGAGAGGTGGAGGTTGCAGTGAGCCAAGATTGCACCACTGCACTCCAGCCTGGGCAACAAGAGCGAAACTCCATCTCAAAAAAAAAAAAAAGAATAAATAAACTACTTAATAAATAAGTTACCATGTTGAGGATAGCAAGCCAGGTTTCTCACTGTTGGGAAGGGAGACACATATATGAGAAGGGAGAAAGCCAGAATAAATTCCATGATGTTAGACTGTAATTGGAGGTATTAGTGCAAACTCTAATTTTTAATATATATATGTAAAGACAGATATGTAGATACAGAAATATATATGTATATGTATGATTCTGAATGGGAGCAGTGGCTCACGCCTATAATCCCAGCACTTTGGGAAGCCAAGGTGGGCAGATCACTTGAGGTCAGGAGCTGGAGACCATCCTGGCCAACATGGTGAAACCCCATCTCTACTAAAAATACAAAAATTAGCCAGGCGTGGTGGTGGGCACCTGTAATCCCAGCTACTCAGGAGGCTGAGACAGGAGAATTGCTTGAACCCAGGAGGCAGAGGTTGCAGTGAGCCATGATTGTGCCACTGCACTCCAGCCTGGGTGACAGAGCAAGACTCCATCTCAAAATAATAATAATAATAAAGAAATATAGTCCGGGCACGGTGGCTCACTCCAGTAATTCCAGCACTTTGGGAGGCTGAGGCAGGTGGATCACAAGGTCAGGAGATCGAGACCATCCTGGCTAACACAGGGAAACCCCGTCTCTACTAAAAATACAAAAAATTAGCTGGGCGTGTAGTCCCAGCTACTCGGGAGGCTAAGGTAGGAGAACGGTGTGAACCCGGGAGGTGGAGCTTGCAGTGAGCCGAGATTGCGCCACTGCACTCCAGCCTGGGCGACAGAGATTCCATCTCAAAAAAAAAAGAAATATATGCTTTGGTGTATGTGTACATGTTTTTATGATTACACACACACATACACACACACACACACACACATTTCCTAGGTCTCTTCTGAAAGGGTTTGGAAGTAATGACACTCCAGTAGCAATCACACCTAACACCTCTATCTTGGTTTCTACATATTGGGTTTTTCATTCTCCGATGAAAGGAACTGGCCTCTTTGAAGAAATGGCTGATCCCAGGGTTGGGGCAGTAAAAGTAAGAAGATGAACTTGGAACATCCTATTGTGGGCCAGTAAGAAAGAGTTCCAACAAGGAGCTATGAAAAGGACACAAGAGACAAATTGCAGGATCCTCCGCTGGCCAAAGTAGGGACAATTTGTACCTCAAAATAAGCAATGACAGTAACAGATTATAACCCATGGAATAAAATAGGAAATAGTTCATTCCTTGGTTTCCTATTTTTTTAACTAATTGTTTGCTTAAAAATTGAAACATGGAGGCTGGGTGCGGTGTCTCACGCCTGTAATCCCAGAATTTTGGGAGGCCGAGGTGGGCAGATCACTTGAGGTCAGGAGTTCAAGACCAGCCTGACCAACATGGTGAAACCCCATCTCTACTAAAAATACAAAACTTAGCCGGGCATGGTGGCACGCATCTGTAATCCCACCTACTCGGGAAGCTGAGGCAAGAGAATCACTTGAACCCAGGGAGCTGAAGTTGCAGTAGGCTGAGATCATGCCACTACACTCCAGCCTGGGTGACAGAGTGAAGACCTTGCCTCAAAAAAGAAAAAAAAAAAAAGTGGAAGTATCATATGATCCAAGAAAAAAAAAAAAATGGAAGTACCGTATGATCCAGAAATTCCACTTCCAGGTATATACTCAAAGTAATTGAAAACAGGGATTTAAACTGGTATATTTCTATAACTCATATTCATAGCAGCATTATTTGCAAAAGCCAAAAGGTGAAAGGAAACAGCATATATAGATGGATGAATAGATAAACATTCTACAGCGTATATAGATGGAAGAATAGATAAACATTCTAAGTGAACTAAGCCAGTGACTAAAGGACAATGTTATAGTTTGAATGCCTGTCCCCTCAGGTTGAAACTTAATCCTCAGCCAGGCACAGTGGTTCATGCCTATAATCCCAACACTTTGCGGGGCTGAGATGGGAAGATCGCTTGAGCCCAGGAGTTCAAGACCAGCCCGGGCAACATAATGAAACCCCATCTCTACAAAAATTGCAAAAATTAGGGCCAGGTGCAGTGGCTCACACCTGTAATCCTAGCATGTTGGGAGGCCAAGGCAGGTGGTTCACTCGAGCCCAGGAGTTCAAGACCAGCTTGGGCAACATGGTGAAACCCAGTCTCTACAAAAAATATAAAAATTAGTCAGGAATGGTGGTGTATGCCTATATTCCCAGCTACTAAGGAGGCTGAGGTGGGAGGATCACCTGAGCCCAGGAGGTCAAGGTTGCAGTGAGCCAAGATCATACCACTACACTCCAAGCCAGGCAACAGAATAAGACCCTGTCTCAAAAAAAAAAAAAAAAAAAGGCCAAGCACGGTGGCTCACGCCTGTAATCCCAACAGTTTGGGAGGCTGAGGCGGGCAGATCATGAGGTCAGGAGTTCGAGACCAGTCTGACCAAGAGGGCAAAATCCTGTCTCAACTAAAAATACAAAATTAGGCAGGCGAGGTGGCGCAGGTCTGTAATCCCAGTTACTCTAGAGGCTGAAGCAGAAGAATCACTTAAATCCGGGAGACGGAGGTTGCAGTGAGCTGAGATCGCGCCATTGCACTCCAGCCTGGGCAACAAAAGCAAAATTCTGTCTCCCAAAAAAAAAAAAAAAAGATATAACCATGAAGAGGAGTCAGGCGGGATGCAAAGAAATATCCAAATTAAAGGCCAGTAACAAGACTTAGCAAGTAATACATGCATTAATGCATAACCTGGAAATATAATGGACCAAAACAAACAAAATAAAAGGGAAGAAGAGTTTTTGTGGTTGTTTTGTCTTTTGCTATAAGGATATTACTGAAACAATTTGAAAGAGGTACAAAGCTTTGATAGTAGTCTTGTTATAATATACATTTTGGTGATATACTGTGGTTATGTAACCAAGTATCCTTGATTTTTAGGACATATACACTGAAGTATTTCGGAGCAATGAGACGCCATGTCTGCATTTTACCCTCAAGTGGTTCCAACAAAACTTAAATACAGAGACACATATATATACACTCATGTATATATACATGTGTATTTTATATGTAGATGTGCATTTTATATATAAAATACATACATATACATGCAATACATATATATGTGTAGTGTATATATAATTTATATATATAGATATATTACACAGAAAGAAAGAGAGAGAGAAGGCAAACATGGTACAGGTTGAGTATCCCAAATCTAAAATGCTCCAAAATCCACGGCCAGGCGCAGTGGTTCACTCCTGTAATCCCAGCACTTTGGGAGGCCAAGGCAGGTGGATCACCTAAGGTCAGGAGTTCAAGACCAGCCTAGCCAACATGGTGAAACCCTGTCTCTACTAAAAATACAAAAATTAACTGGGCATGGTGTCATGTGCCTGTAATCCCAGCTACTCAGGAGGCTGAGGCAGGGAGAATTGCCTGAACCTGGGAGGCAGAGGTTGCAGTAAGCCGAGATTGTGCCACTTGCACTGTAGCCTGGGCAACAAAGCGAGACTCTGTCTCAAAAAAAAATGGGCCGGGCTTGGTGGCTCAGCCTGGTCACTTTGGGAGGCTGAGGCGGGCAGATCACCTGAGGTCAAGAGTTCAAGACCAGCCTGGCCAACATGGTGAAACCCATCTCTACTAAAAATACAAAAATCAGCCGGCATGATGGCAGACGCCTATAGTCCCAACCACTCAGGGGGCTGAGGCAAGAGAATCACTTGAACCCAGAAGGTGGAGTTTCCAATGAGCCAAGATCGCTCACTGCACTCCATCCTGGGTGATGGAGCAAGAC
Source organism: Theropithecus gelada (assembly GCF_003255815.1). NCBI lineage: Eukaryota > Metazoa > Chordata > Mammalia > Primates > Cercopithecidae > Theropithecus > Theropithecus gelada. The sequence goes on along the minus strand of NC_037679.1, from coordinate 71,526,742 downwards.
TCCATCTCAAAAAATAAATTAATTAAATAAATAAATAAAGTGCCCATATGACACTCAAAGGAAATGCTCATCACAGCATTTCAGGTATTTCAGATTTGAGATTTGGGGATTAGAGATGCTTAAGTATATAATAAAAATATTCCAAAATTTGAAAAAATCTGAAATCGAAAACACTTCTGGTCCCAAGCATTTTGGAGAAGGGATACTCAAGCTGTATAAGGTTGACTTGTAAATCTGGATGAAAAGTAAACATGAATTATTTGTACTATTTTGCAACTTTTATTTAAATTTGAAATTATTTCAAACTAAATGTTTTTTAAAACCCACAAATGATGAAATCCATCATGAATGGCATCTGCTTCAGAGGAGACCTCTCTAGTTTCCAGCAAAAAGATATTCCTCAGAGATTCCAAAAGTCACTGAGATTCATGGCAACAGTAACTTCTAACGTCAAATTATCCTGGATCTTTCTAGGCTAACAGAATGCTCTGAAATGCTCCCAGGAATATAAGTCAATACTAAATGCAGAGTTCTGGTATTGACAATCAAGTGAACTTTTAAGAGACTTCTCCACAAATATTGACCCAATTCAAGTATCTTACAATAGAGAAAGAGACCAGGCACAGTGGCTCACACCTGTAATCCCAACACTTTGGGAGGCCAAGGTGGGCAGATCACCTGAGGTCAGGAGTTCAAGACCAGCCTGGGCAAAATGGCAAAACCCTGTCTCTACAAAAAATACAAACATTAGCCAGGTGTGGTGCCATATGCCTGCAGTCCCAGTTACTCAGGAGGCTAAGGTGGGAGGATGACTTGAGCCTGGGAGGCAGAAACTGCAGTGAGCAGAGATCGCACCACTGTACTCCAGCCTGGGCAACAGAGCGAGACCTTCTCTCAGATTTGAAAAAAAAAAAAAAAGGGCTGGGCGAGGTGGCTCACACCTGTAATCCCAGCACTTTGGGAGGCCGAGGGGGGTGGGTCACCTGAGGTTGGGAGCTCGAGACCAGCCTGACCAACATGGAGAAATTCTGTCCCTACTAAAAATACAAAATTAGCCGGGCATGGTGGTACATGCCTGTAATCCCAGCTACTCGGGAGGCTGAGGCAGGAGAATCGCTTGAAACCGGGAAGCAGAGGTTGCGGTAAGCTGAGATCGCCACCACTGCACTCCAACCTGGGCAACAACACAAAACTCCATCTCAAAAAAAAAAGAAAAGAAAAATCGTAAAGCTCAGATCAAAATAATGAAATACTCATTTGCGTTTTTTTTTTTTTTTTTTTTGAGACAGAGTCTCACTCTATTGCCCAGGCTGGAGTGCAGTGGCATGATCTCGGCTCACTGCAAGCTCCGCCTCCTGGGTTCATGCCATTCTCCTGCCTCAGCCTCCTGAGTAGCTGAGACTACAGGCACCCGCCACCACGCCCGGCTAATTTTTTGTATTTTTAGTAGAGACGGAGTTTCACCGTGTTAGCCAGGATGGTCTCGATCTCCTGACCTTGTGATCCGCCCGCCTCGGCCTCCTAAAGTGCTGGGATTACAGGCGTGAGCCACCGCGCCCAGCCCTCATTTGCTTTTTACTCCCTCTGAGAGCTTGTCAGATTGAGTCTTGGCCCAGTGACTCATACCTATAATCCCAGCACTTTGGGAGGCCGAGGCAGGCGAATCACCTGAAGTCAGGAGTTTGAGACCAGCCTGGCCAACATGGTGAAACCCCATCTGTACTAAAAATACAAAAATTAGCCGAAAGTAGTGGCATGCAGCTGTAATCCCAGATACTCGGGAGGCTGAGGCAGAAGAATCACTTGAACCCAGGAAGCAAAGGTGCAATGAGCTGAGATCGCGCCACTGTGCTCCAGACTAGGCGACAGAGCAAGACTCTCGTCTAAAAAAAAAAAAAAAAAAAAAAAAGGCCAGGGGCGCGGTGGCTCACGCCTGTAATCCCAGCACTTTGGGGAGGCCAAGGCGGGCGGATCACGAGGTCAGGAGATTGAGACCCTCCTGGCTAACATGGTGAAACCCCATCTCTACTAAAAATACAAAAAAATTAGCTGGGTGTGGTGGTGGGCACCTGTAGTCCCAGCTACCTGGGAGGCTGAGGCAGGAGAATAGCATGAACCCAGGAGGCGGAGCTTGCAGTGAGCCAAGATCGCACCACTGCACTCCAGCCTGGGTGACAGAGTGAGACTCCGTCTGAAAAAAAAAAAAGAAGACTGAGACAGAATAGAATTTCACCCAGGAAAATGTCAACCTCAATTTATGTGACACCTATTATTCTAGCACCCAATACTTTTGCATTCAGAATGGTTAAACTATTCTGTTAAGAAAAAAAAAACCCTTGCTTGCAGCTTCTTTCATCTGTGGTTCCCACATAGACGCCCAGAGCTCTAAGGGATCAAAAAGTAATGACAACTGGCTTCTAGCTATTTATAATTTTTCAAAAAGGTATAATGAAACTCTTACATTAAGCCTCAGTTTGTCTACGTACATAAGCTAATTAAAATGTCAACTCTCTTTTGCTTTTGGCTGCAAAACAATTATGCTAATTAGGTGTGGCAGCTGGAAACTGAGTGGCATATGTGCCTTCTACCAAGAGGAAAAAAAAGGAAAAACTAATTATTATATAATACAGGTGTGGTGACCAAATCTTTCAGAATATTGGGTTTATGGTTTGGGTTAAAAAAAAAAAAAGATAATCCAGCCATGCACGGTGGCTCATGCCTGTAATCCCAGCACTTTGGGAGGCCAAGGCGGGTAGATCACCTGAGGTCAGGAGTTTGAGACTAGCCTGGCCAACACAGTGAAACCCCCGTCTCTACTAAAAATACAAAAAATCAGCCAGGTATGGTGGCATACGCCTGTAGTCCCAGCTACTCGGGAGGCTGAGACAGGCGAATCACCTGAACCTGGGAGGCAAAGGTTACAGTGAGCCGAGATCACAGCACTGCACTCCAGCCTGAGCGAAAGAGCGAGACTCCGTCTCAAAAAATAGTAATAATAATAATAATAATTCAAAAATTAGCTGGGCATGGTGGCTGGGGCCTGGCGCCTGTAATCCCAGCTACTTGGAAGGCTGAGGCATGAGAATCACTTGAACCCCAGAGGCAGAGGTTACAGTGAGCTGAAATCACACCACTCCACTCTAGCCTCGGCAACAGGGGCAGACTCCATCTCAAAAATATAATAAAATAAACATAAATTTAAAATTTTTTTTTAAAAAAGGCAGTCCCTTCCCCAAATGACGGGCTGAGAATCACTAACACATGGTGGCAAAGCCTTAGGGGTAGCCACATAGACTCTGGTGCCAGATTGTCTTGGTCTGAAGCCCACCTCTCTGTGACCCTGGGCTAAGTTAAGTCCTCTGTTAAGTCCTATAAAATGGAAGGTGTAATAGTACCCATGTCATAGTGTTGTTGAGAGGATAAAATGAGTTAATATTTATAAGGTATCTAGAAGAGTGCCTGGACTTTCAGGTAGCCAAGGACAACGATGATTGCCTAAATCCATCTCTACCCACACATCCTTCAAAACCAACATAGAATTAAAAACAAAACAAGTCAGGCACAATGGTTCATGCCTGTAAATCCCAGTGTTTTGGGAGGCTGAGGTGGGAGGATTGCTTAAGGCCAGGTGTTCAAGACCAGCTTGGGCAACATAGCAAGATCCTATCTCTACAAAAAATTTAAAAAGTAGCCGGGGGCCAGGCGCAGTGGCTCAAGTCTGTAATCCTAGCACTTTGGGAGGCCAAGGCGGGTGGATCACTTGAGGTCAAGAGTTCAAGACCAGCGGGGCCAACATGGTGAAACCCTGTTTCTACAAAAAATTACAAAAATTAGCTGGGTATGGTGGCATGCACCTGCAGTCTCAGCTACTCGGGAGGCTGAGGTGAGAGAATTGCTTGAACCTGGGAGGCAGAAGTTGCAGAGAGCCGAGATTGCGCCACTACTCAACAGTCTGGTGGACAGAGCAAGACTTCGTCTCAAAAAGAAAAAAAAAAATTAGTCAGGGATGGTGGTGTGCTCCTGTAGTCCCAGCTACTCAGGAGGCTGAGGTGGGACACCTAAGCCCAGCAGCTTGAGGATGCAGTAAGCTATGATCAAGATGCCACTGCACTCCAGCCAGAGCAAGCAGGGGACCCTGTCTCTAAGAAATACACACAAGAAAACAATAAACAAATAAAATGACGTGAAAACCACACCCTCAGCTTAAGAGAATGCCCAAACTTCCAGATTACCTGTAAGCAAAAAAAGAAAATATACCAAACGTCAGTGAGTGACTGCTCATCCTCCTACTCCAAGCCTTTGTGCAAAAGAAGAGCATTCTGAGAAAAACAGCATGGTGTAGAGAACAGGGGAGCTAGTGGCAGGCCTAAAATTGCTCTAAAACCACCCCCAGAAACAGAAAGTCCACCCGAAGTGTGAAAATACTGCTGGTACATCAGAGCCCTGTTTATGGAAAGGGGCATGATTCCAGGGGGAAAGACTAAAAAGTTGTGGAAATAAGTCAGAAAACCTAGAACAAATGCGTAATTTTTCGGGGAAATGCAGTCTACAAAAATTAACCCATTAGAGTAAGAAAACTTAGGCAGACCAATTTGTATTAAAAAAAAAATAGAGGGAGCCTCTCTGAACCTACTCTGGTTCAGAGGCTACCTGATTAAAAATAAGAAAAAAATAGAGAAAACAATTAAGGAACTACCGCACAGAAAATCACCAGGTCCAGATGGATTCCCAGTGGAATTCTACCAAACCTTCAAAGACCAAATAGTCTCAATTCTTAAAATTATTCCTGAGTACTAAAAAGAAAGGAAAACTTCCAACTTCCTTTTACAAAGTAAACATAACACTGATACCTATACCAGATAAAGACGGCACAAAGAAAAACAACAACTAGAGACCAATGGTACTCATGAATATTGATACAGAACTTCTAAACAAAATATAAAAAGAATCCAATACCACATTTAGAAAATAATGCACCATAACCAAGTGGTTAGAACCAGATATCATACCACATATCAGAATAAATTTTAGGCTGGACACGGTGGCTAACACCCGTAATCCCAGCACTTTGGGAGGCAAAGGCGGGTGGATCACTTGAGATCAGTAGTTCGAGACCAGCCTGGCCAACATAGCAAAACCCCATCTGTACTAAAAAAAAATACAAAAATTGGCCAGGTGTGGCAGCAGGTGCCTGTAATACCAGTTACTCAGGAGGTCGAGGCAGGAGAATCGCTTGAACCCGGGAGGCAGGAGGCAGAGGCTGCAGAGAGCCAAGATCATTCCATTGCACTCCAGCCTAAGTGACACAGTGAGACCCTGTCTCAAAAAAATAAAATAGAATAAATAATAAACATAAAAGATGAAACAATGCAATACTAGAGGAAAACATGGGTGAATTTCTTGTTAACCTTAGAATAAGGAAAGGCTTTCCACGACTCAAAATCCAGGGGCAATAAAAAAAAGATTAATAAATCTGGGATAATTTTAACATCACCTTTCATCGACAATTGAATTGCTTTTTAAGAAAAATTCACTAAATGGTAAAACCTCAAAGACTGAAGTCAGTTCTAACTTGCAATTTGAGAGTCTTTAAACAAACCATTCTTTGGAAACCAAGAAACTTAAATTCAACTCCATTCAGAGGCGGACAACTTACAACCCACAGTCCCTCCCACTGAGTTCAGTGCTATTCTCAGCCAAAAAAAACAAAAAACCTTCATGTCAATTATAAAAGCAATGACATGCCAAGGCTCAGAAAAACAGCCATACTATTAAAGCTGGATGCATATTTTGCTCTTCTAGCACTTACTCATGTTTTTCAACCCAAAAGACTAATACCCATGTAAGGGGAGAAGTATCAGGAAAACGCTTCTGAAAAACATATTTTAAAAATTTGATTTGAAGCATCTCTTGGTTATTGAAGCAACCTACACAGCCAAACCACTGTCTCAAATCCCAGAATGTCACATCTCTTGGGCAAGCTAATTAATCTCTCTGCTTCGGTTTTTACATCAACAAAATGTGGATAATAATAGTGCTTGCCTCATAAGAAATGAGAATTAATGCACATAAAACAATTATAAAGCATATAAAACTATTAAAGCTTGTTTGCTTGTTGTTACCTTAATGAATACATAAAACTATTATTGACTATAATTTCTCTACCATGGATTGTAGGTTTCATTAATATGCAATTACTCTAGTATTAAATAACTTATTATTTAATAATCTTTATCTTGAATGCTACTTAGCCCAATATTATTGGTACCACCTGACTCTCTTTTGCCTATGTTTGTTTTATTTATTCTTTGCCATTCTGGGCCAATTTGTCTTTTTAAAGCAGAACACAATTAAATTTTTTTTCTTTTTTCAAAATATTTTTATAAAATAGAGATGGGGTCCCACTATGTTGTCCAGGCTGGTCTCGAACTCCTGGGCTCAAGTGATCCTCCCACCTCAGCCTCCCAAAGTGCTGGGATTATGGGTGTAAGCCACCATGCCCAGCCTGGATTTTTTCTTTTAATTCCATCTGGGTCAGCCATTAATTGAAGGACTTAATCCATTGTCACTGACAGCTCATGTTTGGTATCGTATCAGCTGATTGTTTCCTACTTTCAATTTGTTGTTTTCTGTCTTCTGCCACTTAGTGACTTCAGTGCCTGTCTACTTCAGGCAGATACCTGTTTCTTATTCTAACAAGATCCTAATTATTTTAAATTATACTGGTAGCTATATTGTAGCATTTAAAAAAAACACCTTAATCCTACAGTTCCCAGGTTATTATTGAAGGGAAAATAACTTTTGCCTCTCTTGGATGGGAAGTGAAGAATTTCTGGCTGTTGCTCTACTAGTCCCCATTAAATGAAATACAGCAGGCTCAGCAGTTGCTTCATTTTAACCACCAGTTAAATAGCCTAGGCCCACACAATCTACCTGCTTATCTGTTCCCTGACTGTCACCACTGTCATCTCTTCTTTTTTAAAAATAGATTCTAAAAGAATTTATCATATTTGTCCTTGACCTCACCCCTGTGATGGCAGCCTCAAACATACTATTATTAACTGCTTTTATGAAGATCTTTGTACAGGGCGGGGCAAGGTGGCTCACACCTGTAATCCCAGCAGTTTGGGATGCTGAGGTGGAAGGATTGCTTGAGGCCAGGAGGTCACGATCAGCTTGGGTAACATAAGGAAACCCTATCTCTACAAAAAATTTAAAAATTGGTGGGGCATTGATGGCACACACTTGCAGTCCCAGTTACTTGGGAAGCTGAGATGGAAGGATTGCCTGAGCCTGGGATGTCGGGTTGCAATGAGCTGTGATTGTGCCACTGAGCTCCAGCCTGGGCAATAGCACTTTAGGAGGCCAAGGCGGGCAGATCACTTGAGGCCAGGAGTTCCAGATCACCCTGGGCAACATGATAAAACCCCATCTCTACCAAAAATACAAAAATTAACTGGGCATGGTGGTGCGTGCCTGTAGTCCCAGCTACTTGGGAGGCTGAGGCACAAGAATCACTTGAACCTAGCAGGTGAAGGTTGCAGTGAGCCAAGATCACACCACTGCACTCCAGCCTGGGCAACAGAGACTGTCTCAAAAAAAACAAACAAACAAACCCACAGCCTTGTATGTATACATATATACACTGACATAAATGTGCATGTGCATATACACACTCCCTCTGTGCCTGTGTGAGACACACTCGACACATACAGAAATGGGATTCTCTTGTTTTACACTCTGATTTTTTCACATACTACAACTTGAAAATCTTTCTTTTTTTTTTTTTTTTGTTTCGTTTTTTTTGAAATGGAGTCTTGCTCTCTTGCCAGGCTGGAATGCAGTGGCGGGATCTTGGCTCACTGCAACCTCCACCTCCCAGGTTCAAGCAACTCTCCTACCTCAGCCTCCTGAGTAGCTGGCACTACAGGTGCATGCCACCATGCCCAGCTAATTTTTGTATTTTTAGTAGAGACCAGGTTTCACCATGTTGGCCAGGATGGTCTTGATCTCTTGATCTTGTGATCTGCCCGCCTCAGCCTCCTAAAGTACTGGGATTACAGGCGTGAGCCACCGCACCTGACTGTAGGTCTTTCTATATCATTACTGTGTTGGGGTTTTTTTGTTGTTGTTTTTAGACAGGTTGCACAGGTTGGAATGCAGAGGTGTGATCATGGCTCACTGCTGCCTCAACCTCCCAGCCTCAAGCAATCCTCCCACCTCAGCCTCCTGAGTAGCTGGGACTACAGGAATGCACCACTATGCCCAACTAATTTTTTTATTTTTTGTAGAAATGGAGTCTTGCTATCTTGCTCTGCCTGGTCTCGAACTCCTGGCCTCAGTCCTCCTGGCAATGCCTCCCAAAGTGTTGGGATTACACGTGTGAGCCACCATACCTGGCCCACATCCAGGACTTCTTAACATTTTATGGGGGGGTATTTTTTTTTTTTTTTTTTTGAGATAGGGTCTCACTCTATCTCCCGGCCTGGAGTGCAGTGGCACAATCATGGCTCACTACAGCCTCAACCTGCCAGGCACAAGCGATCCCTCCGATCTCAGCCTCCTCAGTAGCTGAGACCAAACCTGGCTAATTTTTTTATTTTTCCTTTGTAGAGACAGGGTCTTGCTATGTTGCCCAGGCTGGCCCCAAACTCCTGGCTTCAAGCAATCCTCCTTCTTTGGCCACCCAAAGTGTTGAGATTATAGGCATGAGCCACTGCGCCCAGCCAGTATCCCTTTTTTCAATGGCTACGTAATACCCCGTTGTATGAATGTGCCATCCATAATCTGACCCTTCTTACAGGACATTTATGTTATCCTCTGGTTTTTTGTTATTACAAATAATGCAGCAGAACATATCCTTCACAATCATTTTTACATACTTTTACAAATAAATCTGTAGCATTAAAGTTTTAGAAATAAAATGGCTTTGTCAAGATACGGTCATGTATTGCTTAACATCAGGAATATGTTCTGAGAAATGCATTATTAGTGATTTCGTCATTGTGCAAACATCATGAAGCGTACTTACACAAACTAGATGGCAGAGCCTACTGCACACCTGGGCTATATGGTATAACCTATTGCTCCTAGGCTACACACCTGTACGGCATGCTACTGTACTGAATACTGTAGTTAACTGTAACACAGTGGTATTTGTGTATCTGAACACATCCATACATAGAAAAGGTACAGTTTAAATATAATATAAAAGGTTAAAAATGGTGGCCAGGTGCAGTGGCTCACACCTGTAATCCCAGCACTTTGGGAGGCTGAGGCAGGTGGATCACTTGAGGTCAGGAGTTCAAGACCAGCCTGGCCAACATGGTGAAACCCCATCTCTACTAAATATACAAAAATTAGCCAGGCTTGGTGGCGTGCACCTGCAGTCCTAGCTACCCAGGAAGCTGAGGTAGGAGAATCGCTTGAACCCAGGAGATGGGAGGTTTCAGTGAACCCAGATCACGCCACTATACCCCAGCCTGGGTGACACAGCAAGATTCCATCTCCAAAAAAAAAGGTTAAAAATGGTATGTCTATACAGGACAGCTCCATTATAATCTTTTCTTTTTTTTTTTTTTTGAGATGGGGTTTTGCTATGTTGTCCCCACTGGTCTCAAACTCCTAAGTTCAAAAGATTCTCCTGCCTGGCCTACCAAAGTGCTGCGATTACAGATGTGAGCCACCATGGCCCGGTCCATTATATTCCTTTTTTTTTTTTTTTTTTTTTTTGAGATGGAGTCTTGCCTTGTCGTCTAGACTGTAGTGCAGTGGCCCGATCTCACCTCACTGCAACCTCCGCCTCCCGGGTTCAAGCAATTCTCCTGCCTCAGCCTCCTGAGTAGCTGGGATTACAGGCACCCGCCACCACACCCGGCTAATTTTTTTGTATGTTTTTAGTTGAGATAGGGTTTTACCATGTTGGCCATGCTGGCCTCAAACTCCTGACTTCAGACAATCCGCCCACCTCGGCCTCCCAAAGTGCTGGGATTACAGGCGTGAGCCACCGCGCCCAGCCCATTTATTCTTATGGGACCACCATTATGTATGCCGTCCATCATCAACTGAACCATCATTATGTGGCACATGACTGTATATAATTTTTTTATTTTGACAAATATTGTCAGACCACCCTCAAAATAAGGTACTGGTCTGGATGGGCATACAGTGTGAAATCTGCTGTTTTCCCTCACTTGTGCCAATGCTGCATATATTACCAGACTCTTTCATCTTTGTCTATCTGATCAATGGAAAATGATGCCATGTTAGTTTGCATTTCTTTGTAAGACTGAGCACTTTTTCATGTTTTCAGACCACTTGTTTTTCCTTTTCTATGAGTTGTCAGTTTGTTGTTGCTCATGTCCTATTAGATTTTTTTCTTATTGATTTGTAGTTCTTGATATAACTAGAATATTACCCTTTACTGTATGTGTTGCAAATATTTGTCTCCGTTTTTTTGGGGGTTTTTTTTGCCCCCCTTTTTAGTCTGTGGCATTTTTTTTTCCTACAGAGGTTCATGTTGGCATAGTTAAATTTATCAGATTTTTCCATTATGATTTCTGGGTTTCTTACCATGCTTAGAAACTGTCTTAATTCACAGCAGTGTTGTGTGGTAGAAATTAATTAATACATGGAAAATGCTTAGCACAGAACCCGCCCTTGGAGCTTCACCTTTGGAACTAGAAATTTAGATGTTATCCGGAAGAAAACATTTAGAATAAAGTCACAGACCTTAATGGGACCCTGCACAGCATGGCCCCTGGTTGACTCTGGTTCTCTGATCACGTCTCCGATTTCCTCCAATTGCCACATGTGACTTTTACATGTGCTTTTCCCTCTGGTGGTCCCACCGTCAGATCCCCCATCCTACCTTCTCAATAAACCCCCTGCTTCTCAGGGGTGATACTCAACATAGCAACATAGCATCTAATCACACATTTCTACAGCCTCCAGGTTGAAGGCTAGACTGGCAGTTCCATGAGGGCAAAGGACATGTCTATTTCTTTTACTGTTTTTTAGAGATAAGGTCTCGTTCTGCCCCCAGGCTGGAGCGCAGTGTCATGATCATGGCTCACTGCAGCTCCAACTCCTGGGCTCAAGCAATCCTCCCACCTCAGCCTCCCGAGTAGGAACATGTCTCTTTCTTCACCACCGTAACCGCAGCCCCTAGCAAATGGTTAATACAGAGCAGTTCCTTACTAAACATTTGTGGCCAGAAGGGAAGGAAGAGCAATCTTGGGGTGAGCCCCATCACTACTCTCTCCTACATCCACACAGTTTCACATCTGTGACCTGGGTGGTGTCAACAGGAGGCTGTCAAGGATGACTCCAACTTCCACGTACTCAAGAGGAAGAGGCAGAAGGTAGCTGACAAAGCCCTCTTCAAACTGGTCCCACCAGCTCTTTATGTGGCAAAAAGATGGTCATTGTTTTTAATACACAGTCTCTTCTCACCCAATCGGTGGTGATGACAAGGATATTTTTCCCTATCTGTATGCTACTGTAATCATTTTAATAAGAATTTGCAAAGTGAATGTCTAGGGCACCTATGCATATGAGCCAAAAACTTGCCCCAAAGCCTCCCCATGCATTTGGAAACACCAAATGTTGATATCTGAAACTAACTTGCAGTCTGGGTAACAAAGTAAGACCTCATCTCCAGAAAAAAAAAAAAAAAATTTAATTAGCTGGGTGATGGCACATGCCTATAGTCATAGCTACTCTAAAGGCTGAGGCAGAGGCCAAAGGTTTGAGACCAGCCTGGGCAACATAGTGAGACCTCGTCTCTAGAAAAAAAAAAAATGTTTTTTAATTACCCAGGCATGGTGGCCCACATCTGTGGTCCCATTTACTTTAGAGGCTGAGATGGAAGGATTGCTTGAGCCCAAGCATCTGAGGCTGCAGTAAGCCATGACTGTGCCATTACACTCCAGGCTGGGTGATAGACCAAGACCCTGTCTCAAGATAAAAATGAAACAACAACAACAACAACAAACCTATATGAATCACAAAATAAAAAAGATGATTTATCCATACTTATATTGTTACAAACACTAATTTTTCCACAATTATGAACTGGCTCTGATAATAAGAAAAAAGCAATATATGGCTAGGCATGGTGGCTCACACCTTTAATCCCAGCACTTTGGGAGGCTGAGGCAGGCAGATCACCTGAAGTCAGGAATTCAAGACCAGCCTGACCAACATGGTGAAACCCCATCTCTACTAAAAATGCAAAAATTAGCTGGGTGTGGTGGCATGTAACTGTAATCCCAGCTACTTGAGAGGCTGAGGCACAAGCATCACTTGAACTCAGGAGACGGAGGTTTCAGTGAGCTGAGATGGTACCACTGCACTCCAGCCCAGGCAACACAGCAAGACTCTGTCTCAAAAAAGATAAATGTAATATGTTGGCTATGATACATTACAGCTGGTTAAAATTACAGCTATACTTACTGAATGTTTGCCACGTGACTGTGTGCAAAGCAGACTTGAGAAATCAAACTTTTCACTACTACATTCTGCTATTTATTTCTAAAAATTTCTTTTTTTAAATACCCTTGTTCTTGCTCTTATCTCATATTTCTAAACATTTTCTTTTTTTGTTGTTGTTGTTTTTTTTTTGAGACGGAGTCTCGCTCTGACACCCAGGCTGGAGCACAGTAGCACAATCTCAGCTCACTGCAACCTCCACTCCCGGGTTCAAGCGATTCTCCTGCCTCAGCCTCCCAAGTAGCTGGAATTACAGGCATGTACCACCACACCCAGCTAATCTTTCTGTATTTTCAGTAGAGACAGGGTTTCACCATGTTGGCCATGGTCTCAAACTCCTGACCTCAAGTGATCTGCCCGCCTCGGCCTCCCAAAGTGCTGGGATTACAGGAGGCATGAGCCACTGCACCTGGCCCACCCTGTCTCTTAAAAAAAAAAAGTAGTTTCAACTGCCAAAGGTGAAACTAGGTAAACACCACCTACATCCATCAGCTAGATCAGCAACAGAAGATAAGGTAGGTGGTCTTCTCCTTTACCCTTTTATTAAATAAACTGTATTATTTCATTTACAACTTATAATTATGCTATCCTGTTATTAAGAACAAACAGATGAGAATAGTATTTTCAGGGAAACTTAGTAGACAGTATTTAGCACAGAGGCTGGAGACAGTAAGGACTTAATAAACATTAGTTTTCACTATTATTATCATTATTATTATTAGTGGATGTTATGCAGGATAGATACTTCTCATGCATAATTTTGTTAGTTTCACATAGGCAATTGTGACATGTATATCATTTAAGTTAACACTGCTTTTTCATATACTTCTTCATGGCTCTGGAACTGTCTCTACATTATTTCAAGCAATAGTTAGAGGCTGGACACGGTGGCTCACACTTGTAATCCCAGCACTTTGGGAAGCCAAGGAGGGCAGATCACCTGTGGTCAGGAGTTCAAGACCAGCCTGATCAACGTGGAGAAACCCCATCTCTATACAAAATTAGCCTGGTGTGGTGGCACATGCCTATAATCCCAGCTACTCGAGAGGCTGAGGGAGGATAATAGCTTGAACCCAGGAGGCGGAGGTTGCAGTGAGCTGAGATCACACCATTGCACTCTAGCCTGGGCAACAGGAGCAAAACTCCATCTCAAAAATAAATAAATAAAAAATATATAGTTAGAAATTGAAATGGCTATTCCATGACCATCTACTTGAGCTTTAGTAGATTTTAAACTTCCTTCTATAGCTTTTTTTTTTTTCCAAAAAGTATTCATAATTACCAAAATGCTTCCCGGTTACAGGTTTAATACGTGTATTCAATCACTGACAATTTTGTGATTTGCAACTTGCTTATCACTAGAGTAAGGAGCAGTTAGACTTAATTCGACCCTGAGAACTTAGTAAGGGAAGATAAAGAACAGTGGAATTAATAAAAATCTTTATGTAGGGCCAGCCTCAAACATTATAAGCACTTGTAATATTAGTAAGTGAGGCAAAAAAAAAAAAAAGACAACACATATCTTGACCATCTCACACCTAGCATAATTTGACACAATAGGATTTAGTTTACAAACCGAACCAATAAATGAAAACTGCAATGTAAGTACATCCATATAACCTGGGAGGAGGGGAAATGGCAAATCAGTATGGCCTCATTTGAGTTTATCAACAACTTTATTACAATTAATACAGAATGATTACAGTTAATTACAATTGACACAGAGGGTCCAGATAAGATGAGAAGAGACAAATAAATGTTCAGTCCTCACCATTTATATAGTAGGCACTTGATCAATGGCTGCTGAGTGAATGAATTTTGATAGGAGTAAAGGATGAAAAGACACTGATGGGCTAGGCACAGTGGCTTATGCCTACAATGCCAACACTTTGGGAAACTGAGGCATGAGAATCATTTGAGCTAGGAGCGCAAGACCAGCCTGGGCAACATAGCAAGACCCCATCTCTATAAAAAAAGAAAAACTTAGCTGGGCATAGTTGTATGCACCTGTGGCCCCATTTACTCGGGAGGCTGAGGCAAGAGGATCACTTGAGCCCAGGAGTTTGAGCTTTGATGAGCTATGATTGCATCATTGCAATCCAGTGTGGGTGATAGAGCAAGACCTTGTCTCAAAAAAAATAAATAAATAAATATAAAAATAAAAAAACACTGAAGGGAGGGGGTAGAGAAAGAGTTACGAGGAGAGGGAAGTAAGCATCCTTCTCCTCATCTTGCTCATTCTAACACCTGCAAAACCTGCCAGCTCCCGACAATCCCTTCTAACCAGCCATCATCTAGCATTATCTATATCTATATCTATATATTTTTTTGAGACAAGGTCTCACTCTGTCACCCAGGCTGGAGTTCAATGACATGATCTCAGCTCACTGCAACCTCTACCTCCCAGGTTCAAGCAATTCTCCTGTCTCAACCTCCCAAGTGGCTGGGACTACAGGCATGCACCACCACGCCTGGCTAATTTTTGTATTTTCTGTAGAGACAGGGTTTCGCCCATGTTGCCCAGGCTGGTCTTGAACTCCTCAGCTCAGGTGACCTGCCAGCCTCAGCCCCCCAAAGTACTGGTATTACAGGTATGAGCCACCGCGCCTGGCCATTGTCTATATTTATTAAGGATCACTGGCCAGGTGCAGTGGCTCACACCTGTAATCTCAGCACTCTGGGAGTCCAAGGAGGGAGGATTGGTTGAGCCCCAGAGTTCAAGCCCAGCCTGAGCAACATAGTGAGACCTCGTATCTACAAAAATAAAATAAAATAAATTTTAAAAGATAATAAGGTCATAATACAGCCCAGGTAGGTACCACTCATCTCACAGAAAGACACACACACACACACACACACACACCAGCAACTGGGGAAAAGAGCCTCAAATCAATGTCTAAAATAAGCTCCAGGGCCTATTACACATGACCCCTGTGTTAAGTGGGTTTTAAAAAATGGAAGACATAATTCCTGTCTGTAAGAGTTTACATTTCTCAGCAACAAAAAGAGAAAAAAAAAAAAAGTTTTGGCCAGGTGTGCTGGCTCACGCCTGTAATCCCATCACTTTGGGAGGCCAAGGCAGGTAGATCACCTGAAGTCAGGAGTTCAAGACCAGCCTGGCCAACATGGCGAAACCCTGTCTCTACTAAAAATACAAAAATTACCCAGGTGTGGTGGCACATGCCTGTAATTCCAGCTATTCGGGAGGCTGAAGCAGGAGAATCAGGTTAATCAGTGGGGCAGAGGTTGCAGTGAGGCAAGACGGTGCCACTGCACTCTAGCCTGCCCTACAAGAGTGAAACTCTGTATCAAAAAAAAAAAAAAAAGAGTTTACAAACCTGAACTATTTGCCAGGAAATCACACCCAAAATCTGAATGCAGATCTGCAAAGGCTTGGGACTTATGTCAAGTGAGTTTTTAAAAAAGATGCTGATGAAACAAAAAGAAAATACAATGATGCTGAATATTTTATCTATGCATCCCCCTCCCCCAGTGATGTGGGGAAACAGTCAAGCTGGCCAGTAATTTCAGGAACTTCATCTCAAGGCTGCTATACTGAGAAAGGAGGTTTAGGCGGGGGGCGGCGGCCCACACCTGTAATCCCAGCACTTGGGGAGAATCACTTGAGCCCAGGAGTTCAGACCTCATCTCTACAAAAAATCAAAAAAATTAGCCGAATGTGGTGGTGCACGCCTGCAGTTCCAGCTACTCAGGAGGCTGAGGAGGGTGTATCCCTTGAGCCCAGGAGGTTGAGGCTACAGTAAGCTATGATTGCAACATCACCCTCTAACCTGGGTGACAGAGTGAGACCTTGTCTCAAAAAAAAGAGGGGTGAAATTTAAACTAGGGATCCAAAGTCTAATTTCAGGGTGGGAGCGGTTTGAGGGATGAGAAATTACTTAATGGGTATAATTTACATTATTCGGGTGATGGTACACTAAAAGCCTAGACTTCAATGCTGGACAACAGATTCACGTAACAAAACTGCATTTGTAACCTTTAAATGTATAAAGTCTAATTTCAGTTTCTTATATGCATATAAATTTATATCTTTCTTACCTGCTACTCCAAAAAAAATTATTATATTTGTTCTTGGGGAGTAAGTTTATAGTTTGTTACTTTCTACAGATTACAAGAATATTCCTCATTTCTAATCTAATTAAATTTTAATATCCTATAGTAAGAGAGTAAGTTATGCAGAAAAAAAAAGGGGTCAATAGGGACAAGTATCATAAGTAAAAGGCTACAAAAAAGTTAAATTCTTGAAAAGTGTTCTAATGCATGCTACACTGTATTTCATTTAACTAGCCCCCCATTGATGAACATTTCAGCTGTCTCCAACATTTTGCCATCACCAACAATAATGCAATAAATATCCTACTGAATGTAAAAATTTTTTTGAAGTTGTTAGGCAGGGCGCAGTGGCTCACGTCTGTAATCTCCAACACTTTGGAGGCCGAGGCGGGTGGATCGCCTGAGCTCAGGAGTTTGAGACCAGCCTGGGCAACATGGCAAAACCCCACCTCTACACACACACACACACACACACACACAATTAGCCAGACATGGTGGCATGTGCCTGCAGTCCCAGCCACTTGGGAGACTGAGGTGGGAGAATCACTTGAGCCTGGCAGGCAGAGGTTGCAGTGAGCTGAGGTCGTGAGCCTGGGTGACAGAGTAAGACCCCATCTCAAAAAAAAAAAAGCTGGGCGCGGTGGCTCACGCCTGTAATCCCAGCACTTTGGGAGGCCGAGGCGGGCGGATCACGAGGTCAGGAGATCAAGACCATCCTGGCTAACACAGTGAAACCCCGTCTCTACTAAAAATACAAAAAATTAGCCAGGCGTGGTGGCAGCCACCTGTAGTCCCAGCTACTTGGGAGGCTGAGACAGGAGAATGGCATGAACCTGGGAGGCGGAGCTTGCAGTGAGCCAAGACTGGGCCACTGCACTCCAGCCTGGGTGACAGAGTGAGACTCCGTCTAAAAAAAAAAAAAAAAAAAAAAATTGTTAAAGCAGCTTTTTATCTTTTTTTTTTTTTTAAAGCAGCTTTTTAATGGTAGTGCATAGCTATGTCTTTATAAATCACTATTTTCTCATGGAGTTTCATTGGTCAGCATCTCTGCTTTGATGACAAGACAATAAATAAAAACTACCTCCAAAAAAGACTTTCCACAAACTACTTCTACCCAAGTTCAAAGCCTCTCTCATCACTTGTCTCATCTCCCTGAATCTACTCCTGCCTCCTACAATCCTTCCTTCACAGCAGCCAGAGAAATATTTTAAAATAGATCAGCTCATGCCACTCCCCTGATCACATCCTTCTATGATTTTGCATTGCTCTAAAAATACAATCTGCACTCCTCTCCATGGTCCACATGACACTAAAGACATTAAGAATCCCTGTGTGGTCTGCTCCCACCTACCTCCCATCTTCCCAGCCTCACAGTTCCCACATGTGCTCTCTCCCAGTCTTCAATCACTTCAAGATCTTCTCCCACTTCAGCACTTTTGCATGTGCTGTTTCCTAAAACCTGGAATACTCAATGCCTAGCACGGTACCTGGCACAGAGTTACCCCATGATAAATAGTTCTTCAATGGATGGATAGATATTCCATTAGAGTGGGCCAGTGAGATGATAAAAACTTGAACCATTTTCTTTAAAATAGACATTGTAAAGGCCAAGTACAGTGGTTCACATCTGCAATGCTAGCACTCTGGAAGGCCAAGGCAGGCAGATAGCTTGAGCCCAGGAGTTTGAGACCAGCCTGGGCAACATAGCAAGACCCTATTTCTACAAAAGAAATAGAAAAATTGGACAAGTTTGATGCCATGTGCCTGTAGTCAGTCCCAGCTACTCAGGAGGCTGAGATGGGAGGATCACTTGAGCCCAGGAGGTCGAGGCTGCAGTGAACCAAGATTATGCCACGGCACTCTCCAGCCTGGGCAACAGGGTAAGACCCTGTGTCGGAAAAAAAAAAAAAAAAAAACACATTGTGCATGTGTATATACATGTGTAGACAGATATACACATTACAGAAACACATACAATGTGTCTTTGTGTTTATGAGTATACAAATATACATATATACACATACATTCTAAACAGTATAATCTATACCAATAAATTTCCAGTTTCAGGCTGGTGTGGTAGCTCATGTCTATAACCCCAGCCCTTTGGAAGGCCAAGGTGGGCAGATTACTTGAGGCCAGGAGTTCAACACCAGCCTGGCCAACATGGTAAAACCCCATCTCTACTAAAAATATAAAAATTAGCCAGACTTGGTGGCATGCACCTGTAATCCCAGCTACTTGGGAGGCTGAGGCACAAGAATTGTTTGAACCAAAGAGGTGCAGGTTGCAGTGGGCCAAGATTATATCACTGCACTCGAGCCTGGATGATGGAGTGAGATTCTATTTAAAAAAAAAAAAATTCAAATTTCATTTTGGTACTAGCTTTATCAAATTAATTTGATGCTGGCATAAAAGTCTGTCTCCCTCCCTAAATTCAGTGCTCCTCACGAACATGGATAGTATTTTTCCTATTTCAGTGTTGTCAAAGAGCATCAGATATACACATTTGCTCAAGGCACAAAGTCCTCCAAAATTCACAGTAAGAACTAGGCTGCATTTTAGGGCATCTGAATCCATTTCAGGGTCTCCAATCCTTGGTTGGGGTCCACAACACCCAGAGACCTTGCCAACATCACTTTTTGCCTCTTTCTTCCTTAAAAACATTGGCGTTGGATGGCAAGTGTTGTCTGTGTTTCCCAGAGGGAAGGGGAATAAACTGAGTGTCTCTATTGTTCTGTGGCTGCCTAACAAAGTACACCACGGCCTGCTAGGAACAATTACAAACATGAGTTGGCTCTGCTTTTCCAGCATCATGTGCCACTCATAACAGTCTCCACATTAACCATGGACATGAGGGATAAGTCATCTTAGCAGTGGCCCCTGCACTTGAGCAACTCTAACCAAAAACTTGGCCTGACATCGGGACCTAACGTTAATAAAGACATCCCAGTTTCAACTGGAAAGACACAGAACTGTTAGTTTTCAGCAAGGCAAGTTTATTTACTCCTGCAGGAGATAAACAAACGTGGCCACCAGAGAGAGCCCAGGACAAAATGTACTTGACCTGCAAGAGATAAACCAAAAGCCTCCAGTCTCAGAACAAGCTCAATTTTCTGCCCCTCTCAGCTCATCGTCGCGTATGGATTTCAGAGGAACAAAAACAGATGTAAAGGAGGTACCACATGCTGAAGGAAGAGTTGGAAAATACAGGCAGTTGGTTTCACAAAGGCAGAGAAGGGCAGAGAAGCAACCTCAAAATCTAAACCCAGTACTACCACTGCTATATGATCAAGGAAGGAGTCACTTAATTGCTCAATGCCTTAGTTTCCCTACCTATGATGCTGAGAGATATCAGTACATTGAGTATACTTACATTTTAATTACTGGATGCATATAAAAGTCTAACCCAAAAGGAGTTATTTTGATAATTAAGCAAAACAAAATTCAGACCACTAATCGTTATTCAGGTCACCTATCAAAACTAACTGCATTCTCCCATCCTCACATTTCTGTAGGATTTTTTTCCCTCCTAGAATTTATTACTACCTGAAATTATCCTATTTAGTCATGTGTTTGTCTGCTGTCTCTCAGCCATGAAAATAGCAATATTGGCTGGGCGCGATGGCTCACGCCTGTAATCCCAGCACTTTGGGAGGCTGAGGCAGGTGGATCACCTGAGGTCGGGAGTTCGAGACAAGCCTGACCAACATGGGGAAACCCCGTCTCTACTAAAAATACAAAATTAGCCAGACGTGGTGGCGCATGCCTGTAATCCCAGCTACTCGGGAGGCTGAGGCAGGAGAATTGCTTGAATTTGGGAGGCAGAGGTTGTGGTGAGCCAAAATCGTGCCATTGCACTCCAGCCTGGGTAACAAGAGTGAAACTCCGTCTCAAAAAAAAAAAAAAAGAGAAAAGAAAGAAAGAAACTAGCAATATTTTCCTATCTTACTGCTTTATCCTGCCTGGCTCATTAACTTCCTGTTGAATGAATTAATACTAGGTTAAAGTAATTTGAAGGCCAGACACAGTGGCTCATGCCTGTAATCCCAGCACTTTGGGAGGCCAAGGCAGGAAGATCGCTTGAGCCCAGGAGTTTGAGACCAGTCTAGCCAACCTGGCAAAACTCTGTCTCTACAAAAAAATACAAAAATTAGCCGGGTGTGGTGGTGCACACTTGTAGTCCCAGTAATCGGCAAGCTGAGGAGGAAGGATGGATTGAGCCTAGGAAAACAAGGCTGCAGTGATTGCACCACTGCACTCCAGCCTGGGCAACAAAGAGAGACTCTATCTCAAAAAAACATAATAATAACAATAATAATAAAATTCTAGGGCTGGGCAGGGTGTCTCACGCCTATAATCCCAACACTGCAGTAGGCCAAGGTGAGAGGATCGCTTGAACCCAGGGGTTTGAGACTGCCCTGGGCAACACAGTGAGACCCCATCTCTATTCAAACAATTTAAAAATTTTTAAAAAACAAAAAAATTTTAGGAGGTATAAACTAATATATAGTGACAGAAAGCAGAACAGTGGCTAAGAACAAACGAGGGATTACAAAAAACATGAGGCAAAATTACGAGGGGCAATAGATGTGTTCATTATCTTGACTGTGGTGGTGGTTTCCCAAGTGTATATGTATGTCAAAACTGATCAAATTGTACATTTAAATATATGCATTTAATTGCATGTCATTTATAGCTCATTAAGGCTGGTTAATAAAACAGACTTATAATCTAAAAAATGATAAATCATTCAAAATTCTGTGTATTATGTTCATAATCTGGCTTTTTGGGTGGCACACAATACCAGGGCTGGAGGGGAAAAGGAACTACTCCATTTCAAACTGTCATCTTTACCACTTGCTGCTTTGACTATGCCCACACTTCCATGCTTCTAAACTAACAAACTGGACAATGTAGGGTCTATTACTACACAGATCTTTTCCCAACCCTCAGCCCCCTAAAGCAGCAAATCCTTACTTGTCTGGAAGAGCAGACACCAGGAACAAAAGGCTCAATGACTATTAGACAGATTAAAGAATAGAAAACTGTTTATTTAAAAGCTCCCTAAAGAATTAGAACAGCCGGGCGCGGTGGCTCAAGCCTGTAATCCCAGCACTTTGGGAGGCCGAGGCGGGTGGATCACGAGGTCAGGAGATCGAGACCATCCTGGCTAACATGGTGAAACCCCGTCTCTACTAAAAATACAAAAAACTAGCCGGGCGTGGTGGCTGGCGCCTGTAGTCCCAGCTACTCGGAGGCTGAGGCAGGAGAATGGCGTGAACCCGGGAGGCGGAGCTTGCAGTGAGCCGAGATCGCGCCACTGCACTCCAGCCTGGGCGACACAGCGAGACTCCGTCTCAAAAAAAAAAAAAAAAAAAAAAAAAAAAAAA